>NC_142026.1:111643832-111950332 GCF_982192425.1 Myodes glareolus | reverse complement strand
ACCATGATAATAATAATAATAATAATAATAATAATACAGAAACTATATTATTTAAAACACTGGTTGGTCAATGACTATAGTATATTCCTAGGAAGCTCTTACATATTAAATAATCCATTTCTATTATTTTATATTTTACCATGAGGCTTGTGGCCTACCGGCAAGGTTCCAACTGACAGCTTGCATCTTTCCCCTCTGGCAGCTCCATTGTGTCTCCTGACTCTGCCTTCTTTCTCCCAGCATTCAGTTTAGTTTACCCACCCACCTCTGTTCTGCCTTGCTATAGGTCTAAAGCAGTTTCTTTATTAATTAATAGTAATCACAGCATACAAAGGGAAATCCCACATTATGGTCCTAAGTACACATTATTAGAAGTAAAACCTAATAGTGGTACTCCAAATTTGGGGAAATGTCATACAGTTAAAATTTCCTTATGATTTCCAGTTTGATATTTGCAAAATAATTTTGATATATTAAGCTATAATTCTAAAAAATTATGAAAATAATAATAAAATATTGTACTGACAAGTAAGAAGACTGGATTAGTGACAATGTTGAAATAGATAGGAATGTTCAGGCTTTTGATATACAACATTTAAAGAAGGTAATTCTACCATGACTATAATTTATTCCTTTTATTTCATCAGTATCTACTAATATTTTATTGTATCACCTATAATACTTAAAATCATGATATAACACATATTACTTTAAATTAATAAGTTTTTTATTTTCAGGTCATCTAACTTGATCATAAATTTAGACCAGACATCATCACATTAGTTTGAAAGACTAGAGAGACAAAAGGCAAAAGATCTGCAGCAATATCCCATTCCACAAAATAGAACTTTTATACATCTTATATAGGATCTATAAGGAATTTACAAGCATTATAAAAATACTACAAGCTGTCTATTCTTTATCTGAATTCCAGGAATATGATATAGTTCACAATATCAAGGGATGAATTGGTAAGTATGATCTAAAGTCATAGTCTTCTCAGTTATCAAGAATGAAGATTTTAGAGGCTAGAGAGATGGCTCAGTGGTTAAGAGCAATTACTGTTCTTACGGAGGTTCAAGGTTCAATTCCCAGCACTCACAAGGCAGCTTAAAACTATCTGTAGCTCCAGTTTCAAGGAATCCAATGCTCTCTTCTGGTCTCTTTCAGAGAGCCTGGCATGTACATATATGTGTGTATGTGCACAGATATACAATTTAATCAAAACATTGATACACAGAAAAAAAGGAATTTTAAAGAGACAAGTGAAACAAAAAGAGTAACATTTTTAAAATCAGAAATAACAGTAGCAAAAGTTACCTAAACTTCTAAAAAGCAACCCTGGAATAGAAACTAATGACAAAATTTTAAAAATTTTAAATTTTTTTCTTTTTAGGAAAGTTAAGTCTTATTTCTAATTGCCCTAAAACTTTCAAGATGCTGTTAGTCAGACTGCAAAATAAAAGTCAAATACAATGCAAAACAACATAAAAGAAGGCTTAAGAACAAGCAGTGTTTTGATGATAAACAGGTAAACTGTTACTAGATTCTCTATGGAGTTCTTCTCAAATGCAAGTCAAATGCAAATTCACAAGTCAAATTGTATCCCGAGAAAAATATCTTGGCTTTCTGAAACTTGTCAGACCATTCACTGACATGTCTCATCAAAAAACATATAAGTATATTAAGAGAAAAAATATGAATACCCGCAAGAATTGTGACAGACAGTTCAAGACTGGCAGGACTTGCCATTGGTCTTCAGTAGTTTATAATCCAGAAGTTAGACAAACAAGTAAGAAGATTAGGTTTCAGTTCTTAGGGGCGAAATGCACAGCAATCTATGGAGGCACCTGTTACAACTATGACTGATCCACGTGGTCAACCCAACATGGCCTCCCCAGCATGGCTGACTCTATGTTGCTGGTGCAGTAGAGAAATAAGACGGAGCTTGAGCGTGTTTCTTAGAGTTAGTGAGCTCTTGGTGGGTCCCTAAGAACATCAGAGTAGTCTAGCTGAGAAGGGGCTATATCACGCTTACAGATGAGTAGAGACCACAGATCTGGGAGATTCTGGAAGTCAACAGAAACTAGAAATGAGACTAAGGAAATCATTAGTATTTAATCTTTTAGGCTGGTGTGTACATGACCCTCACTCTACAGGACAAGAAAGAGCTTTTGCCAGATAAGATTGAGAGCAATAGAGTGATCAGGCATGTATTTTGGAAAGAGATGTACCTGGAATTAGGACAAGGTAGTCAAGAGCTAAAATAAAAGCCCAAAGTTAGGTAACTGAAGCATGGAGAAGTGCATCAAGTGAGGAAAACAGTCAGGAATGGACAGGAGTTAGGATGGAGCAACAGAAGGATGATTATCTGACTGTTGTTGCTGCTTTACTTTAGCTGTTGAGAGGGTGATAATGAATGCATGCACAGAAGTTGCTGATAATGCATTAGAGTAGAGAAGGAGGAAACGGAGGGACAGGAGAGCTGGTGTGGTCAGTTTTAATCTGCTGCTCTTGTGGATCTGTAAACCTCTAGGGAGGAGGGTCCAGGAAAGAGCTGGTTGGTCACGAAAGAAAGAATTCACTGAAGATTTCCTATTCAAGGTCACAAGGAGTGGGGGAGCACATATAATGTATGTGGATGTGCATGCTTGTGTGTATGCATGCATGTGCATCTGTATGTAAGTGAATATGCCTAAGAGTACAAAGTTGGTGTCAATGGATGTCTTACTCTATTTTTCTCCACCAGTTTTTGGAGACAGTCTCTCAGACAATAGACAATAGAGAGCTTACTAAATGACTAGACTAGCTGGCCAGTGTGCTCCATGGATCGGCCTGTCTCTACATCCTTAACAGTGGAATTATAAATACTTGTTACCACACTGAGCGTTCCATATGTGTGCTAGGAATCTGAACCCAGGTACTCATATTTGGGCAGCGGATGTTTTACTGATTGAGCCATCTCCCAGGGCCCTCAAGTTATTTATAACAGGTATTAATCTTAATGAATACTTAATGAAGCATACAATAGTATATCATGCTACATGTTTTTATCATCCTCCAGATGATAAGGATATCATCCTCTGCAGATAAGGATGGGTCTACATAATTTCTCCATGTTATAATGTATTTACAATTCAAGGCTTTACCTACCAATACTATGTTGTATTATGAAAAATCCATTACAGATTTTAGAGCAAGATGAAAGTATGTTCAGTTCTAATCTCTGGTCCATAACTACAATTTGACCTTAACACTGAGCAATGTTTTCATCCGTGAAATGGTACCCTTTAGATTTATATTGCAGGGATATGGTGAAGATCAAGAAGAATGTATGGAAAGTGCTGGATAGAGCATCGTAAATCACACTTGCTATCATATCCATCCTCAAAATTCTCATCTTATGAAATGCAATTCCATCACACTTATTCTATATTTTAATAAATGCTACACTTTTCAGAAAAGTTTTATGGAATCAATACATTGCACAAGATTTAAAGTTATTTAATGACAATTCAAATATAAGTTATTTTATTGTAAAGGATATAATCTTAGATTTTTTGACTTGTGAATAATGGTGGATGACATAAGACTAACTGTCCCTTTGTCAGACATAGTGGAATGAGGAAGAAAGTTATGGACTTGGAGTCAAAAGATCACCTAGAAGTTTCCAATTTGCAGCATCCAGCCACAACAACATGAGAATTCATTACCACTTCTCAGTATCCATCTGCACACCTTTAGAATGAACAGACTGGTCTCTGTGTGCAAAGTTTATGCATAGAAAATAGAATCACGCCAGAAGCTACAGAGATCACGCTAGATATTTGATTCTTACACCTCGCTGCACAGTAACATTACTGAGAACTTGGAAAAAATAGTTAAAAAAGTGCAACCCAGAAATATCACTGAAAGGAAACCTGTAATATTATAAACACAATTCATAATGTGTAAATCTTCCCTAAAGTAACTGTTGAATGAGCCATCTTCTCTCAGACTCTACTCTTTTTAATACCTTTGGGTCCCCTGCAAATTCCAACTCCTCACTCTCTAAAAGTATGTGAATACCTAACACACATGCGTGCACGTGCACACACACACGCACACACTCATGTTCAAGTGGGTCTCAGAACATTGAAACAAGTACATATCACTTCTCTCAGGCGACAGCATCATTCGCTGTTGACCTCCAGGCTCATGATCACTCTCACAGAAACTTGAACCCAGCAAGAGCTACAAACATACAAAGGCATGTGGGAGAGAGACAGTCATCATGAGGACCATAATCCACTTGCTAGATAGAGTTCTAGCCATACATATTTAGATTCAATAACAGTACTTTGGAGATTGGTTGAAAGCCCTTGACTGTCGCTGCCAGTTTTCTCTAAGAAATCAGACAGTTTCAAGGCTCTCATGTCTTATTGCCTGATTCTAAGTTTCACAGCCTTGGGATTGCTCTTCATGTGTTTCTTATGGTGCTATAGGAAATGAGCAGTGCTATCATCATATAATGAAATCACACTTAGGCAATGTCAAGAAATAAAATTTAAAGCATACATATACGTGTATTTTTACTTTTCTTCTAGAAAACAAATTATATCATTTTAGAACAGCAGTTTCTACAAAAACACACATTGCTATTTATTTTGAACTGAAACTGCACGCACCATTTCTATTGCTACACTGTTATACGCAAGCATCTTATCCTCCGTTGTCCCTGGGAAACCTTTGACTTTAAGGTCAAACATGATCGTACAAGTTGAGGAGGAATAGCTCCGCATGTGGAACACATTCTTGGCGTTATCCATGTCTTCTTCTTCCCTGTGACCTCACTAGTTGCCTGTGTGCAGAACGACTAGGGTGGCAATGCCCAGCAGTCTCTGCCCCTAGTGGCACACAATAAAGAATTACTGTCACTTGAGACCCTACTAATAAGGCAAGAGGAGAAACCAGATTAAGTATCTCCCTACAGGAAGACAGAATCTTAATAGGATTGTTACCACGCTGCCACATTCTTGATCCTGATAAATCTAGTAAAATAAGGAAAGCCCTTGAGAACTGTGGTTTTCATCCATGAGATGAGCAATTGGCATGCTAATAATATCTTCTTTCCTCTTATGCTCCCAATAGCCAACAACATATAAACTATCCAGCAGTTTTGGAAGAGAGCGTAACAAAGGAAGTGCATAAAATTGTTCAGACTGTCTAAACACACAGTATGATTTCAACACCCTTGTCTTCCAGCCTCAGACTCTCCAAGTGGAGCATCAAGGGAGACATCAAGATGTGACATCACCATTAAGCAGGAACAGCACACATTGCCAAAGGCCTGCTTTATGGCCTTATAAGAGAATTCAAAAATCAACACAGCATATTCAACCCCAAACCTTACTGCAGACAGTAGATTCATGCCTAAAAGTATTTTGAGGGTAGTGTTCCCATCTGGCTTTCGAGCAGAACTGAGGTTAAAGTAAGACTTACTGATTGCTCATTTAGGTCCTGGGTGTCGTCCATGTGGTTCTCTCACTGCTCTAGCCACGCCCACGTAGAAGCAGCTTCCTTTAATTCAAAGTTGAAGATCTAAAACAAAGAAGAGGTGGAAATAGAAAAGGCAAAGTTCATTTTTATTCATTGGAAGATCCATCACAAGCACATAAAGATTTAGCAAGATAGTTGGCAGTATGCAGGATATAGGGAAACCTCTGATGAAAGAAATGAGTTGCTAATTTTATTTCCATATCTTGCATAAATAATGATCTTGTAAATAATATCATGGCAGAACTGGTATACGGCTTCTCAGTCATCGTTCGGTTAAAGGGAAATATCTGACAACTTTGGCGATACAGGTTGTAAAAACAATTATATGCCATTTTGATTAGACAAAGAAATGGGAACCGCATTAATCACTACTGTATAATATAAACTGAGAAAACACAATGTGTTTTAGTATTGTTGTTTTTAGAATGAGAAAATGTGTCTACATTATCAGATGGTCACTTTCTTTTCTAAAGATCTGATTTGGGGGCCGATGACAAAACTTGATGGTACAGTTGCAAGGTCCAAGGTTTGACCCGAAGAGCAGCAAAAGATACTATGTTTCAAAATAATATACTAAATTCTATGTTTTTAAGAGATGGAAAAAATAATTACTTTAAGACAGATAAGTAGGAAGAGACGTTCTGTATAAACTACAGTGACACAATCAGATAATTACTCAAAAGATAATTAATCTTTTAATCATCTTTATTTCACACAATATGATACTTTTTCCCCAGCCAAGCAGACATATAATTTTAGACCCCAAATACAGGAAGATTTTATAATAGTAGCAATATAAGACAATACCAAAAAAGCCAATGCTCCCTTAAATTCTCATCTTTCTTCTGACAAATGAGTATGCAAGGCCAAGTAATGTTTAAAAAAAAACACTAAATGGTTTTATAAGATCAATTTAACACAGTGAAAACTGAGTTTTACAAATAGATTCCCCAAGGCCTTCATGACTTATCCTAGCGGCATTAAGTTTAGATGCCAGAATACTGCCTATAAGGGAAGACAGCGCTGGTCCTTCTGTGAGTTGTCCACAGCATCTAGCTCAGTGTTTCACATGTTGACTAGGTCAGTGACAAAGCAGCCCTCAGGAGACATGTGGTGATGCCAACAATGGGAGGAAACAGCTGATGTTGAGAGCTTAGTCTCACACACAGGGCTCTTTGAGGAGGAGCCTGTTCTACTCCAGTTTTCTGGGCATCTTGCTTTATGTTAGGACAATAAAAGAAAAATGCAGAAACACTACTAAGTGGAATGCTTTAACTAGTCACAAAACTCCGTATTGAAAATTAGCCAATAATTCCCTCCTAGGAAAGTTATTGATGCCAGGTAAGCTCATTTATTTTCAAACTAATCTGTTGTGTCAGATTTCCAAGACTGTAGTAGCCAAGAACCATGAGTTGGGTAACGCAGAGCAGCCATTTATTCTGAAGCATTCTATGAACCAAAAGGCCTAAACCAAGACTCTAGCAGACCTATGTTTCCTCTGGAGACTGTAGAAAAACAAAGCACAGCCTTCCTGCCCCCCTCCACCTCGGCTTCTGGTGGTTACAACAGTTCTTGGAATTCTGTGGATTACAGATGCATCAATCCAGGGTCTACCTCATTACCACACGGCATTCTCATTCTCCTTGTCGTTTTCTTCCAATGGGGTATGCGTGTGTGCGTGTGTGTGTATGTATGTGTGCATGCATGCGCATGTGTCTCTAAGTTTTCCTCTATAAGCACAGCAGTCACAGGCTCAGGGCCCATCTGAATAATGTAAGAGTGCATCTTCACCTGCCTAAATCTACAAAGACCCTAACTCTAAATAATGTAGCATTCACAGGTTTCAGGCTTAGGACTTAGGCAAATCTTTTAGGCCCAAAAATTGACATATTCAGTTAGCACAATGAAATTACTTTAAATATGTGATCACAATGCTTGAATATTATATATCCAGAATAACTTCATGCAGAAGAAACTGCAGATATTGGTTATTGGGGAAGATGAAATGATCTTTCAGAGGACCACTATATCAGGTGCTCTCAACATCTTGAACAAAATTAAAGCTAAGACATCAGGACACACGCTGGCACCTAAGGGAATTAAACATAAGCTCCCCCCTCACCTCTTTTTTTTTGGCTAACCACCAGTTTAAAATCTACTTAGTACTTAGTTGGGAAGTTATTCTTGTCAATGTTTCATGTCACAACATAATGCCTTGCTTTTTATTTCCTTGAAATTTAGATTAATTGTTTCTTTGCTTGAGGTTTAATGCTAACATTTTTTTTCTTTGCCAAACTCACTCAGGTCCTAAAATATTATGAGCCCAGTGATTTTATATTATTTAACCACACTAAAGTCCCTTGGCTAATTGCAAACATAGTATGATTTTACGTCATAATTTACCAACGGTTGTATACGAGAAAAAGATGAGAACACTCCTAGAATCAAGTAAGAAAAGAATTAACCTTATAATAAAGATTAAAAAATTAAGGGCTAACAGTAACCTCATGCCGTTTTATGAGGTGAGAATCTAGATGCCTGCTCTATCCTAGGCCCCTCCTCCAGAAAGCTAAATTTTAGACAGGAATAGCAGGAGCCTCACCCATTCTGGGGCTATTTCTCCTGTAGTTATATTTTCAAGAGATATAGACAAGCAATCAAATCCCATATGCTGCCTCTTATGTAGAAGAAAGCTATATATTCATAGGTCTTAAAAATTGCAGTAAAAAATTAGTAATCCTTCTAATTCAAACGCATAATCTGATACGTATTTATATGTATATATAACATTAAGAATTTTTAGAAATATTTGAGACAATGTGGGCTGGCCCAGGTAGTCGGGATCAAGGACTCTTCAGCTCTATTGAATAAATAAAGATTTTCCTAATCTGTCTCACTAACAAACTTTCATTAAAAATGAAGTTGTCCAGTTAGAAGAAACATCAATATGAAGAGCATGGGCTTCATCTCCACATGGGATGACAGGATCCAAGAACAGGAACTGCACACAGGGAACACTACACCGCTAGACTGTGCACACAGGGAACACTACACCTCTAGACTGTGCACACAGGGAACACTACACCTCTAGACTGTGCACACAGGGAGCACTACACCTCTAGACTGTGCACACAGGGAACACTACACCTCTAGACTGTGCACACAGGGAGCACTACACCTCTAGACTGTGCACACAGGGAACACTACACCGCTAGACTGTGCACACAGGGAACACTACACCACTAGACTGTGCACACAGGGAACACTACACCTCTAGACTGTGCACACAGGTGGCAATGCCTTTTGCCCGCATTGAAGCCCGACACCTGGGCTCTGTCACTGACTTCCTACATAGTCCTTTTCTCATTCAAGGAATCACCAACAATCAACAATTAAACTATATTCTAGAGTCTGCTCAAGTCGCACGTTGCCTGCTCTCCTCTGAGTCAAGGAAAGAGATGAAGCATCATAGGCATTTACCTGGATAGGAGCATCAGTTTTGTCCTTCACTCCTGTATCCTGACATCACATGTTACACACACAGGCAGACTGATAAAGTTTTACACTATGTGTCTGCTTTGACTCTTTAAAATGTCTTTAGAACTTTACTCCATCCTCCAGAAAACCCAGGCATCCTTTCATCGCTCTGATTTGCATCAGTACCGGTCTCTGTCTTTAAGGATAATTCTGCCAAAAGATCCTTCAAAGGATTACCAGGGGTCCTGGACAGTGGCTCCCTGGAGACCTTGGTCTAAAACCAAAGTCTGGAGCTATAACTAGAGTAGCTAGGAGAATGCAAATACAGATGAAACTCTATGCATTTCTCACTGTAGAAAAAACAAGAGGGCAAAGAAGGGATCATCTGTTTCCTTACCCATGTCCACTCCTAGTGAAACTTCAGGAAAAGATTTAGACCACAGACTACACAAGCTTTTGCTCCAGCTGTGTTCAGACACCGGGAGGTGGAATTAAATGCTTGGATGGTACATCATCTTGCACACATCCAGCCCCCAATGATGTAGGTAGGATGTTTTCACTTAAGACAGTTGTCTGCGTCAAGGGAAGACAGTCCTAAATTATTTTATGACATCAAGACAGTTTATCTGTGGATGGGCATTCAGATTTTCAAACTCCAAGTAAATGTTCAGAAACATATTTTGAGGAAAAAAATAAAGTCTGTAACCAGAAATGATGATACATACCTCCAACCTCAGCACCAAGCAAGCTGAGGCAGGAGGACTGCAAATTTGAGGCCAGAAAAAAATTGTCTCAAATGAATAAAATAAAACCGTAATTAAGACCCACTCACACAGAAGTGTATTATATACATATACTATATGCTCCTTACACGGGTCTATATTCAACTTAAGCCACCAAAGAATTTCCCCAGGGCTTATCCTGTTGTATCAAATAAGTTCTCTCTAATGATGCACCTTGTTTAGAACTTGAGCCTTGAAAAATATGAAGCTAGTCTTCCTTCAGTGGCAAATGTAGAACATGGGAAGTTTTTTTACAGCTACTTGGGGAAACTTATTCAAAGGGAGAGACAGAAAACGTTCAACCAGAAAGAAGAACAAGAGAGAAGCGTGAGAGAAGCTCCTGGCACCTTGACCAACTGGCTGTTATTGGACCTGATTCTCACTCTTCCAAGGGTTCCATTAACTGTCCTCACAATCTTCAATTAAATTGCCTTTATTGTTCAAGTTGCTTCGCGTAAAACCACAAGTAGGAAGATCGTCTAAGAATTTATATTTTCACCCCATTATTGAGAATTAGAGCTGTGAGCAGCTGTTTGGAAAAAAAAATTGCTTCCCAACTTTTGCACACCCAGTTACCGACAGGCCTTCCACCTTTCAATAATGGGCCGGCCGTAAGGCTGGTGAGCCACTGGCTGGCTCCCACTGCCTGGGCAGCCTGCCTGAGAGGGAAGCCAACAGCACAAAGAACACCTAGCTGCAGTTCCATGGCCAAATGCTCAGAGAGGTGAAGATGAACGTACTGGGGCTGTTCACATGACTCTGTTCTCTGCCCATAAAAAAGAAAAACAGTAGGGGTGTCCAAGAAACAAGTCTAGGTGAATAGTAATGAGTACCTTGTTTGACTTCAAGCTCCTTCAATGGAGCCAAGGCTACAAACTACGGGCTGAGCTATTTTGAACTGTTTATAAAGACAGCACATGGACTTTGCAAAATAAGCCGTGTAACCCAAAAAGCTTTATAATATGGGATTATGGGGTTAGGACTGGGTGCATGGCTCAAGGTTAGAAGACCTGTCTAGCATATGCAGAGGTGCTGGGTTTGAATCCCAGTCCCACTAAACAATAGTGGTGGTGGAGATGGTGGCGGTGGTGCTGGTGGAGGTGGTAGTGGTGGCGGTGCCAGCAGAGGTAGTGGTGGTAGTGCTGGTGATGGTGGTAGTGGTAGTGGTGATTATGGTTGTGGTGGTCATTGTTATGATACTATGCCAGAAAGACCTTTGTTGGTTGGGTCCAAGGAGTCCCATGGCAGGTGAGAGACAGACACACTGTGCAGACTGTGCTCAAGTGGAGAGTTCTATTGAGAGGAATGAAGAGAAGGGAGAGAAAAAAGAAGTGGAGAAGGGGGGGCAGGAGCTGGGAAGAGAGAAGAGGAGAAGAAAGAAGAGACAGAGGCAAAGACAGAAAGAGAATCTTGATCCAGGAAAATCCTTGATCCTTGATCTATGTTGTCTTCACACTTACTTGAACAAACTCTCCAAATCATCTTCCCTTCTCTCATACTGAGTCCTCTCTCCCCACCTATATTCAACAATTATATTGATGAGTGTTTTATCTATCCTGCATTAATGCAGCTGACTCTCCTGCAAACTGGCAGAGGAGAAAATATTTGAGACAGAAATATTATTTTGCATTGTATTTTGGGATTGTGTGAAAATTTCTTTCAAAACCATAAACCACTTTGATCACTACGGGGATTGGAATAAATTCTCTACTCGTATTTTGCTGTTCACATACTAAATAAGAGCATTTTTACATTCTTTACAGTAGATCAGTATCGATGCACTTTCTCAAAGACACACAGTGACATCTGATTCTGTCCAGTTACAAATCTTATACCAGCCAGTATTTCCAGGCACTGTACCAGTCTTACACAAATGTATTTAGATCATCGTAAACAGTCATCGATCTTAACAATCTTAAATAAACTTTAAAAATTGAAAAATAACTCTGGCAAGTCATTAATACTCAGTATTTTTAACTTTGTCATTCTATATATAAATTCAAAATGTGATTTTTTTCTATAATGTTGAGATTGTGAATGAAACAATCAATAATAGAATGGATGAGAGAGAAAGAAAATGATTACTTATCATTATATTTTGATTGTCTTAAACCCTAGAAAAAGATGAAATCTGACACCATTGTGGGAGTGACACATCCTCAGATTTCTGAAACGTGAGATGAGCAACGTGTGGGATTAAAAGACTATCTGGAGGTTTGTGGTGTGGCAGGTGAGAAGCCAAGACAATGCAGAAGGATGCCTTAGCTTCATGTGAGACAATGGTCTGTATTCTGTCAATTATATTTTAAATAAATGCTGATTGGACATAAGCCAGGCAGAAAGTATAAGTGGGAGAACCAGACAGGAAGTAGAGGCATGTCAACAGGAACAGGAGAATTCTGGGAAGAGGAAAGCTTGGTCTGCAGTCCTGACAGAGCTGCAGAAGAAGCAAGATAAGGTACTCGCTGAATAAGGTACTGAGTCAAGTGGCTAACATAGACAAGAATAATGGGCTAATATATGTTATGAGTTAATAAAGAGCCTGAGCTAATGGGCCAATCAGTTTATAACTAATGTAGACCTCTGTGGGATTTCTTTGGGACTTAACGACTGCGGGAACCAGGCAGGACAGAAACCCCGACAACATTAGCTGAAAGCAGACTGAGTAAGACAACATGAGAGAAGATATGAGAGAGAAATCAATAGGAACGGAAAGGACTTGAATACCACTGAAAAGTCAGATAAGACTTTCAAAGATTACAGGAGTCATGATTAACTGGTCACATCTAAGAACTGAGAGGACATACTGTGTGTATATTTGCATTTGCTAAGTCATTATCTCCACTGATGCCGATGAGCAAGCAGCTAAGACAAGAAGCTATGAAATAACTGTGTGAAACCCTTGCTCTTTTGACTGCAGAAAGGCTACAAAACCTCAGACCACCCTCAAATGCAACAAGGAGGAAGACCGTGCAACAAAGCCTTTGGGGAAGGAATAAAAGAAAATGATTAAATGAGATAAATCAAAAGCTCAACCATACACAAATGTACATTCTAAAGTTTTTCTTCATGGCATGAAAGCCTCACACTGGAAAAACAAAACCAAGACTGACATAGAGGCCTAAGACCCCAAGACTGTGGGGAAGCAAGATCAAAACTGATCCACAGGAAAGAAAGGATTTTAAGAGAAATCTATTAAAAATCATAAACTACACAAGGAAACAAAGCACCCCTGAAATACTAAATGCAGCAGCAATAAAGTAGCAGCCAATCAAGACTTCAAACTGGAGAGTAAGCTCAATAAAGCATCTTAGAACTATCATTGACATGGTTAGGAAAAGGAGAAAGAGAAACAAAACTGAAGAACCCACATATTAAAGACAAACACACAAATTCGGCAAGGAACCATAAAAATGTTCTCTAAAATACATGCATTAAGAGCTGGAGAGATGGCTTGGTGGTTAAGAATATTCGCTGCTCTTAAAGAGGACCAAAGTTTGCATCCCCGAGTCCTCAGTATGGTTCAAGCTATAACTCCAGTTCTAGGGGATCTTATGTGCTCTATGGCCTCCATGGGAAGCAGGCATGTACATGATATAAATACACACACACAGGCAAACACATAAATAAGATTAAAATACGTATATCTTTTAAAAATCATACACACACACATTCTCATGTGTGTGTGTGTGTGTGTGTGCGCGCACATGTGTGTTTGTGTACACATGTGCATGGTGGGGAGATGGCTCAAGGACCAAAGTGCTTTCCAAACAAGCATAAAGATCTGAGCTTCAGTCTTCAAAACTCATGTGAATCTGGGTACAGCATGGAGTTTCTATGGTGAAATGGGAATGGAGACAGGAAAATCCCATCTCACTGACCAGCATACCCTGGGGTGTGTAGTGATGGTGAAGAACAAATGTATCTCTTATTAAACAAGATGGAAAGTGAGAGCCAGCACTCAAGGTTGATTTCTGACTTCTACTTGTAAGAACGGCACGTGTGTACTGGAGCACACATCTTCATACATATGTACACATGAAGATCATATACATACATATACCACATACACACACGTGTATGCACACACGTGCACACAAAACTTCTTGTGTTTTGAGACAGGATCTCACTCTGCAGCCAAGCTGGCCTTCAATTCACTATCCTTTGGCCTCAGCTTTCTTCATCCTGACATTGCATGTATGTAACACTGTACCTAAGTCCACTGATGTTTTTAAGAAAATAAACCAATGAATAAAATAGCCAAAGAGTCAGATATTACCAAAGAATAAATTTGCAAAATTTGTGAATTCGGCAACAAACTTCACAAGTATTCATTACTTTGTTGTCAAAGGCAACAAAAGCAGTTTTAAAAAAATCTGTCAATTATTCCATAAAATCAGTTTCTCAGCAATTAAAGTTTGGTACCCATTAAACATACTTTTTATTAGGGTAAATGTTCCCCAAATAATAAAGTAAACATGAGATATGTGTTGCTATAGTAAACCTGATTTACCTAATCCAAGCTACTTATTTGAATTGTATCTGCAGTGAATACAAGCAAACTACTGACTT
Organism: Myodes glareolus; assembly: GCF_982192425.1. Classification (NCBI taxonomy): domain Eukaryota; kingdom Metazoa; phylum Chordata; class Mammalia; order Rodentia; family Cricetidae; genus Myodes; species Myodes glareolus. Next base: position 111,935,963 of record NC_142026.1, on the reverse strand, counting down.
AAGTATGATGTTATTTAACTTACTAAATGTTGGTAAAACAGGGAAGAGAGTCATACTTTCCAGGAAAATTTGAAGATGTATTCCTCGGGAAAAAAAATTTCCATGTAGTATCAGGGTATAAAATTCATTCTTAAGGTGGATATGGTGGTACACACTTAGAAGCTCAGAAGTGAAGAAAACAGTGGCTTTGGAATCACAGCAAGTTCAAGGCCAATCTAGTCTATTTAGTGACTCTGAGCTACGCAGAGCTACACAGAGCTATACTCTCTCTAGAAAGTAAAACATCTTTGTATTCCGACTTCGTGATTGCATTCAAAATAGGTTCACCCCGAGGGGAAAACTTGCCATTAGAGTGCCTACAAATCCAAAAGCTTCCTGAGCGTTAATGTTGTAAGAATTCAAAAGTGATGTCTCAAATAAATGTGGTGTTATGATAACTCCATGTGTTTCTCCATTGAATGTTTGGACTTTAAGGAAACCTGGGGGGAGGGAGGAAGGGAGATACAGGAAAAGAAGGAAGAGTACATCAAATAAATCCTTTTTTTTTCCCAAGTTGCTTTTGGCCATGGTGTTTTGTCACAGCAACAGAACCCTAACTAAGACAAGAGGGTACAACTGTGAACGAATGGGATTGGTTCAGCTGTAGCTCTTTGTCTTGGAATTAAAAGGAACATAAGAAAGAAGCAGTATGAGTTAACAGAATAATCATATGGTTCTGGAGATATACTACTGGAAGTTTCTTATCTTCAGGGAACAAAGCCACCTCCTCTTCTCCTTCCTGGGTTTCAATTCTTCCATGCATTAGTGTAAAACACACATGTCAGAGCTTCCACTCTGGTCCATCCACCAGAGCCACAAATCATAAACCAAATCTTGCCTTCACTCACTTGGCAGGCTGCGAGATATTAAGAGCACGCATTCACCCATGCTGCCTCCTAAATCATGTTTTCCTTTCATACCCCTAGTTAGGCAGACCATATCTTTAATGAAATTTTTCTTTTAATACTTGGTTCCCAACAGAAATGACAGCAAATCCAGTCAACCACAAAGTGCAATTACCTAGGAAACGCATGAAATAAAAGGTAGATATGAACTAGGCTGTGGTACATCATTATTTTTAGATCACTCAATTACAAACTGACATTGTACTGATACAGGTCAACAGAAATTTATGCCCAAGTATTGCATTTATGCTTAACAAAGTATGTGAAAGAAAGCCAATTGGTTGAAATAATAATAAATTTTCAAAGCAGTTAGAATGCTCCCTTGCAAAAGACCCCAAGGTTTATTTAATTAGTTAGTCAGTTAGTTCACTTGAAACTAAATTGTTCTTTAGGAAATATAAGGGAAAAATATACTCATATTTAAACTATAGGAAGGTTTGGTTTGCCTAGCACTTGGTTTGGTTTATGCAATGTGTGCCTTGGCATTTCAGGGGTACAAATGGTCTTGGGTCCAACCAGCCTCCTGGGAAGAGAGTTTTCCAAGTACGGAGATGCTGGGCTCTGTTAGCAAGAGCCACCAAAAGACAAGCAAACAAACAAGAAATACTGCTTCTTCCCCCTCTTCCTGTAGAAGGAGTGATGGTATCAATGTTAGAGGGTGCTGCACCATGAGGTACCACATACTGTCTTTCTGGGAAGTTACGTTAAGTGCCTTGCTGGCAGTCACCACAGGGAATAGAGAGGTGGGAGGTGAAGGTCCAGAGAAATACTACTTGCTTTATCAAGAACTTTCTGCTTGTGTGAATTAAAAGGCAAAGGCAGAGTAAACCTGGAAGATGTAGGCTATAATGGTAATGAAGGAGATCACACTAAGTGAAAATTTTTAATGTGAGAACTTAAAATCAGAAAAGCCAAGGTCCCATTGTCTGATATACGTAAAATAACACGTAAACAGGTGTGCACATAGAAACAGACAGACAGAGAGAGGGATAAGAAAGTATAACGGGGATTAGTTGGAGGGAGGTAGGAGACCAGAAAGAAGGGAAGGGGAGAAGGAACACAGGGCAGTTGGAGAATAAACAAAAGCAAAGTACAGCGATACACATCTGTAATGATGTCATAATCGATGACATTATTTTATTTTTTAACTTAAGATCAAAAAACTAACAACACAGCAAGCTTGAGTAAGGATTGTATAATGCTGGTTAAATTTACCCTAAAATAACACTTGGTCTTAGAAATGGGGACACTGGTCCTTCGATGCTCTGCATGAGCACCAGCATCCCGCGGTCACCGCTCTGCTCCACACCTGACCAGGGCGGCTTCTGCTACACTGCAGCCCCAGCATTTCACTGGGCTGTATGTGCAAGGCTACCGATGGCATTGCTATGTCCCACTCTAGCACAATCCTTCTTATTTGGTCGAGTCCCCAATTTATTTTTCATAGGTGGAGGAGGGATGAAATGTGCTTCAAGAAACAATACGTATGATACATCAATGTCAGATATCATACCTAGTCTTTGTAACCAAAAGTTGAATCTTACACAAATGCCAATTCTTTTTCAATGTATGTATAAAGAATGATGGATGGATAAATTGCTAAATAAGGGAAAACTTCTCAAGCGCAGGCCAGGAAATGGAGCATTTTAAGGAGTTTCAGATTGAACCAGGCAAACAGAATCCTAGATTTCTATGTTTGCCATGACTCAATGTATGGCTTTAGGAAAATCTTGTAATTTCTCCATATTTCAGTTTCTCACCCTATAAAAGGAATATATGGCTTGAAATTTAACTCTCTCACAGTGGGGAGAATTTTGATTCGACATCTATAAAATGCTTTTTAGCTTCTCTGATTAATAGACAAAATACTGTAATAGTTGTTATGTTATGCTTTCCAAGAAGTATAAAGGTAATAGCTAAGATCAATGTAAAATAATACTTTGAGAAACAAATATCAGTCATATTTATTGCCCTTCCATTCCATTTGCTAAGTAGTAAAAATTACTTCTGACAGGGAAAGTATCAGATTAATATTCAAGTGAGTAAAAGTACTATCTTCATGGGCTGCTCCTACCTTGGAGCAAAGAGAATTGTTTTGTTTTTCCAGGCTACCCCGCATGTTTATATGGTAAAGTCAGGAATGCTGGGCATGGTTTTGAGGGCCTCCAGCGTATTCACTGGTTTCTGGCGTCCTAACGCACTCTACTCTTATAACCATAAAAGTACTCTTGAGTGCTTCTGGAAACATAGAACAAACCCTTAATCAATTTAAGAGTGTTTTAACTGCATACATGAAATTTCTTGGGAGGAAAATGTTAGCTATACTACATACACGCCGTACTTAAGTTAGCAAGAGCACTCCTTCTCAGGGGCTCAGAGCGATCTCCCTACAGTAATATAACTTTCAGTTTTATGTGCATAAGTCCTAGTGAATCCCTTAGAATAACAGGAAATTCTGCAGGGGAAAAAAAACACAAAAATTGATAGCCATATTTTTCCAACGCTGAAGGAATATGTTAGCTATTTTGAGTTGGATGGATCTTTAAAGGCTCTAGATAACCAATGAAAGTCAACTATAATCTTAATCAGAACTGTGGAAAATGAATTATCTGCATATAAAGAATCTAAGATAAGAGTCCGCCCATAAAGAACAGCATTAATATATACTGTTTTAAGCTTTGCATATTGATTGCATTCTGATAAACAAGATCAAGAAGCAATTTCTCATATTTGGATACATTAGTTTAATCTTGATATGGAAAAGATTGTATTTTCAGATTTATAAATTGATGAATACAACATGGTTGATTCTTTCACACCTACTAATATTATTAACATCTTCCAAATGGGGCATTCCACATTACTATCATATCTACATATTTATAAGTTAAACTTTTTTAAAACTATATGTATGATACTTTGGACCATGTCTGACACACAACAGGTTCTAAATAAAGCAATAACATATAATTCCCCATAAGCTTTCATCAATCATATCAATTAGAGACAACTCTAACTATTCTGATAAAGACACTGCTAGGTAAAAGCTTCAGTACAACATACACTGATATATATTTTATTACCAATTAGTTCAAGAACTGTAAATATAAGCAACGGGTATTTATGAAATTGAGCATAATAATTATTATGTTAACAATTATATTGACCATACATTTTTGTTCTGTTTTGTCTTGTTTTGTCTGTCAAGAAAGAATTCCCTGTGTAACAGCCCTGGTTGTCCTGAAACTTATTTTGGTTACCAGACTGCCTCGAATTAACAGAGATCTGCTTGCCTTTCCCTCCTAAGTGATAGGATTAAGGGTGTGCCCCACCACCACCACCCAGCAACCGCACATACTTTTATGTGAGTGTTTGAAAAGTTTATTTTTTCTAATCCTTTTACAATGAGTATACGTATCTCAAAAATTCAGTTTCATAAATATTCTTGTTAACCAAAATATCATTATTTACAATGCTAAAATTTTTTTGCAGTTGACTTTTTTGAGGGAGACCTCAAGCTCATCACAGGGATGTAAAGTATAGCAAACTTTCTCCTGATGTGCAGTATAGCAAACTTTGTCCAAAATATCTTGTCAACTTTTGTGAAAAATGCACATACGCCTTCACCTACTAATCCTACATTCATCTTTTCCAACTATAGGAGAATTTGGCAAGTGTGCAGAAAGGCATGTAAAGATCATCACCAAAGGACTGGAATTTATCACAACGAGTTTCTATGAAGCATGTGCAGGCCCCGAATTTAACCCCAGCACAGAAAAGAAAAAAAAATAACTGAAACTCTTTTAAATAATAAAAACCTGGATGCATATCCAGTACGTATGAGAGTGGGGAAATTAGATTCTGAAACCATGTATACAATAAATAGAAATAGAAACACTTACGACTGTACGTATGTACTGATATACGGTCAGTGTAGTGGGGGGGAACCTTTAAAGTTAAACATAGCAAAAGCAAGTTTTAAGAGAATCAATGAGTTTGCCTGACAATAAAAATGTAAATAGTTATATCTTCCTTTAGTTCTTTTATTTGTGTATTTTATCAAACCAAAACAGAAGTCAAAAATTAAACAAACCAAGGAATAACTTACCTTGATTGGTAGAAAAGGCAAAGAGTACAAATTCAATCTTTACTCTAAACATAGTCTCATTTTTAATAGCTTAATAAAGTATCATATATACATAATAGATGCACAAATCAAGTGCCAGAAAGATAACTCAGTAAGCAAAGTGCTGGCTGCAAAACTATCAGAATCTTAGTTTGATCTTAGTACCTACATTAAAAGACAGGTATTGTAGCAAACACAATCTCAGCTCTGGGGAGAGAGAGGCAAGTTCACAACATGTCCCAGTGAGAGACCCTGCCTCAAAAAACAAAGTAGATAGCTACAGAGGAATGACGCACGAGGTTGACCAGAATCTTCACCATGAGTATATATACACACACACACACACACACAAATATGCACATAAATATTCGCAAAAGGCACAAAAGTTGACACCTGCTGAATTTTTGTTTAATAGACACATCCATGTCACTAGCTAGCATAAACAAGATCATGAACATTGTAGGTGTGGTAGTTTGAATAAAAACGACTCCCATGAGTTCACAGATTTGAATGCTTGACCACCAGGAAGTGCACTCTTTGGAAGGATTAGGGGATGTGGTCTTAGAGGAAAGATGCCACTGGAGATGTGGTATGAGGTTTTTCAAAAGCTGAAGTCAGACTCAGAGGCTTTCTCTTCCTGTTGATTGAGGATCTGGATACAGAATTCTGAATTTCTTCTGCATCACATCTGCCTGAGTGCTCCCCACCATGATAATGGACGAACCCTCTGAAACTTCAAGGAAGCCCCAAATATTTTCTTTAGTAAGAGCTGCCTTGGTGAAGGTGTTTCTTAACAGTTAATAAAACACTGAGACAGTAGGACTCTATCTCTTGTCCCTTTCCAGTTACTCCTCACAGGTAACTTGTCTGGGGTTGCAGGGCCCGTATTATACAGTAACCCTTCAGGGTCTTTGTTTCAATGTTGCAACAACTATGGTTAGTATGTTTTTTAAAAAGACTGATTACAGTCAAAGAACCTGGCTTTAGTGGTATGCATTGTAACACTGGTTCCTCTTTTGGGGAAGGCAGAATAGTAAATACACCCATTAGTTTATTCTAAGGAATCGATTTTAAACAGGAACCTGGTCCTGGTACTGAACCAACTGTCTGCCCTGTGTGACCTCAATTTTCCTTTCTCTCAGTTCCATGAGGCAGTTACTGATGCTGTCCCTACTTACTCCTTCTACAACGGTGGCTCATGAGAAGCAGAGTTTGGACATGCACACAGCTATTCAGACTCCAGTCTGTTATTCCATGTCAGACACAAGCAAAGCATCATGCAGAGTGTCTAAGGCACTGGGTTTAATATTTATTTATTCTAGCTTCGTTTCTATCAGCCTATGCACTGTCACTTACTGAAGCATTAAAAAAAAAAAAGGAAGAGTTAGGCCCTGCCCATTCTTCTGCTCCTCCTCTGACAGTGAGCAGCTTTGCTTCATTGTGATGCAGTGCAAATGTGTACTTCATCTGTGATGATGCAGACCAGGAAGGAAAACCGCAATTTTTGAGGCTATTGGAAACAATAGTCTTAATTGAATGTTATTTTTGGACACAGGAAGGGTTTTTTTCCCCCTACATAAGCAAGTTTGTGGTTTTGAAGGGTCTTGCTCATCTCTCTGTGGAAAATGCCTAAAAACAAACCACAAGAAACTTGAACAAAACCAGCTCCTTCCTCAACTGTAACTGAACAAAGACTTAACTCCTCTCACCAACGGCTTCATGTACTTCTCACACATCAGGAAGATCTGGGCTCTAGGTTTGAAACACTGACAGAAATGCACACTTCCTCTCAGATGAAATTCTTAATTCTGCAGGTTAAGCATCTTGTTCTTTAAAATAACATAAATTGTATTTCATCAGAAAGCAACTGAAGAAGTCAATGTTTGATTCTAGAAGGAACGAGAAGTATGAATGCCATGGTTCCTTGATCAGAAATCTTTCAGTTGACTTAAAAAGTCAGTTTATGATGGCTGTTTTTCTTCCACTAGAAAAGTAGCCCTACTTTGGCATAAAAAAAAACTTTAAATAATTTAAAACAGATAATAGACAACAAATGATTTCCATGACTTAGAAAATTAATTAATCTTCTGAACCATAAACAGGATTCATTTCTTGTGAATATCTAGCTTAGCATACATTCTTAGAAAGCACACATTCGAGCTACTCAATTACCATTAATATTTCCATTTTAGGGGGTACAGAGGACCAAAGATGTAGTCTTTCTTGTCAGTGAGCTCAGAATTTCTCTAGAAGACAAATTCAAATGCAATTAAGCCCTACACAATATGCTATTATATTAATAGCCTAAATAGAATGTTATGGTATTACAGGGAAAAGAATTAATTTTCCTAAGCATTAGGGAAGGCTTCCCAGAGGAGGTGATATTTGAGCTAACCTTTACAGATGATATATGTTTTTGCCCAGATAGGAAGCAAAGAGAAAGAGGTAGGTGGGCTAAGGGAGTTTGAATAGTAGAAGGCAGGGGAATGAGGGGGGGAAAAAACCCAGGGAGAGAAAAGGAAGTGACTGCTTGTATTATGTACCCCTCCTGAAAAAATTCTAAAAATCAGTAAATCTCTCCGCATTCAAACATACAGTGCAAGAAACCAACCTGGGAAAGTAGATACAGGACTTAAATACTCTGGGGTATTTTCTGATTTATGAACCAGGGAAGTGCTCATTTGGAAAAACAGAACCTCTGGGTTTTTGGCTGTTCTCCAGTGCCTCAGCGGCTACCAGGTTTCCTGTTCAATGTCTGGCATAGAGTGCCTGGATGGGCATGAGGTTTGCTGTGTCTTCTTTGGGCTTCCTGTCAATGTATAAGGCAGAACTCTCCCTCCGAGTCCAAAAGCCCCTCATTTAAGCCCTTAAATTACTCCCAACCCAACTGCTCCATCATGGTCCCATCTACATTGGGTTCCTCAGCATTTACTTCACCTCCCTGTTGTCAGGTATGTATTCAAGACCCTGATTCTCTTAGAAAGATGCTTTGGTCACATACCGTGAACTCAGTTTGCAGTCAGTTTCTTCCCTAAAACTTTACTCAAAGGTTGTAATTATAAGCCACAGAAGATCTCTCTCTCTTTCTATCTCTCTCTCTCTCTCTCTCTCTCTCTCTCTCTCTCTCTCTCTCTCTCTCTCCTTCTCTTCCTCCCACCTCTTCTCTTTTCTCTTTGTGTGATCAAGTTTCTCTATGAGCCTTCTACATGAGTATCAATTAGTGGAATAATGTAAATTCTCTAGGTCTGTTTGATACTGTCCATGCGACATGACTCATAGACCCAATATAAAGAAAGTAAATCTACTTAAGACAATACACAGTGTGGGGTTTCAGAAACCTTTCCAGTCACTAGTTTATAAGGTTTAAAAAAAAATCATCTACTGTTCTGAGCTCATAAGAATGTGAGTGTGATCCTGTATTTACAACAGTAAAATTTCACTGTTTAATGTTCCCGCTCATCTCAGAGCTGGAGACCCAGCCATCCCCATTCTTATTTTGTTTTGTTTCCTCCTTTTCAAGTGATTTGTAGAACATCTTCCCTCAGAGCCTAACAAGTTCAGGGGAAATGCCTAGCTTCCAGCTGATCCACAGTGTCTCGAATAAACTGTCTGCTAAATAGAAGCCTAACAGAACTAGACATTAAATGTTTAGGTTTAGTATCACCTCAGTAGAAAAATTCTTCATGTAGTATTCTTTATCATTCCTTTCTTCGGTGGTATACAGTTGTTACTAAATTCACATTTACAAACTGAAAGCTATGTTCAAAAAATTCCTTCTGCTCAGTATAGTGGCACCACGTACCTGCAACCCCAGCGTTTTTCTCCTCCCTCTCTCTTCCTCTCCTCTTTCTCCCTCTCTGTCTGTGTGTGTGAGTTTGTCTTTCTATGTCCCTCTCTGTCTTTCTCTGTCTCTGCCATGCCCTCCCGTAAGTATCAAACACGGAGCCTTGTACATCCTAGGCAACTACCCTACTACTGAGTGGTACCCACCTCTATTTGAAAATTTTTTTTATTACAAATGGATGAATCTTTCAATTCATCAAGTACTTTGATTTTACTGTCACTATAAAACATCCTTTGTGACACTATACACTAAAGAAAGTAAAGAGTTCCTATTATTGAATATTTTATTCATACAAATGGATAGATAATTGGGCAATTGTCATTATTACAGCGCAAGTAAAGGGTATCTGTGAAGAAACACAGTGACAATGAGAAGAAGAATTAGCAGAGGTAGTTCAAATAAATATTTACTCCCGGAATCTCTTCCCAGGAAATCTGCCCCCCACCCCAACGCACACAAAAATACTGAAAAGGAAAATATGCTGAAGATGGTCAACCCTCCTAAGCTTATCCGTAAATCCTCTCTGTGTGAAACTCAGCTATCAACACAGACTAATGAGAATTGTTTGCGTTTGTATTTAAGCTCAGGAGGAAGGAATTAGGATTCTCCACACTTGACTGGGAGTAGAGCAATCCTCTTAGGCGGAGTTCTGGGAATCCTTTCACTATATCAAGAGATAGGAAGATCTGTTTAAGCAGTGTGTTCTCAACGAGGAGCACGTTTTCTACTCTTGAGTACACTGGATCGTGTCCAGAAACACGGCCATTTCTCAGCAGACAGGGTCTCCCGGAATCTAGTAAGTTAATCCAGGGTCCTGCTATGCTCAGGAGAACACTCCCTGAACAAACGCTCCACTCCCAAACCCCAATAATCAGAATCTGAGAAGCTATGATCGAAACATATTAATGGGGCAGGGTCAGAAAACGCATCCATTGTACCACACGTGGGCCGACGCATGCAGCTAAGCTCAGGGGCTGCACTTTGAGAGGCAGCTTCCCACTCTTATGTCTGCTTCTCGTTGTCCATTAGATAGCAATCCAAGGACTGAGTGGTAAGTTGTGGAAACAGAGATGTTAATCATTTTCCGATTTCACTGACGAGGCAAGCAAGACCTAAAGTTTTTCTAAAGTTTACATGGAGTTCATCACATCCAAGAATTATTGAAAATGTGTGTCTTTGTTTAGTCAATCAATACCTTCAGCTTCAAAAAGCAAGTGAGGACACAGGTTTTAGTCACAAAATAATAGCATTACTGTAGAGTGTCTTTATAATTGTTTATCCTAGTTAAGGAACCACATTAATTCAAGCCCAAATAGAACGAGATAATTGTAATGTAAATATTTGTTTTTTTTTAAAAAAAATCACACAATGTAAGTTGTGTAGGCTGGATTTTCAAAAGAGATACAAATACAGCCTCAGATTTACCAAGACTACCCCAGAATGTCAAATTTCCACAATTAAAGACAGTTTTGGTTCACAATTTAAGGTCAAAGAAGGAAGCTCCTCACAAGTTTAACTATCTGAATCATTGGAAGGGTTCTACTGAGTGGTACAATCAACATCATACCACTCATGTGAGATATCTGTTTTCAGGATTTATATAGGTGTATTTATGTAATCCTCATTTTAAAACTCATGCAGCATGTTCTACTGCACACCGGAAAACAGCCAAAATCATATGAAGCATTGAACTAGCTTTTCTGAAGCCCTTTTTATCAGAACTGAAACTTGAACCCAAACAGTCATATCCCTGGTTCCCATTATGCTTAGGATTTGGGTCCCTCACATTTTAAAGTTCCATGAATTACCCACATTTTCAGAATTTTCCTCTTACCCACGAAAGCACTGAGTTACCAATACCTAGGTAAATATCACACATGTGAGCAATTCTTCCCCCACATGCGCTTTCACATGCACACATATACATATGGGCTCGCACATACATGTGTGTACGCACACAAGTGTACACATGTGCATACATACATGTACACACACAGGGGTGCATAAATATTCATGCATATGTATATATACACACACCACATATTGTCTAGGCCTCGCTTCAGATTCAGGGCTCCAATTCTAGTGCGTCAAGATCCTGAATCCCTGAAGTTGCTCATAAGTTTTCCAGCCATGTAATGGTCATGTTTTTTTTGTTTGTTTGTTTGTTGGTTGGTTGGTTGGTTTTTTTCCCCCACTGCTACCAGTCTCGTGGCAAGGATGGATGTTGCTTCTCGGTACCATTGCTCTCTCCCACTCAGTCCCTCTATTCTTTCACTCAGAGGAAACTTTACTGCCACAGACTGATGTTTCAAACTATACACCACGTGCTGGAGATCATGAAAAACACAGCGGAGACCTCCTACCAGTTCTCATCTTGAATAGACTTCAGACAGCAATGTACTTCTAGACAACATGCTAAGTGTTATGCTAAAGGTAAAAACTGTGTGTCTTTGGAGCAAAGAAAAAGAAATATCTGACTTGAGTTCTGAAGAAAGTAGTTAATACTTTGCCTTTCAAATCTTGGGAAAGAAGTAGAATCGGAAGTTGGAGAGACAAAGAAAACCTACAGTAAAGTTAAGATCACATGCACAAAGAAACAAAGTGAGAGTGACCTAAGTGTTTTTGAGAAGTGTCATTTTCCCTGTGGCTAGAGAGACGTCTTGTGAGCATTTATTGAGAGAGGAAAATGGCAGTCTTGTCAATGTTCTAAGCAAGAAGGACCCTGCAGATCCTGTTGGGAATTCTGGAATTTGCCTTGTAGGCAGCAGAGAATTTTCTGCAGAAATGTAACTATAGCAGGACTTGAAAATAACTGCAATCCAAATATGAATATTTGAGGAGTAAGAAACTCTTAGAAGAAGATGAAACTTACTTAGTCCAGAACAGTCCAGGAGAAGCATTAATATGTCTCAATTATACTTACTATGACAATGAATACTGTGGCTAAGTCTATACAGAACCAGTGTCCATCCAATATGATTTAAACGTGCTGAGCTGGTTACAGTGACTAAACCATTGTGCTAAACATTCTGAGAGAAAGGTGTGAAAACAAGATAAGGCACAAAACGTCTCAACATCTTCAAAATATCTGAAACAGTAGAGGTAAAGTCTTCGTTCCATGTTAATTTTTGCATGTCTTCAGAGGTACTAATGCTTAAAAGCATTTAAAAAGCCTTTTCAAGTACCAAAACATTTACTCAACTTCTATGAAGAAAGCCTTTAATAACTAAAAGCAACAACTAACAGTATTTATTAAAACTAAATTAAAATTCTTTTGATCCCATCAAAACAGAGCAAAATATTACCATCATCTTACCCCCTAAAGTCTACGTAAAAACAATCTCTCACTCTCGGAATATTTACTGAGATTTTGTTGTGTGTTTAAGTACATGTTCCACTGTGTGCATGTATACATGCGTGTGCTGATGTATAATATGAAAGCCAAAGGACAGTTACTCTTCGGGTGCTGTCTACCTTTCATTTGAGTCACGGCCTCTCACTGCCCTGGAGCTTGCTAAATAGTCTAAGCTGGATGGCTAGTAAGCCTTCAAGGATCCACTTGCTGTGCCCCAAGCCCTGAGATCACAAATGCATATTGCCACACCCCACCACATTTCTTAAAATGTAGATTCTGAAGGTGGACTGAATTCAGTTTCTCTTCTGAGAAATCTCCCCAGCCCAAGATGTTCATTCCTAGTTACCTACCAGAAACACAGTTTGAGCTTACAGGCAGACTTGCAGAAGGAAATTTGAATGTGACTTACCCACATTGTGATTAAATTTGCCTAAAATTTCCTAGGTCATACCCACATACGAATAGACATTTGCATTCAGGTACAAAAGCCTGGGGAAAATGATTAGCTAAGGAAGAGATCTGTAGACTCTCCAAGACGTGACTCCTTTTCAGCATACTGGGAATGTTCTATTAGAAATACACAACCTCTTAATCGCAGCATTTGGGTCTTTTCAACTCTTGGCGCGCTAGGGAGTTCAAAGCCAGAGATGAAATGTAATGAAAAGATGACTCCTTCGGGAATATGCAGAGGTCTGTGAATTGTATATACGACCTTGTGGAAATTAGGCCTCCTTGGTATGAGGCACACCTAGTAGGTTAAAGATAGAATTTCAACCTTAATGCTGTTGCTTTTGTGAGCAGAATTAAACTTAATAGCATATGAATATAAATTTTTATGATTTAATTGGAGTCTTTTGGGAGAAATACCCCTTCCTTTTGCAAAGAAAGGGGGAAAGAATAATAGAAACAGCGGCAATAATTTACATGAAAATCAAATCAAATGAATTTAAGCCGGTGATAAAGTCTCCATAAAGACTTTAAAGAAGAGCTGTTCCAAGAAAGCCCACACAGAGGTACCTAAGGTTCACATCCTGCCTCAGCAAGACAAGAAACTACACGTGAAGAACATTTGCACTGGTTTTTAAGTTCTCAGTGTTAAAGTCAGAAATCAGTGAGTAGAATGTTCTAGTTACAGTCAAGTGAGCAGAGTACTAAGATGGATACTCTGTGATAGTTGAGAGCTTGTTTGCTTGCTTGCTTGCTTGCTTGCTTGCTGTGAGATGGGGGTCTCCTTACATGACATAGCCAACCTCCAGTTCATGAGATCTAAAATAGTTCATGTGATCCTCCTGCCTCAGCCTCTCCAATAGCTGTGACTAGAGACTCACACCACCACTTTTCAAGAGGATACACTGTGTATATACTTGCGCAGGTACCCTGAACTGTCATAAAAAGGCTTGTCATTTTTTGCCGTACTTTCCATACACTTAGAGATTCTTGTAGAGCGTTCCAAGGGCACTGAGGGTGAAAGGTGAGCGAGGTGAGTAATTCTTAGGCTATGCCCTTCTGAGTCACACAGAGCCCTGACATCTCCCTGACACGCACATGCCAGCTTTTATTTGAATAAAAGGGGCCTGTAGCTAAATAGATAAATACGTAACAGTGAGAGCCACTGACTTCCCACAAAAATACATTGAAGTTTTAAAAGAGGTATTAGTTGGGAAAAATGTTCACCTAGAGAGAAAACTTATACATATATGCAAAGCATAATAATCATAGAAATTTAAAGGACTTGTGAAACACGACTGGGACCCTTACAATTTAAGCTTCCTCTAGAAGCCCAATGCACACACTTGGGCACTTGGTTCCTCACTAGCTGGCTTGACATAAATGTGGTGTGGATTGATTCTTAATCAGCTTTCGAGCTTGAGCAGCGATAGCAACAAGAAAACTGATAACCAAAGGCTAAATCCCGAGAAGCAAAGAAAATTCTACATGTAAATTAAATATTCCACAGAGATGGTCTTGAACTCTTGATGGTTGCAATGTTTCCACAGGCTCCGTAGCTATTACCAACCTTTCTGATTTGGGCTGTTTGGATCAAGCACTTGCTAACTGTTATTTATGTTTTCTTACATAGGCATTTAAGGTCCTGGTGAGATGGCTCACTGAAAAAAAGACACTTGCCACCAACACCGAAGAAGACTCAAGTTCCATCTTGGAACCTAGTTGGCTAGTTGGTAGAAAGAGAAAACCAACCCCCCACAAGCTGTCTTCTAGCCTATACACAGAAACACCACACACTCAGACACACAGACACACACAGACACACACACACACACACAAATAAATAAATATATAAAATACATGGACATTTAAAGATGTTTCAGTTCATTACATTTTGTGGCCTGCTTTAAACAACATTACAAAATTAGAGGTACAATTTCAATTTCAACTACAGTTATAATGCAATGTACAATTAAGCTTATTTTCCTAATATCTAGTTTCTTTTAGGTAATGAATAAAATTCCCACACAGAGCTGGTGGGAGCAAGAGCCTAGCCTGCTGCTTGAGGAGAAGGGTGGCGGGTCACATTGAGAAGTTAGGATGTTGGCTTCATTCTGTTGCTGTAAAACTGAACTTCAACATTTTCACCAGCAAAATGGGATAGATAAAAATGTCAGCTTCACTCATTCACAGCGTAATTGAAAGGATGAAGATTGGCTAAACTCATAAACCGTGGACAACAGTGCGGCTAGCTAACCCATCAGAAAGGTCCCGATGAGCCCACCGGATGCTATCTTGCACTGAGAGCTATCTGGCAAGGCTTAGTTGTTTTTATTTAAAAGCATACTTTAAGATATAAATATACTTAAGAAACTACAACCTTAGATATAAAATTTCCTGACATCTACATCATACTGGTACAACGAGACTTCGGTTTGAAAATATTCAAATGTGATAACAGACACTGTCTTCCAACCAAACAAAACAACTTATCAGATAGTTCAAAATGTTCTAATATGACAACATGGTTCTTCCCCCCCTCGTGGTCCGAAAAAATATTAAAATAAAATAGCTTATTACAATGTAAAAATGATTTAAATTATGGCTATATTTTATCATATACATTGCATTTATTGTTTGATAGGGGAAAACATTTCTGATGTTTTTATACACTGTCTTTCTTTATCGACCATGTACTGAAATTGGAGGCTGAGAAAAAGGCTAGGCCAATACTGACAGGTTTCAAATATCAAACTATACTATTAGGTCAGTGCTAAGATCAATTAGCACTTTTGAATGACAGCAAAGGTCATGTGAGACTTGGAGGCACCTCCCTGGAACTGTCTTAACCTTCCCCATAAATCTGAGCTTGACGGTTCAAAACGGTTTCTGTTTTTAAAATTAATCAGTGTCATCTCGTTTTCTGGAAAAGAGAAAGGAGGGCATGGATAGTGGTGTGCTCGGGTTTTTTTTTTTCTTTTTTCTTTTTTTTTTTTTGCGCGCCTTTACAACAAACACATGGATAGAGCAAAAATAAAACACAGGAAGTTCAGAGGAAAGTGACCCATCACTAGGGCATACACTAATGCGCTATGCCACAGCAATATTAAGTGACAGTAATGTTTACAAAGTCTCCAGACCTCTTAAAGCCAGCAAAGTGGCTTGTGATACTTTTGAATATGTGGCTCTTGTTTATTTTCTTCCACTTCAGTTCTGGCTAAATGACGCCAAGTTTGGCTCCATGCACAATTTAATGAATATTCAATTCCTTGCACTCAAACACAACAAGCTGTGAGACGCAGAGCTGAACATAGGAACAGTTCAACACGCTCTTGTACCTAACCCATCGGGAGGGCAAATGCCTGAAAGAGCATGTCGTTTCTAAGTTCACCAGGAAAATTCCATGAGAGGAGCCTGTACACACCACCGCTATCCATTCCGGGTGGTGTTGATTTCCTTCACCTAGTAACCGTTGTAATAAAATCCCCCAACTGTACTTCTGAATACAATTAGTTTAAGATACTCTACTGAGACACACAGTGTAAGAGTTGAGAATGTGGAAGGGGAATATTCATTCGAAAAAGAAACTGTCAGGGTTTCATTCTTGCCCAGAAGATAGCTAAGTCATTGGTAAAGGTCTGCCCAGCTCTTCCGTGATAGGACTCCGTACTTTTGATGGCAGACTTTTCTGTTTGTTTCTCAAATGAGGGATGTGAAATATTTACAACCAGACAGTACCTAATTTTAGGTTTTAAGTGCTTTAACAGCTCCATGAAATATGATCAGCAGCTGCACTACAGAACTATGGTGAATAAACTCCCCGGGAGGGGGCCTGTTCTTACTGAATGCTGAGTGTTCTTACCCAGTAGAGGAAAGAGTGTGAGAGAAGATAATGCAAAAACATAATAAATGTGCGCAATTCCTACACTGCTTAGAACTCCACTGAATCTCAAAAGGGGTTATCTTTGTTCTTGAATTCTGCATAAAATCTGTGGGCTTCCCCTGCATGACAGTGAAAAAAAAAAGCTTAATTTTATTATCTAAAAGTTAGAATGTGCAGTTTCCAAAACCCCAATTTCCTATCAACAGCCACAGATTTTTCTATATCATCTTACCCTTTCAAAATTTCTACATGATTTAACTCTGGGTCATCACATTTAATAAATGAAGAGCCAAGCCACAGAAATATATTTTTAGACATGGCATCAGCCATGCAGAACTTGCACCAGTGACTAAAAACATGAAACTGGACACTGTATTTCCCATTGCTACATAAAATTTATTTACACCGTAAATCACAATATGAATAAAAGAAAATTTAGAGATGAAGAAAATGTTATTTTTTTAACCAGAGAGAGTTGATACACACACACACACACACACACACACACACACACACACTAAAATGCAAACCACCCACCTGCAAATATTTCTTGAAAAAGAAATTTTTCTGTTTTTTTTTCACCCAGCTTCTAGAAAATGCCTAAACACCCGTGTCTCTATTTCTTAATGAGAAGAAAATAGTTCTTAAGTCAATGTATTTTCACATGTTATAGGCTTTTGAAGCGCTTTTTGTTTAGCATGTTAGCTAATATGACCCTACATGTGAACACACACGCACAGCTTCGCTTTGGAAATGAGAAGCCAGCATTTGTAATGTTCAGTGAATGGGAAGAATCGCAAATGTTTTCCCATGTATAGCTGGGAGAGTCCCTTCGGTGAGGTGCTCTTGAAGTGGGAATGCCTGTTCATTTTCACCTGCTTCACAAAGGCGAATAGGCTCTGAAAACCACCCTATTTCAGACATTCGCTTAGTGGGAGGACAAGGTCTGGTTCTTGTAAGAATGTGAGGTTTGAAGCCAGCTCAGCTATGTTAGGGCCAAAGCTGCTGCTGTTGTTGAAGGTTTTGCTGTTTGTTTGTTTGTTTGTTTGTTTGTTTTTAACATCCATGCTCAGACATTACACTAAAAATGTTTTACCTTAGTGTTGCCTACAACCTTGAATAAGGTGGAACAATCTATTTTTCTGGGCTGTAAAAGTAAGGAATGTCTATCTATTTTGAGCATTCTTGCCACAAACTCAGCGTTCTGACAGTTCTTCAACACACAAAGCCTGTCTCATGTTGCTATTGCTTTTCTATTTCTTGGAATAATATTTTTAAAGTACAAAATGTCTTTGAATACAAACCTCTTAAAACACACCATAAAAAGTATCGAAGTATTTTGTTTTAGAATTCTCTCCTTTCTGACTCATCTAGTTTTTGTTTCTCAGGTATAAGTATATATGGATATATATGCATATATACACATAAGCATATATATTACATGATTTAAAGGCAAACAAAAAAGTAGCACCGTTTCTGCTTAAATATGAAACTTTACTGGGAAGTTGCATCAAATACAAGTCTTGTCCTAGAGAAGTCTTAAAAATAAAAATTAGAATTAAATAAAAGAGGGAAAACATAACAAACAAAAACGTCATGGTTCGTTTTGAATGCTGTCAGTCACCCATGGGTAAATGAAACTTCAGAAGTTGTTGATGGGGATCCGTAGTTGCTAAACGCTCCTAAAGACTCCCACCTAAGTCCCGCAGGAGCCCGCGCTGAAACTGGCAAACGCCCTAAGGTGCAAAAAGGCGATCCCTAAGGGAAGAGCAACAAAATACCATATTCGAGAAGATGTATTTCACTCCAACAATAACGTTGATCCCAGAGTGCTGAGCCAAAGCGGGTACGGGAGAAAGAAAACTGTTAAGTATGGGCTCTTAATGTGAAACCCAACCTGTTGGATCTCTTTAGGTATCAGATTTTGGAAGTGTCTGTAATGACAGCCAGGAAAGCAAATTAATGGCCAAGGGCCCACTGGGTTTGAACACGAGACTCCAGTTACCTTTTCACAGATCAAGTACACAACACACACGCACACGGGGGTGCTCCACGTGGAACTGCGCAGAAACCAAAACACACAGGTTCCTGGAACTAGTGGCCACCTAGGTTGTCCCTGCGCCGGGATGCGCACCTTCCTCGCGGCTCTCTAGTTCATAAGGATTCCTGAATGGCTCCAGTGCTGTGGGCAGCCAGGGAGGAAAAGTCCACACAGATCCCACCCAAATAACTACCCCGGTTAGCCTCCCGGGAAGTTGAAAGATGGGTGCTTGTGAACCCCAACCAAGGGAGAAGGTGAAAAAAAAAATCAAACAGTACTCCCTAAGTTTCGCTACCGCTCAGCCGGTCAAAAACTCCCTAATTTTTCTCAGAGTAGTTCTGAATCTTGAATGCAAAGAAAAGGAAAAAAAAAGTAAGTGCTAATAGAAAAATAAAATGAAAAGTTTGGGTTGCTACGCGGTGAGAACTGAAACAGGCTCACACGGTCAGCCTCCGAGTCTCTTTTCACAAGGCTCCCGTGACCTCCCCAGACCCAAGCGGCTCAGGGAGAAACCTGCTCTCCTCAACACGGTCCTCTGGTTTGGAGAAGTTAGAATCGCTCCATGATATTCACGCCTGGAGCCAATGAAAGCGACTCCTGCGACAAGGCGCCTCTAATTTCACAGACCCTGGCACACTACAGGAGACATTTGTCCACGCCACATAAAAACTATTAACTTGCTATCGCTGCCGTTCAGACGGCGACCGGTACCTGGAGATTAGAGCTCGGCCCCGGAGTACACGCGCGCCCGGCTTCACGCACACCCAGGCGCCCTTGGCCCTCCAGGGGACACTGGGGTAGCACCCTTGCTCGGTGTAGCCGGTCATCACAAAATATTAAATGTCACAGGGTGGGAGTGGGGAGAGGTTTCTGCAGGCGCCTGGGAGAAATGGGGGCGGGGTGCAGTCAGGTATGGTCTGCACCCTGCACCCTGGACGCTGCGAGGACCATCCGGGTCCCGGGCCCGCTGCGCAGCCGCCCAGCGGCAGAGAAAAGTGGTTATTGGGGACCTAAGGATCATTGAGGGTCCTCCTGGGCAGAAGGCACCTCTGAGGTGTTAGCGGCTCTGGCCGTGGGAGACCGGTTTTAGGTCACCCCGGGAGAACCCTACGGCTCACACGCTCTCCCGACGCGCGTCTTCCATCCCCAAATCTCCACACGCATTACAAAGTCGCTCGCACTTTCCAGGGGACAGTTTGGGGACCCTCTAAATCTTGAACCCCTTTGGCTCCAGAAACCGGGTTATTTGAAAAGTGGGTACTCACCTCTGGCGGCCTGGACCGCTTTGGACTCCTGAAGTTCAATTGTCTGTCCCAGCCCGTAATCCGCGGGTGCGATCTGGGTAATTACTCTCGTTCCTTCCAGTGTCGAAGTTTTCCCTTCGCGTTGTGTCTCTGGTGAAAACAGGACATCCCTTTCGGCCACCCCCAACAAATAGCTTACACAAGTGGGGGAGAAACAGGGCGGGGTGGGGGAGCCGGCTGCGAGGGGGGAGGAGGAAAGGAGAGGAGCCAAAAGTCCCGGCAGCCGAGCGGTGGGGAAGGCAGAAGAAAAGAGAAAGCGCGCGCGCCGGGCGTCCCTCCGCAGGTCCCCGCAGCCTGGTCCCCTCTCTAGGGCAGCTGCGGCCTGGCGCCGTCCGGCTGGAAGTTTTGCGCGCAAGCCGGGAGCCGCCGGAGCGTGCGCCGCGCCGCGGGCCGCCTCTCTCTTGAGCGCGGAGCTGGAGCCTAGAGGCGGGGGCACGTCGCCGCCGGCGACTTTTGGGTAGGGTGGCCGCTGGGGGCCTCGCGGCAGGCAGCCGGAAGGGCAGAGGACCGTGGCGGGCTAAGAAGCCTTTCCTTTTTATTCGATCTCGGGAAAGTGCCTGTTGTCATCGTTTTTATGCGGTCTCGCGTGGGGACCGCCGAGGCTCCCGGGCCTTGCGCGTCTCTGGTGGCGCCGCGGTAATCTCCGCGCCCTCTGCGCCGCCCCACCCCGCCCCCACCCTGCCTGGCGCAGGCCGCTACGGCCTCAGGACTGAAGGGACTACTGTCCCGCCACTGCGCTCCCCAATCCCCACCTGCTTCTTCTAGGCTGCAGTCTTCTGATTTAGCTATAGCTCCCTGGCTACCCAGTCCCCGGTGCGCAGTCGGACTCCTTGCAACTTACCCCAACAGAGGAGGCAAAAGGGACTCTCTGCCTAACTGCAACGAAGCACCAACCTACACCAACCCCGGGAGCTTTCTCTGGGCTGAGGAAATAGCTTTTTCGGTGGAGATGTGGGCGATCAAGGAGTTAGTAGTGAGCAGATAGGCAGCCCTGGGAAGTGCCTGGGCCCCTTCCAGGGCTGGGTACAGCAGCTATAGGCATCCTTTCCAAGCTCTCAAAGGTCAGACAGCAAGGATTTGACTTCCAAAGCCAGTAAGAGGAGTGAGTTGCTCCAGGCACGCTGCTGAAATGACATTTGGAGCCTATCCTTTCTGCAAATGTCTTATGTGCCTACACAGAACTTCATCTTACATAGCTGCATCTAACTATCACACTCTTGGATCAAAGCAAGAAAATCCCCAAGGATCGCCCCCATATGATAACATCTTTTCCTAAAACCCATTGTCCATTTCAGCATCATCTGTCCTCTGACTTTGACAGTGTGTATTGACACATTCTGAAGTTATTATCACTCGTTGTACTGGCCACTTAGGGCTCAGGTGTGTTCGTTTAATTAATTTTCCCATAAATTATTAAGCTTGTATAAAACATAACCAGAGCCCAAAGAAATAGAAAAAACTCCCCCACAGACAAGCCAAGTGGTCTCTAGCAACAAAGCTCAAAATTCAAGAATTAGCCCCTACTCTGCCTTAGATGAGGCCTCAGAGATGAGAAATCAGTCCCCTTTGGAGACATGTAGTTTGAATACTGTTGTCAACTAAATTATACTGCGAACTTTTTTCCCAAACAGGTTTCATCCTCCACTTGAGCTTGGTTGTGTGTTTCTAACAGGAGCCTTGTCAGAGTTCAAAAGGAAAATTCATCCTGAATGTCTTTTTCACTGAGTGGGGCATTGTCCACGATGACTAAGAGGAGATGGGAAAGATGCAGCTTTCAGTTCAAGCTGATAAATGTACTTCTTTCCCTCTTCTTGCTTATTGGCTGTTTCTCCCACAGATCTGTTTCCCAAAGCTGGAGCACTGCCAGACAGACTCCCCCCCCCCCCTTCTGCTTAGCTGGGTAGGAAGGTTTCTGGTGGTGGCATGGATGCCTGGGAAGCACTAGCCAGAGTCTAGTCCTGGTTCCAAGAGAAGCACCAGTCACTGTACATTCACGGGACAATAGCATCCGGAAAACTTCATTTATTTTATTGTCTCCAATGAATAGCTCACAGCAGTTTGTTGCTGATTTTTGGGGGGACTTGATTTCACATGACAAAGGTGAATCTATACTGTTGGCCTCTGATGCTTTCAGTAACTGTGGTTGTGAGAAAAGCAGTCATTCTTTTTAGCACAGCGTGGATGTGGCAGCCCAAGAGAAAAGTCATAACAGTGAGTCCATCCATGTTAGAATCCTCCAGGAATACAGATGAGTCAGAACTAAAGTGGGTGCTCTATTTAGCAAGCTCCACAGAAGTCACAAAGGCCCCATTTCTTTTTGATACAAAACTTTCTGTGTTGGTTTTATCTCTTTAAAAGATGGGAAGGTTCATAATTAAAATCTGATGGTTTAGAAAATCACTGAAAAGAATTAAAAAGGCTCTGTTGCTTTCATCTAAAAGAATCTTTTCAGCACACTGACCTTGCAGTCAAGGTTACTTTGGTTGCTCATAATTTTTTATATATTTCCTAAGAATGTATTTATATATTTATATACTCAGTTGTTCCTCTGAAACCTCAGAATTATTTGAAAATATTAATAATTCAATTTCCTATTTGACTTTTTAATAATAGTACTTAACTACTCATATATTGCATAGATATAGTCAAAATGTCTGTGTTCAGTCTGCATTTGAGAGAGACTGAACAGGAGTCAGGTTTGCCTAGGCAAACAATGTCCATGCTGTTTGTTCAAACAAAGTCTTTTCCAGCCATTGTCAAACAACTTTTATAATTATGGACATATCACCTAGAATGTGGTAGTGGGTCTGTATTTAAGCACAATATGGTTGTAGGTATATGTTTATTACTTTAAATCTACTTTCATTAAAAAGAGTTTATTTGAAAAGGAAATCTTGTATTGTTACCGTAAACAGAAATCAAAGAATAGAAGACAACCTATAAGTGAGTTCATATTGTGGAAATAGTGGTTTTCCCCACACCATCTACAAATATCTCCTTGTTTTAATAAACAACGGTTTAAAGCATTGTATTCCAGCTGCTCCCAATCCCATCTTTCCCAAACTATAGTTTTTCTGTTTTTTGTTTATTTGTTTGTTTTTAAAGCATTCTCTTTCTACAACTGGAGAGAAATATTGAAGGAGGTCTAGTTAATTTCAGGATTTCTTTCTTTTTTAATTTTCAAATTTAATTTGTTTATTGTCCATGTGGGCGGGAGGGGGAGCAAGTGTGTCGAGGCACGTATATAGGAAGGAAAGGAGAACCTGCTGGAGTCAGTTCTCTTGTCCAGGCTGTCAGACCCAGGGATTGAACTCAGGTCTTTAGGCTTAGCAGTGAGTACATCTGCCTGCTGGGTCTGCTCCCCAGCCTTACAAGTTAATTTAGATATTTATCCCTAGTCCTTTATTGAGCTTTTTCCTGAAAGTATATTTGCGGTCTCTAAAGCTGAAGGTTTTTTTTTTTTTTAAATTGGAATCTTTCAGGGGTTTTATTGCTATTTTTCTTGGGGAAAAATATAATTTATAAATTCATCATTAAAAAGAAAGGCTCTCCTAAAAATTGACTTGTCGTGTTTTCCTTACTTCCCCTTTCTCTCTTCATCTGAGGCCTGGTAGCGCCATGACAGCAATGCTGACTCTCCCAGCTTGTCAGACCAACCAAGTTCTAGAAGGAAGAAGGAAGGCTGGAAGAACAGAAGATGGGAGACACCCAAAGAACCTGAAAAAAAAAATAGGGAACTCCAAAAGTCAGACACCTGCTGCTGAATTTAGGAAGATTTCCAAAAACACTAGCAGGTTCTCCACAGCATTAGAACATCCATAAATGTTCAGAAAAAAGATACTGGGAGAGTGGGCTAGAAAAAACAGTAGGAACATAATATTCACTTATAAAGCTGTTCCTGCGCTCTGTGCCTCTGGGGTTGGACACAGCCACAGTTAGCATTTGGTGTTTATTTTTCAGTTGTGTATGGCATTCTTTGGCATGCAGTTTTGTATAAGTCAAATTAGACAAACAAAACACTCTCGGAGCACAAAATCCCAAACACAATTTTTATCTTAATTTCCTTGGAAAGAAACCTTAAGGGGAAAATAATACCATCATTTTAGTAAGACCAGATTTGTAGGCTCAAAAGTAAAATAACACACCACCATCCCACCACTGCTCCCCAAAAGAAAAGAAAACAGAGGGTTGGATATTTGGAGAAATAATTCCGCAGCAAACCTCCTGAGCACCCTGGTAGCCTACCTTTGAACTCCAGCTGGAAGCACACCCAGGGCTTGAAAACTACAGTCACTCAATTGTTTCTCCTTAGCTCCTAAGCCAAATCCTTTGAGCTTTGTAAGAATGAAGTTTTAAAGGCCAGCCTCGATAGGAACAAGGTCTACCACTGTCTACCAATGAGATACTTGGAGAGCAAACGAGGAGAAACGGGACTCTGAAGTTCCACGCTGCTGACTGTCTAAAAATCAACGAATAAACACCGCATAATTTTGTGCAGACTGATCAGACTTTCAGGTTTCTACTAGTTCGTTACACTGAAGAAATGAAGTGAGCGGGGCCACGCTTTCCTGGGCTTTCTTGAAACCATCTCCTTCCTGGCAGCATCAAAAGTAAAGGAATTTCTAGAAGAGAGAACTTCACTATATTTCCTTTTCAATTCTCTTTTGAATTCTTCTCACAAGTTAAATCCTTTTGGTATCACACTGTGCAACCCTGCTCTAGCTTCCATGTTTACAACAAGCCTTCAGATGTTTATAAACAGACAGCATACCCACTTTAGTCATCTGTTAGCCACGTTAAACAAATGGCAGGCTTTTACTATCTTATTCCAGTTCAGCCTTCTCAAACCCTTAACCGTTTCCATGGATTCTATCTGCCCTATTTCCAAATTCATAGATGGTCCTTCTTTTTGGAGGTATCTCAAGATTGTATCCTAGGTATGACCTTGTTAGTCACGTTGAATGAGTTCTTCTTTTCTTCTGTGGTACTGTCTTTGGGTATCTTTATTCGCCCATGGATTTATGCTCCTTTTAACATGTAACACATACAGAATTTTTTCTCTGTTTGTACATCACACAGTGTTTTTCTTGGCACATCATAGCAACCCTCATTTCTCTACTCTTTCAAGGACATATGTGCAAAGGCGAACAGTCAAAAAGTCAAAATATGAACAATGGTACTTTGCTATCCTTTTGATTTCTTTAGTTCATAATCACCTGCATTTCAAAGTAAAAGAAAGTTCTAATTAAATTCCTCCTCCTCCTCCTCCTCCTCCTCCTCCTCCTCCTCCTCCTCCTCCTCCTCCTTCTTCTCCTTTTCCTCCTTCTTCTCCTTCTTCTTCTTGAGACAGGGTCTTATGTAGACCAGACTGGCTTTAGATTTCTGAACCTGCCTTCCCTTTCCACATGTTAAGATTCAAAATACGCACCATTGTACCTTGCTACTATCTGTTCTATACGACTCTTTTTTAAAAAAATCTTTTCTTTATCTGCTCATACATAGTATCCTATGATTGCACCTAAAAGGCTCTAAGTATACAATCCAACATTAGCTAGTGGAAGAGGAATTCTATTGCGGGATATTTGTACACTGTAAAGAGTTATTGCTGTGATTGGTTTAATAAAAAGCTGAATGGCCAATAGCTAGATAGTAGAGGTTAGGCAGTATTTCTGAGTAGAGAAAGGAACTCTGGGAAGAAGAGAGGTGGGGAGTTGCCAGTGAGACACGGAACAAGTCAGATGTACAGAATGAAGGAGAGGTAAAAAGCTGTGTGTCAGAATGTAGATTAATATAAGTCGATTAATTTAAGTTATAAGAACTAAGTGTGAACAAGTCTAAGCATTCAAAATTAATAGTAAGTCTCTGTGTCATTATTGGGGCGCTGGAAGCCCCAAGAAAAAAGACCTACCACATTTGGTTCCCAGCTGCAAACTTGATTTTAACAATATTGAAAACAGTGCATCAATGACTCCAGTATCCACATATCAAGTATCCAAAAAAATCAAGGTTTGGAGAACTGTTAATTTTGACTGTGTCATAATAAGGAGTGCTTTAAAAATGAAACTTTTATGATACAATACCATTAAAAATTGTAACAAAAGTTTTATAATGTGACTTCTACTTTATTTAATGGCAAAAACCATAGAAACAATTTTTTGTTCAAAGTTTTTTAATTTTAAATATACATTTTCAGCACTTTCCTCAACACACTTTTAAATGACTACCTGTTCTCCTTAAACTTTTTTTCCATCACAACCTTCTTCAAAGGAGGTGAGTGGCGTGGAGGAAAGAAGAGAGGAGAGAGAAAGAAAGAGAAGGAAGGAATAGAAGAGGTCAAGACAGAGGGGTAGAAAGGCAGCAAAGGAAGAAAGGGAAAATAATAAAACTAAGCCTCTTGTATATCTAATTTTTATTTCACCTTCACACTGGAAATGGGCCCCTTGGTCTGTTAGGATCATCAACAATGGCCTGTCCACTTGTTTGTCTTTATCACCTTTGATGATCAATCTCTCAAGAGATGTAAGATTTTCATTTCTGAAAATGTAGTTTGGTTCTCCGCTCCACTACAAATCTCCTGTAGGCTCCAAAGGCCTCTTAAAGCTGACCCCACTGTCCTTCCCAACCCTGACAACTGCTCAGAGCTCATGCAGCAAACTAGAACCTTGATCTTTTATCCCATTTCTCCCTCTTGCACAAGGCCTTGTATCCAGTAGCTACTTCTTAAATATTGTCCAGTTTATAGCCAGATTACAGTAGGAGAACAAAGAATACAGAATCTCAAAAAGCCTCATCTTGGGTATGTAATTGGTTTGGGGTCTGCCAGCTATAATACAGTCCTCTGGGTAATTTGAAATGGCCTCTAAGTCCAAATAACTTCTCTCTTTTTTTTTGTTCCACTTGAAAAAAGAAACAGATAAACCAACTGCTCTGCACTATCAGAAATAAAGTGTTCTGCACATGTCTTAGAAGCCAGAACATGTGTTGAGCAATTCTACCTCCATGAGGTAACTTTGGAAGAAACCTAGACATTCTCTGAAACGATGCCTAGATTGGAAAATAAAGTATGGTGGAGACAACCTCCTGACATGAGAAATCATGCATCTACAGGACAGGGAGGGTGACAACAGTTAGATAAAGGCTGGCGTGGATAGCTCAGGTTGGCTACCTCTTGTAGCTTGCCTACCCTGGTAGTGTGTCACATAACAGCACTGGAAACACTTCATTAGTAGATGGAGCTTGGTGAACTGACAACTGCAAAGTCCCTATTAGCATGTTTGTAGATACAGTTGGCCCTACTTGGTGTAGGAGGTTCTTCTTTCTATGTGTTGCTTGTATTGGTTAATTAGTAAAGAAACTGCCTCGGCTTGATAGGGGAGAACGTAGGTAGGCAGAGAAGACAGAACTGGATTCTGGGAGGAAGAAAGCAGAGTCAGAGAAGCCATGGATCCTCTGTCTGGGTCAGATGCTGGTTTGAATCTTTCCCGGTAAGCCATTGCCATGTGATGATATACAGGTTAATAGAAATGGGTTGAATCAAGATGTGAGAGTTAGCCAATAAAAAACTAGAATTAATGGGCCGAGAAGTGATTTAATTAATACAATTGCTTTGTGGTTATTTCAGGTGTAAGTTGACTGGGTGGCCAGGACAAAGAAGCAGGCCCCCACCCTGTAACACCTACTTACCCATTCTGAAATGAGAAGCAAATACCAAGTTGCTGCATTTCAAGGTACAATAAGATTCTATATAGGAAAAATAAATGGTGGCCTCTGAAGCGCTATGTTCTTTACTGGGGTGAAGCCTGGGGAGGTTTATGCTATTGCCTCTCAGTTCCTCCTCTTCTGAAAATGTGAATGGGTATGGCATTCTTTTCATGGACTCCAAAATCAGCAAAGTCTAAATAATAAGAGTAGGTCTTATGTCTCCATGGCGGGGGAGGGGGGTCAATGAAGCTATTTTAGTCATAAAAATTATTATTAATAAGTGAATAATTCAGATAAATTACCCATTGACATTCAATAAATAACATTTCCTCAACTTTAAAAAGTAAAATAAAAATAGTCATAACTTGTATGACAAAAGCCACATAAACACTGATCCAAAAGAAGTCAAGGTCCTGGTAGCCTTGCTAGTTACATCCTAAGTTTTGGGATATCAAATTTTCAAAATCCTCTTCTATTGACAATTCTTATTGTTGGTCCTCCTAGTCAAAGACTGTTCTTTGGTGGGAGGTCCTATTGGTGGCAGGCATCTGTGTGAAATTTTTCCCTGGTTCTTCTCTGGAGTGTCTGCTTCGGCCTCATGCATCTCCACCTTTCTGGCCAGTCTCTCTGGATCCCTTCCGTGAACCTCTGAGGACTCTTGTACTGTATTATCCCACCACTCTGACTTTAAATGAGGATGTTACAGAAAGGAACCAGGCACAGACAGGTCTGGGACTTCAGAAACTCCCATCATAAAGTAGAGAACAGGCTGCTCAATGTTAGCTATAACTGGAGGACGTGACAAACTTGACATGAGTTTAAAGCAGGGAGGGCTGACCTAACTGAGTGAATGAAGCTGACAACATTGGGCCTTGCTCTTAGGTCATGAAGGGTTTCAATGACTAGGACAGGATAAGGATAGAAATGGATGCCTTTTCCTTCCTTCCTTCCTTCCTTCCTTCCTTCCTTCCTTCCTTCCTTCCTTCCTTCCTTCCTTCCTTCCTTCTTTCCTTTGTTTCTTCTTTCCTTCCTTTTTTCCTCCCTCTCTCGCTCTCTATCTCCTCCTCTCCCTCCCTCCCTTTCTCCTTTTCTTTCCTACCCCCAAGATCACACATTCCTCTCCCCACTTATGGCTATAAGTTGTTGAACTCTGTGCCTTCCCAGCCATGCCTAGGTAGAAATGCTGGACCTTTCAATCCAAACAGATGCCCAAGTTTTCAGTTTTCTTTTCTCTAATAAACATCGCTTTATCCCTTTCTTTGCGTTTTATTTTAATGATAACTCCATCTCTGTCTCATGTACTCTTGCAAACAATTTGAATATCCACACAATTGGTTCTTCCCAACTTTCCTATCAGATTGCTTACTTTGACATCCAGCTTTGTTTATGCCACACCTTGACTGGTGGAAGGGGAAAGCTTTTGTTCATATTCCAGAGCCTCCACTCCCTAGCACTCCTTTCCCTACATTTCTACCACTGTCTCCTTCTCTTTTGCCATCCATGGGTGATCTTTGTTCTTTCTTATAAATGTTTTCCACAGATCTATGTGCAGCAGGTAATTATACATTGCAATCCAACTTGTATGATGGTGAATGCCAGGACTTGGAGAGCAAGTGGGAAATCCATAAAATGTGTTAATAAAATGATCATGACTCTTTAATTAGTGTCCTAAGTTCATACTATTCTGATACTTTTCATATTGCCTGTGCATATTTGAAATATATTTGCATATGAATTAGAGAGGGCCACCAAAAAGAGATGGAAGACTGGAGGAAGACAACAGAAGCCAAAAGTGGAGGCTAGAGGAGAGGGGGGAGGCGAAGGCAACATAAAGGAGAAGGGAAAGTATGAAAGGAGGAGAGGGGAGAGGAGAGAAAGGGAAGGAAAAGAATGAGTGGGGAGGAGAGAGAAACCTCATAGTAAGAATATTCTGGATGAATACTGGAATGAATTACTATATATACTTTATATGATGAGTGTACTGAATTACACAGTGTATGTTTTGTGGACTAGTCTTAACATCATTAGAGTTATGAGCAACTCATTTTTGAAGGCACTGAAAATCAGATAACAGCTCAAGCTTCTTATTGTGACTTACTGATAAGGCATCTATGTTGGAAGGATGCACATTGGGCATCTACTTCCCAAATGGCATGTATACAATTTTGTGATGCTCCCCTGCCCTTATCTCTACTCCACTAAGACCCTTTCTTCTCCCACTCTATTTTATCTAGTTAAGTGTCCCCCTATGTAAACTTTCCATAAATAAATAGGTTTTCAAAGTATTCATACTGTTTTGAATGATTATGTAACAAAAATTAGGGCAAAGTTCTTCCAAGTAAATTTAGGACAATGATTGTAAGAACATTGTCTAATAGCTTAACATAGATCATTAATTTTTATAAAGTAATTCCTTCTGCTCCTTCTATAGCTTGTCTATTTTATATTTGTCAGAAATATTCAAAAGGGCTCTGGGTAACGGATTTCTTTTCTTCACTGAATAATAGTATATAGCATACTTATAAACCTGCAAAGAGCTTTGGTTATAATTATACTCAAACTTTTCCTTTTCAAGATACAAAAATTCAGTTTCCAAGGGATGAGTGCTCATGTATTGTAGAGGAAATGGAAGCAGGTTACAGGTCTCTCAATTCATTGATGTGTGAATCCCCTCTGTGTGCTGTCATTATCATTAATGAATAAAGAAACTGCCTTGGCCTGTTGATAGGGCAGAACTTAGGTAGGCAGGGAAGACAGAACTGAATTTTTGGAGGAAGAAGGCAGAGTTGGAGAGACACCATGGAGCCACCAGAGTCAGACATGATGAATCTTTGCCAGTAAGACCACTGCCATGCGGTGCTATACAGATTAATAGAAATAGGTTAAATTAAGATGTAAGAGTTTGCCAATATGAAGGTAGAGCTAATGGGCCAAGCAGTGATTTAATAATACAATTTCCGTGTGATTATTTTGGTTCTGGGTGGCTGGGACAAACAAATAGCTCCTCCCTCCCACAGGGTGTGAAGTTACTAAGGTATAATATGCATAGTGCTTGGGTGTAGCAGGAGACCACTTGTTTGTTCCCAGCTGTCCAGCTCCAAAATAACCACACAGAAACTGTATTGATTAAATCACTTCTTGGTCCATTAGCTCTAGCTTCTTATTGGATAACTCTTACATCTTAATTTAACCCATTTCTATTAATCTGTGTATTGCTACGTGGCTGTGGCTTAACAGCAAGGTTTGGCCTCTGCCTCTGATAGGGCTACATAGCTTTTCACTGACTCTGCCTTCTTTCTCCCATCATTCAGTTTCGTTTTCCATGCCTGCCTATATTCTGCCCTGTGTATGCCTAAAAACAGTTTCTTTATTAACCAATGGTATTCACAGCATACAGAGAGGACTGCCACATCACTTGGGAATGACAAATCTTCAACAGGAAAACTCAAAAAAAAATTTTTTTTTAAAAAAAGAAGTGTAACTAATTAGAAGTAATGTATTAAACTAGTCAAGATTTTCCAACACCAGAAAGAAATACACTGGGCTGAAAAAATGCCTGTAATCCCAGTACCCCTGAGGTAGAGACAAGAAAATAAGATGTTCATCCTCAGCTATATATAGAACCTGAGGCTACACTCTGTTTCAATAATAAATATGTAAATATTCAGTATACGTAATACACTTCTTTGTCAGAGTAGATAGCTTTTCTCAAATCAGTGTCACGGAATTTTGAAATATAAGGCCTGCAAATCACTGAAGTGGGAATGAAGAATGTTGCCAGAATGGTACCTATGCTCTGACTTTAACTTTAGGGAGCAGCTACAACAGAGAATATTGTACTTATATTTGTAGTATCAGACAAAATATTGGCTGTCTTTTCATCATAAAAATCCATAGCCTATGACATATAACTTTTAAAGCAGTCACTTTTATGCTCAAATGGAAGCTACTGCTAAATAAACCACCTAATGGAAAGCTAATTTGCAGCAACTCCATGTTCTGTGTTAGTCTTCAGATAAATTTGTAAAGTTATAAATAGTTCTCTGCTCCTAAATAACAAACATCACAGTTCATCCAGGCTTCCACTCATCACAAATAAAACTCATAACAATTAATTCATTTAATTCAATCTGAAGGTTATGTGTCAATGAGAGTTGGATTTTGAAACGGATAAAAACTTCCTTTTTATTTCATTTCAACCTAAAACTGTGGGGTTTGCTTTTGTTTTTATTGTACAATTGCAATTCATTGTTTTAATCATACTATATCTTTCTACAGAAATTGGAACATCCTAAGTTTTGTGGATACAGCTTCCCTTGGAAGATAGCTTTTGTAAAACAAGTCAGCTGAGGCTCCCACTCTGTCTCAACAGCTTTTTAAAATTTTAAATGTTATTAGTTCTTTAAGAATTGCATAAAGTTTATTTTGGTATGTTCACCCCTCCCCCTTCTCCTCCCACATTCCACTCCCTTCTCCATCTACCTAATGTTGTATCTCTTTCTTTTCTTTTCCATCAAGACCACTTAGTGATGCCCAAACCTTTTTGGATGTGTGGCCTTCCATCAGAATGTGGTCACCTTGCCAGGGCAACACTGAGAAAACTGATTCTCCTGCTCTCCGCAGATAATAACAGCTAATAGCCGTTAAGGGTGGGATTCTGTGATCAACTCTTCTCCATGCTTGGTGGGATTCGGTCTGGCTTGTGCTTGCCTAAGTCTTGTGCATGTTGTCACAACTATGTGAGTTCATAGACACGGTTGCCCTGCAGCGTCCAGAGAACAGTTCCCTTGGAGCCATTCACCAACTTTGGCTCTTACATTCTGTATGTCCTCTCTCCCATAGAGATCTCTAAGGCTTGAGAGGAGAGGGTGCAGTGTGGAGGTTCTGTGTACAGGTGGAGATGATCCTGAAGTCTTCTTTTCTGTATCTTGACCAGTTGTGGGTCTAGTGTTCGTTGCCATCTACATCAAAAAGAAACCACTCTCGTGAGATTTGAGAGATACATTAATTGATAAGTATAATGGTAAGTCAGTAAAAGTCAGACTAATTCTATGTCCATTTGGCCCAATAATTATAGTTTTTCCTCTGCTAGGGGCCTATGACCAGTTCATCCATGAGTTCCTTACCTGATAGCAGTGCCAGGTATGAGCTTCATCTTGTGGAGTGGGACTTAAATCCAATCAGGATGTAGTTAGTTATTACTACAATGTTTGTAGCACTATTGTACCAGGCATCACTGAGCAAGTCTTTAGCAGTGCAATCATTATTGTAGACCACAAAATCCAAGCTCAGTAAGATTGATGGCTACTTGTCTCCTCCAGTAGTATGCAGAGCCCCTCCAGCACTATGAAAGTGATGAAGCTTCCAGGACAGTATCAACTTAATTTCTCCATATTCTATGACTGACATACATAACATCTTTGGCAATAGGGTGTTACCATCAAGTTCTGGGGTATCATCAAAATTAATGCTGTTTAAAGATCTGTGGGGTCATAGTGACCAATAACTCCAAAAGAAGTAACCCATACCTGGCACTGAACTTTTGATTTGTTGGTTTCTGGTATCAAAAAGGGGCATTGTTGCCTCATTAAAGGGTAATTCCAGTTTCATTATTTATATACATGGAGGGAGCATCTATAGTATTGTTTTCATATGACTTTTTAAAAAGTCTTTAATGTTATTTATCCCTTCCCATGTTCCTATCTCTATTCTTCCCTTTCTTCCTCTACCCCAATTTAATCCTACTTGCTCATAAAATGTATTCTTACACCATAGAAATAGCTTTCCATAGTTGTCCTTGGTCTAGATAGGTAAGCAGATATATCAATTCACAGTTAAATCCTTCTTCCTAATATGTCTATGAACATAATTTAGTGACATTTTTGATCAAACACGAAAGACAACATATTACCTCTTCATTCATATATATATGCGCAACTAAGATCTCTTAAATCCTGAGTACTTAATCTGGTAATAATCCTTATTTCTATAAAGTAATTTTTCAAAGGAAAACTAGTAAATAATGAACATATGAGAAAATCATACCTTTTTTTAAATCTTGTTGGTAGTTGTTTTGTTTTTTGAAAAAATTCTTTCAACAAGTCCCTCCTGGTCTGAAACTTGCTATGGAGACTTAGTACGGACATAGAAGCTGTAATCTCATTGCAAAGTGAACTGTAATTTTGAACAAGGACAGAACAACCATTGCTCACATTAACAATGCATTTCTAAACATATGAAGACTATAATATGAATAACATAATATATAAATAGTATATGATAAACTTATGAAGAATGTGAAATATGAATATTTCATGATAGTCTCACTAACATTTGGACAAGAAATGTAGTTACAATGTTAGAGAGATAGTTCAGTCAATGGAAGTGTTTGTCTTGCGATTACAAGAACCTGAGTTGAATCTCCTAAAACCATGCCCCACGAACAGAACTTGATTGGCTGAACTCCCCTATCACACACACACAGAGAAAATCCCAGTGTGGAGATAGGCCCTTGTGATGTAAGTGGTCAAGAAGCAGAGACAGGCAGGAATGGGGCCTGAATGCTGGGAATCATTTTCAAGCCAGGCTACTTGTTGGTGAGTAGCCACCAACAATGTATGTATGTCCTGGCCAATGAGAGACATAGCTGCAAATGAAGGTAGATGGTGGCTAAGGAATGAGAGCCAAGGTTGTCCTTTGATCTCCAAAGGCACGTATATACCCCACCCTACTGCTGCAACATGCATACACACACATAAACCCATACATACACACACACGTGCACACACCTGCACATAAATGCACGTGCATAACACACATGTATACACACATACACACATGTGCTTGCAGTTTAGAAGTCACCATCGAGTGACATAAAGATATGAAAAAAAGAGGAAAAAAATAACCAAAAACACGCATTTAAATGTACCATAATGTGTAGAGGACCGCAACCACATTCGCCATTCCAAGATGGCGCTGACATCCGGTTCCACCGCCCAGTGAACAGGATAACGCTCATGTGTTGGTAAATTTCCAACGCTGTAGTCCCTGCCTCTCCTGAGGCGTCATCTGGGATGATGGGCAGCTGACCAATCTGAGAGTGACACGTCTGAGGCGGGGACTGTTTCCTATATAAGGGCTGGGTTCGCCTCGCTCTGGGTCTCCGCCATGTTGGCTTATGCTCTCGCTCTCAAGATGTATTAAAAAGCTGTTCTGCAGAAGGATCCTACGTGCCCTGAGTCGTTCTTGCTGGCGAGACAGTAGCGCGGGACAATAATGAAATTTAACGTTTTTCATGCTAATTTAAAAATCAAAATAGGAAACCCAGATTAAATAAATGAATGAATGAAACAAGTCATCACCCCAAAGTATTATCTGTACTTTTTGTTATTGAAATTCACTTCCATAGAGCCTTGCATGCACCAGCCTTAAGCATTTTTCTGGACATTTACTTGCCATTTTACAAAATGAATTAACTTGCTATCTAAAGGGTTAGTGGTAAAACGACTCTCCCTCTGTATTATCTTCAATAAGATTACATATGTCTCCTCTGTGTGGTACACTGACACTAAACTGAAAAAATGCTACTTCTACGATCCTGTTTTCTAGTATTTGGACTATTCTGTTTTCCAAGTGAATGCCAGTAAACATCATCCTCTAAAGGAGATCTTCAATCTTATTATTCAGAATATAGGGGATGATAGAGAAATAATTTAGCATTCAAAGCAAATGGGAAATAAAAACAAAGGCACAATATGAATATTTTCCTATAAAAGAGTGTTTTAACATTTAACAATCTTACCAGTCATTTTGTATAAAATACATACTTTATTTTTTGCTTATATAAGCAAAACTGGATTCATCACTACACTGCAGACTTCGAGTTATTGTCTAAAAAATTTTTGAGGAATTCAAAATTATGTTGGAAATCTTCCAGACTTTCAGTACCTCCACTATTAGTAATGAGAGATAACACTGTATGCTCCATCATTGCACAGAGTTTGCTAATAAGTTCCAGCAAAGCTAAGTAAATTCTGTTTCATCCTGATAATTCATCTTACATGTGCCCATCAAGAGAAAGAAGAATTGGGGAAATGCTCCATCATCTATCAAAAGAGAGACTGGAAGAAGGGAGAGCTAGAAAAAGAAGTTGTTTGTGCTGAGTTTGTTAGTCATACCTAAGGATGCCCATGCTACATTCTTTGCAAGGAATCCTTTGCCAAAGTCAGTGACTCATAGCCATTTGAACAAACTCAGGACCTCTTACGTAACAGATACCCAACAAATGTTTGTTATATATAAAAAAAGCTTAATCCAAATTCAAACTTAGAGTTTGATACTAATTATAGTTTTATATGCTTCTTTGAAATCACTTTTCCTGGGTTTTGTGACCATCCTGGCTGGGTCTGTTTTGAAAGTTCTACATCACAAAATAAGGACATTGTTCTGGGGCTGGTAATGTGACTTGATTGGTAGGACTAAGGAAAAAGCCCTAGGTTTGAATCCCCCACTCTACCCCAGGACTACATAAGTCAGTGGTACAGGAGAATAAGGAGTTCAAGGTCATCTTTGGTTACATAGTGAACTCAAGGTCAGCCTTACAGAAAGCCAAAACAAGAAACCTGCTGTCTAAATCTCAATCTAAATGATGGTGTAGCCTCAAGGAGGAAAACGTTTTCTCTCTCTCTCTCTGCCTTTCTCTATATATGTGCATAAAGCAAACTTTAAGGATTCTGCACTCACAAATTTCTCAAGTTTTCGGTTACTTCAATGTTAGTTGGATAATAATCTTTATTGATGATACACTGGTATTAAGGACAGAAGCTAGGATGGTTATGAAATACATGCAAATTTTTAAAAATTGATTGCGTTTTCAATTTTGTACCAGAATAAACCTTTGTGAATGTGCTGATTTGTCAAAAGGTGATATTTTTGCTCAAAAATTATTCTTCTGGACCTAAATGAATACTATAAGATTAATCTCCCTTAGGGTCCTCATTGTCGTCTAAGTTCTCTGAGATTGTGCTTTGTGGGCTGGTTTTCTTTGTTTTATGTTTAAAAACCAGTTATGAGTGAGTACATGTGGTAATTGTCTTTCTGTGTCTGGGTTACCTCACTCAATAGATCTAATCTACATGTGAAGTAGAACAAGATAAGCTCTCCTGAGTAAATTAGGAGCATGGAAACTTTGAGGGAGTATTGAAGGGGAGGGGAGAGGCAGGTAGGGGAGCAGAAAATGTAGAGCTCAATAAAAATCAATAAAAAGGATTAATCTCCCTGGCACACTTCCAGTAGCAATAAATAGTAGGAGTCTCTTAGTCGCTTCCATAGGTGCTAGGTTTAGTCCTCAGAATACTGTCATCTCTTAACTTCAGTTGTTGGTTTCAGATGTCAGTCACCATGAAGAACCCAGCTAGATACTGAGGGATGTCACTTGGAAATAAGCCTTTTGGATGACTTTGAAGACAATTGGACCGAACGTGCAAATTTTACAGTTAGTGGTAAATTTCTCTTTATTATATATTTCAGCAAAGTATCACTTAAACCAGTTACATGACAGACTCTAGGAAAGGGAAACTCAGAGAAAAATGCTATTCAGTGACAAAGCGTTAATCAAGTAAACCAAGGAAACATTTCCCCAAACCCATGATTTCCACGCTGTGGCTTTTTCTGGTTGGGATGCAGCTCACTTTACCTCCTTCCACTTTGTTTCAAAGTGTAGTTCGCCTTGAAATCGTCCTTCTGGGGGCTAGAGAGATAGCTCAGTGGTTAAGAGCACTGCCTGCTCTTCCAAAGGTCCTGAGTTCAATTCCCAGCAACCACATGGTGGCTCACAACCATCTGTAATGAGGTCTGGCGCCCTCTTCTGGCCTGCAGACATACACACAGACAGAATATTGTATACATAATAAATAAATAAATAAATAAATAAATAAATAAATAAATAAATAAATAGAAATCGTCCTTCTGGGGAGGTGTGAAGATGAGAGCCCAGAGAGGGTAAAGGCAGATGGTGTGGTTTTAGATCCTTCTAGTTTGTATCTGGCTGTGACTGAACACCTATGTTCATAGGAAGTTGTGAGCATCCAAACCAAGTGTGAGACCAGCATGCCCTATTCCTCTGAGTTGTACAGCTTGTTCAGGGAGTGACTGCAGAGAGAAGCATTCACTCTCCAAACGGT
This sequence comes from Myodes glareolus, assembly GCF_982192425.1. NCBI lineage: Eukaryota > Metazoa > Chordata > Mammalia > Rodentia > Cricetidae > Myodes > Myodes glareolus. The sequence goes on along the minus strand of NC_142026.1, from coordinate 111,898,137 downwards.
AGAGGAAGATCACCTGACTAGCGGTTGTCAGTGACTACAATGGCCCAAGTTTGATTCCAGAAATCTATCTACGACAGAACAGTGGTTGATAAAAGAATTTTAACTGCCTCGAATTAAAATCAAAAGTAGTATAATATTAAAGTCCATGGGATTCCAAAGCAGCCAGCTTCACTAGACCGAGTGATATACGCTAACATTAGGCAGTGGATTGTTATTTACTGAACAACAGAACAAAATATAAATGAATAAGCAAACAGGGAGTAGCTGGAGTGTAAATTAGTCAACTTTTATTATCTTATTGAAAATATTCCGTACTGTGGCCCGAGGTCCCGCAACAGCACTTGCTTAGCTCAGAGTGTGGATCGCTGGCCTTGTTTGAACTCCAGAAGTGCATATGCTTTCACTCCTCTCACCCAGAAAATTCCCTGTCCTACTTCAAGGCAGTGCTCTTTCTTATTGACATAGACCGGAGAGAAACGCTAGGTCTAGATACCTCCTCACTTGTAGTGCTTATATTGATGCTGTGTGTAAGCAGCAGAATGGCCATGGAGTGTGTATGCCATAGCAATACCTGCCACCAAGGCAAATCGTTATCCTCCGCACAGTCAAAGCGAAACAAAACAAATGAATTTGCATCTCCTTTTAGAACTGGAACTACAAAGAGAGGCATTGCAAGTGAAAACTGAAAGAGTTACTATCATTCATCATGAACATCATCCACCCAAAGGGTTAGTATGGCTTATATTTGAAGCTGTAGCCTAAGAGTGGACTGCATGGCGCTCTTGATGACACTTTGTATCTTGACCATCAAACTGTGTTTTCTGCTCCCAGTATTTTCTGCCTGTTCCATGCACCAGAGTTGGCAATGGAATATGCACTATATGAGGAGCCCAGAGTGAAAACTATGAGTCTGCTTCTGCTGCCACTTGCTTGTTGTCATCAATAATTTCTGTGCTCCAGTCAGGCCCAGTGGCAGAAGCCTGTAATTCCAGCTACTGGAAAGTTGGTGCAAGGATATCCTCAGTTCAAGTTCAAGATTTGCCTGGGCTGCAAACTGAGTTAGTTAAGGCTATCCTGAACAACTTAATGAGATACTGTTTCCAAATTTTATGCAAACACACACACACACACACACACACACACACACACACAAAACCAGGAAAAGTACTTGCCTAACACTAAGGAATTCTGAATTCAACCTCCAGTACTGCAAATAAATAAAAATATTACAGTGATCAGTTTCCTAACATTCAGTAAAAGAGGAAATCTGACCCTGATATTGTCCTTAATGCATAGTCTGGCATTAATATTAATGTTGTCATTCCCGACTCTCCTTAAAGGATTTGTTTCTCTGCCAGTCAATGGATGAACATTTAGGTTGTCTAGTATGTACCCAGGCTGGCTAAATCTTTTAGTGCCAAAATAAATCTGCTTCCCAACTGTAGCCAGGTCTATAAACGGTAAGTAAGTTAAGCCAAGAGCATAAGGACTCTTCTACTCAGATGTCATCAGGTTTTCTGCGAAGCGCAACTGAGGATCAGAGTGTACCTATGTGCGTGGGTCTGGCCACGAAATTGACAAGAAGACCATTGCCAATCCATGCCGATGACTTAGCTTTTCCATGTACACAGTATTGTTACTGTGTGGATATGGCTGTTACCCAATAATGACTTTTAACAGTTTCCAAATAGTTGTGGGAGGAGATGTGAGCTCTACCAGTAGACATGACAACCCATAGAGAAAGAAGTAGTAGGACAGTCTAAGGATATGCTCCCCAAATTCAGTATACAGCGTGTGTCAGTATACAGTGTGATGTGTGTTCAGGTGGAAATAGGGGTGCTTAATTAGGAACAGCAACGTCACAGGGCAGCATAGCCAGTGACAGGTTGCTGTCTTTCACTTAATAAGAAAGATGATTTCTCCCCAAATGTCTCACCCACTGTTCCCAAAAAGGGCTCTCAGTATCTCACTACTAATGATGATTTCTTTAGGTTAAAATAAGATTTATCCATATTCATAGGATCATATCTTTGAACAGATTGTCCCACAAACCTTTCAAGCCTACTTAGAGTACTTTTATTTCCTCTTGTGTTCTATTGACATGGGCCACTCTTTAAGACAGTGTCACACATCCCTGTGTCTGATATGGGACAGGAAAGAACATTGAGTGTCTTGGGAAGGACAGGTATCCTAAGAAGGAACAAAAGCGATGAGCAAACAGAAGAGCAATAAGATGCAAGAGAGTAAAGAGAGCCAAAGGGGAGATCTGATGATGAGAGCAAATTCAGTCAGCACTTTTAGATTTTGAGACTGTTGCTGTCATATGTATGTATGTTTCGGTATTTTTTAAAATATGTATGCTTATTATACCTAAGTGTGTGTGTGTGTGTGTATGTGTGTGTGTCTGTGTGTGTGTCTGTGCATGTGAGTGCAGAATCCCATGGTGTACAGAAGAGGACATCAAAAGTACTTGATCATGGATGCTGAGAACTGGACCTGGATCCTCCATAAGAACATCAAATGTTTTAAAACTTTAAGCCACCTCTCCAACCCCATGGTAGGTATTTTTTTAAATAAAATAATGCTTCTGTTTCATTTTATGGACACTTAAACCATTTATTTATATATCCACCACTTGAAAACTTGCATATAGCACTGCATTTTTATTAGTTTTGTTCACTTATAAATTAGGATAACCATAGACCGACTTATTGATTTCTCTAAATGTGATATAAAGATAAAAGGTCTCTTGTCACAGTTTCTGATTCTAGATGATTCAATGGCTAAAGCGCAAGTTTGTCAAAGTGAATCGTCAGCAATAAATTAGTAAGTTGCACTGATAAATGTCTTCTTTTCAGGAAATTCCCAGTGATTTCACTGTAGTAAGTGCACAACTTTCATCATTGGCTGCTTTTTTTGTGCTGATCCTACGTAGCCCCATGGATCATTGCCTTCAGTCACACAATTCTATGAACCAGATAAGGGTCTTAGTCCAACTTACAGATGAAGAAACAAAGAAGGAGGGAGGTCGAGTCACTGTGCCAAGCTCTCTCTGCGGAGCAGGAGCAGAGCAGAAACTCAAACCAAACTCCCAAGACTCTGAGATTGAGGGTTAACATGGAGGGATGATTCACCACGTTGGCTCAGACTAGTTGGGGCAACAAAAGTAAACAAGCAGGCAAAAGCCAAAACCAAAGATAATTATTTGCTGTGAAATGTATGAAGCCATGTGAAAACACATAGGGGTACATAGGCTGTTGGTTTAAATTGAATCAGGAATGAACTGAAATTATCCCTCATCAGCATTTCTGCAGCAGCGTTCCAAGCAGACAACAGGCTAACCAGCCTACAAATTGAATTAAGGGATGGTTGCCAAACTACAAACTTACAGTAGGCCTGTGACTAAGTGAAAGTTTTCAGAAAAATGGAAAATAGCGTGGACAGTATTTGTAATTTGGCATTGCTACCGTTCCCTCCATGGCTGGCCCCCTCTGATGGGAGGGGCACTGATGGGAAAATTCCTTGGACTGTTTCAAATACCATGGACTAATAAATTCCTCTACTCCTGTGGCTGTCTTTCAGGAAGGCTGATTCCAGTTAATGTGACTACTGTGTAGGATACCATTACACTGGTGGCACCCACAGCCCATGGTGATGACAAGGGAGACCAGGATTTTATGTCATTGCACATCCAGTCTCCACAAGTTTTCTCTGTTTGTCTGTTTGTTTGTTTGTTTTGTTTTGTTTTCTACTTGGGCTTTCATATTCAATGCCAACTCCACAGAACTCTAACTTTGAACCAAATTTTTCTCAACTCTAATTTAGGATAAAACTGTAACATCAATGTGTAATTTGGGAAGAACACATCAGTTTTAGGATGATACTCATTTAAGACAGGAGCAGTAGCTGGGTGGTTGTGCATATCTTTAAATCCAGCATTCGGGAGCCAGAGGCAGGAGGATCTCTGTGAGTTCGAAGCCAGATTGGTCTACAAGAGCAAGTTCCAGGACAGGCACCAAAGCTACACAGAGAAACCCTGTCTCAAATAACATACAAACAAACAAACAAAAAGATAGGAGCATTGGTCCTTCATGTATTGTATGTAGGACTGTGATTCGAGCAAGTTCATAAACAGAAACAATACCGAGTCTATGCTCATTTCCCAGGCCTTATGCACTTTGTCTACAGCATTCTTACTATGATGAAAGTTCTCTTGTCAAATGTAATTATAGATGAGTCAGAAAAAACAAATACAGAAAAATAAGCAAAAGTCTATAGTGACTTGACAAGCAAAGGTGTATAGAAAAATCAATAAATGCATGAAATTCACATTTTTTGTCAATATAAAAAATAAATAAAAATTATGGTAAAGTGTTACTTTTGTGCACACACAAATAGCTAAAAAGCAAAGAAAAACAATACTCAGTGATGTATAGATGACCTCAAGGACCTGTAAAGTCAAATTAGCTGGGGTAAAATTCCTCCCCTTCCAGAAAGTGTGGTTCATCTGGTAACCCAAAGCTTTGCTTTTAACTATTGGGAAAAAAAGACACTTTATCTCTAGAATCATCATGACACTGTGATGCCTGCTTTCCTCTTCTTATGATTTGGGGATATTGGCACTGTCAGTATCACATGGAGTTTAGCCAGACATTAATCACTGTTCCTCAAAACTATTACTGTTCACATACATTAGAATAAGGGGCAATGCAGGATGAATAAACCGACATAGTTTACACATATAATTGCTAAATATGCCCATAAATAGAATGGTTCAGGAATAGTAATAGTAAACTATAAATTGTTATCACATTTTAACAAACAAAAGCAAACTAATATATTGAAAACAATACTTACTATTATAGAATACAACCTGAAAAATTATTTCATTGCTGAGGTAATATTATTAATAATTTAGGCTCTAAATTCAGTCTTCCAGAGAGCAAAACATATCCCAGCTTCATGGAGAGGTTTATTCATATTTAGTTATCCCATATAAAACATAAAGTCAATCGTAATACCCACCTCATGAATTAAATAAAATAACAAGAGCTAAATAAGGTAGGACTTGATAATTATTTACATAGTGCCTGGCTCACAGTTAGTGCAATGTATATTTTATCACTGTCATTCTTTCTTTATTAAAGAGAATTCTTGTTTTTGCAGTAGATATGTAGGAAGAAATCTGTCTGGACACTGAATCCCTAAATGTTGACTTATTATTGATAAGTAAAATATATATGGTTAAAGTCCTGTAAGTATTGGGTAATAATATTTCCTCCAACTGAACTGCACAAAACCTTGTTGGGTGCATATTTCTGTTTAGTGGTACTTTATTTAACACGTGTTGTTGGAGGCTGCTCATTTATTCCTGGATGCTCAGACCCAAAAGAATTACACGGAAACTATATTATTTAAAACACTGCTTGGCCAATAGCTTAAGCATATTGCTAGCTAGCTCTTATATCTTAAATTAACCAATTCCTATTATTTTATATTTTAAAGAGAGGCTCATGGCCTACTGGTAAGGTTCTGGCTGGCAGCTTGCATCTTTCTCCTCTGACAGCTACATGACTTAACTTTGAGTCAGACTTCTTTCTTCCAACATTCAGTTTAGTGTTCCCACCTAGCTCTATTCTTCCCTGTCACAGGCTAATGTAGCTTCTTTGTTCATTAACCAAATAAAAGCAACACATATACAGAAGTACTTTCCATATAAACATGCAATCAGTTCATTAACTTTGAACCTACAGCGCTGTAGCTCACTCCTAAGTGAAGCTTAGCTCACACAAGAATGTTCTCCATACGTACCTTTGATGCATAGAACATTAAGCAGCATTCAGTGTTCCTAACTAAGGTGCAAACATATGGTGTATGTTCTCTTAGCAAATCACCTCAAAAACATCTATACCCAAAAATTTGCCAAAATTCTTACTAACTAGACCATTCAAAGGATACTTCTCATGTAAGAGAACTGAGATAAGAATGCAGACTGTGATTTTGGTCATATTCTGCTGAAATCATACACTTATTGAAAACTGTGCTTTGATTACACTAAGCATGGGGTTAACTGATAGATGTCTATATAAGTAAAATGAGCTTTCTGTGGTCTCTGATCCATGAACCCAGAAAACTGGCTAGGTCCTAAAGTTCAATGGAATGGCTGTTGGTTGCAACCAACACATGAATGATATATTTTGCATCTTCATGCATGTCTTTCCATGCTGGCAATTGTTGTGGGTCAACGGTGTTGCAACTGGGAAGAAAGGTTCAATTGTTTCCCTCCCTTAGCAACTTATAAAGTATTTTCTGGAATTCTGGAAGCTAGACTGCATGAAAGAGGCTTTCAGGATCAAAACCAGCTCAAGTCATTCAAGTTGTATATCCTGTGTGTGTAGTATCTTCAGCAATAATGATCCATCTTCAGCCCTCAAGAAGCAACTAAAGAGCAGAACAATAATCTATATTTCCTTAGTAGTCACTTAAACTATGTTGGTCAGTTATTGGAAAGGAGACTTCTTATGTCAGGTATTGGGGTTTTGTTAAACTATGGTTGTTGTGGGGAACAGTCAACTTAAGTGGTTTAACTTCATTTAAGATTTGGGGGGAGTGAGTGTGTACATACATGTGCATGCGTGGAAGGTATGTGTGCCTATTGTACATGTGTATATATACTTTTATGTATTGTGTACAATTTCAGGTAAATATAAAACAATATGATTCCTCGAGGCTTTAGCAAACAACCTGAGCATATATCCATCCTTCTGTTCTGTATTTACCTTCTTCCCTCCTCCCCAGTTTATCCCCTACCTATTCATACACTTCATACACTTGTATAGACCAGCACAATTCTTTAATACATTCTCCATCTTGTCTTTATATTTGCAGGTAAGTGTAGCTATTAAAGAAGTCTCTTTCTAACAAATGGAGACCATCACAGAATACCACAACTGGATACAATTCAGGTATCAACAGATCATGGGGAGCCCAGCCCCAAATGCATGCTTTTACATCATAGCTCCTGAATCTATGGCACCGTCATTACAGAAGAGTGAGCAGAAAAATTGTAAGGAAATCTATTGTAAAACAGTCCCTACAGGAAATGACTGCATAAGCAAGACTGAAGCAATAGCAATATCAACAGGCATGCTTATACGGCATGGGGATATTTTCACTGGGGTCTCACTCTTAAAAATGAACTATAGGCAATGGTGACTGGTGGGAGGAGGAGAGGCAGTCTCTCTCAAGGGTTAGCTCCTTTATTGATTCCAACACAGAGTGGTCATCTTTGAAACCATATAAATAACAAAAAGTGGACTCAGCAGGTTGTATTTATGTATATTTGTTCATACACATACATAGATATGTGTGTGTAACAAAAATAATCAGAAAAATACAGGCTATCGGTTTGAGAGTGGAATACATAGGAGAGGGTCAAGGAAGGGTAGTTAGGAGGGACTGGAAGGAAGAAAAGGAGGGGGAAGTGGTACAATATTATTTTTACTAAACATTAAAAATAAATAAACAAAAAGGAAATAACATGAGTTTTGATGCTGAAGTTAGAACTAAATATAATCTAATTGGCAAATTTACTCACACAGAATCTGCAAATATTTGAGGATCAACTATATTAACTTCTGAAAGTCATAAATAAATTAATTTTGTCTGTAAAATAGATCATCAGGAAGAAATTGTCAATTGATATTCATCCCAAGAACTGTATATCTGGGCAGGAGTATACCAGGTGTTCTGCTAAGTTAGATATTTTTCTGGCAACAGTGAGGCACTACTACTTAAAGTTTCACATAGAAGAAGGTCACCCTTAAAACTAGGCCCCACATAGTGTATACATCCATTGATTACTGAGTAAGTTCAGTATTGGTTAAGTAAGTGTGGGACAAAAAATAGTTCTATTAGTTATGAAGGCAGAAAGACTATAATATTCTTTGTTATTCAGCATCTATGTTGGCTAGTTTTATGTCAACCTGGTACAAGCTATATATCTGAGAGAAGAGGTCTTCAATTGAAGAAATGCTTCCACAAAATAAGACTGTAAGGGAGTCGGCAGAAAATTTTCATAATTAGTGATGGAGTGGAAGGACCCAACCCATTGCAGGTAGGGCTGCTCTTGAACTGGTTCTCAGTTCTACAAAAAAGTAAGCTAAGCAAGCCATGAGATCAAGCTAGCAAACAGCAACCTTCCATGGCCTCTGTGTCAATTCTTGCCTCCAGGTTCCTGCTCTATTTGGGTTCCTGTCTTAGTTTCCCCTATAGATCGACTTTCTTTGAAGATGAACAGTGATATGGATGTGTAAGACAAAAACAAAGAAAATTCTTCGACAAATTGCTTTTGGTCATGGTATTTTGTCACATCAACAATAGCTTCAACTAAGACAGAAACTGATAAACAGCATCCAGTAGGTATTGTAGTCATAGACCTGATCATATTGTCTTGGGGGAGAATTGTGGAAAGACTATGAAACTTTGGTGTATAAAAGTCATTGAGTTTCAAAGTGTGGTGAGCTGTTCTCTAGGAGCTTCGAAGAAAAGTATGTTGAGAGAAATGCAAATAACAGAGGCCTAGCTTGTGAAGTGCCAGAGGAAGTGAGGTTTAGGAATGACTTAGAAACATCATTGGGGCCATTGCATACTTGAATTAAAAAGCTATGGTTCTAGTGAGCTGGGGCTGAAGAAACAGGTGTGATTAACAAGAGACTTTTTGGCAAGTGTTTCTTTAATATCATCACACAGAAGTTGTGATCTAGAGGCATCCAAGATTGTACTTAACACTGGAAGCCAAACTTGGTAGTGTTAAGAGTCAACCAGGAGTGTTGGTTTTAAAAATATAAAGTGGTCACGGAGGGAATCTGAGGTATGGCACTGTGTGGCGGGTCTGGAGTGCCTGACAAGATCACAGAAGAATCTATTGGTGAAAGAATGGTTCAAAAGCAGTAGAATACTCCAGCACTTCAGAATGACCACCAAAGGCAGCAGTAGTCATTGAGTAGAGGCAGCCTGAGCCTACCAGACAAGCTGTGTGTGTTGTGACCAGCTGTTTGGAGGACCTCAAGAGATTGTAAGTAAATCTCAGAAATCTGAGAAAGGTTTATCCTTTTGAACTTTGGTTTCTCTTTGTTAAAATTGTGACTGTACCCTGGTTCTTCCCTCCTGGGAGAAGAAAATATCTAACTTATTTTGATTTTAGAGGCACCCACTGTTGAGAGACTTTGACCTTTTAAAAAAGATTTTGTACTTTTTAAAAAGAAGAATCATTTTTTAAAGTGTTTTAGTTTTCAAAGTCTGTTGGATTTTATGTGTGTAATGTTTTATATTGTGATTATTTATTAATATGAGATGTTGGGGATAAATAAGAAAGAGAAAATTATGAGTTATCAGGGATGAATTTCTGCATCAAGTTCACAAGGGGTCAGTTGGGCTGTTTAGTTTTATGCTGAATTAACACAGGCTAGTGTCATCTGAGAGTAGGGAACATCAATTGAAAAATTGCCTCCATAGATCAAGTTGTAGGTGAGCCAGTAGAGCATCTTCTTAATTAGTGATTGAAGGCTACTTCTGGGCTAAAGTACCAGGTTCTATAGAAAAGCAGATTGAGCAAGCTATGAGGAGCAAATAAGAAGCACCCTTCCATGGCCTTTAAATCAGTTCCTACCTCAAGGTTCCTGTTCTGTTTGAGTTTCTGTACTGACTTCCTTACATGATGAATAGTGATATGGAATGTTAACCCAAATAAACCCTTTCTTCCACAAGTTGCTTTTGGTCATGGAGTTTTATTACAGAAATAATAAACCTAACTAAGTCAGCATCACACTGTAGAGTCTGGTCAAAGTTTTTAGGCCAGAAAATAAAATTAAATACATTTACATCAAGAAGGAAATAATAAATCCATTTCTACTTGAGGATGATATAATTTTGTACATAGGAAATCTAAAGGAATCTAGCAAAAGCTACTAAAACTAACAATTTCACCAAGACTGAGGATATAGAATCAATACAGAAGCACATGATGACTGTTTTTATGTTCTAGTTTCATTGATATTACAGAGAGAAACACCTTAGGTGAAGGAAGCCTATATTGATTTACAATTCCAGGTTGCAGTCTCTAATTGAGGAATGTCGAGACGGGAACCCAAAGCAACTGGTCACTTCATATCCACAGTCCGAAGTCGTAAGAACTGCATGCATCTGCACAATTTGCTTCTGCTACATGTGACTTTCCTATCCTGCATACTTCAACACACCTTACCTAAAGAATGGTGCTGTCTACAATTGGCTGGGTCTACCTACATTAACTGACAATAAGACAGTCCTCTGTAGACATGCCCTGAGACCAACATGGTAAAAATGATTGACGTTCTCTGCCAAAGCGATTGATTATAGGTTGGAAAAAAATTGAAATTTAAAACCATTAATCCCAACAGCAACTGATTAGGACTGTTTGGGTATTAATATGTCAATGGCCTTTTTGAAGGAATGGTCAATGCTAAAGACCCATGAGAATTAGGTAGTAGCAGTGGGAGTGTAATCACACTCTTCATCCATTGCTCTAGAGGTGAAGCTTGAAAATCAGGTGCACTGTTTGGAGGACACTACTCATATGTGTTCATGTGGATGCATGATCCATCCATTGCTTGAGCACAGTCTGGATTCTGCCTCAGTAGGGCAAGGCCTTATGAGGCCCAGGGACAATAGCTCCAGTAAAGCTGGGAGATATGTGAAGACTTCAGCTTTCTCCTTTTCAAGAGACATTGAGACTAAGGGAGAAATAGAAAGAGAAAAACCATTGAGATGTAGAACATACAACTTAATGTGTTACGCATCAACAGCAATCACGCCACAATAAGCCTGACTTTTCCAGGTAGTCAGTCAAAACAAAAACTGTTTTTAAGATAATTGTTGGGAAGGCTGGGCAGTAGTGGTACATGCCTTTAATCCCAGTACTTGGGAGATAGACGTAGGCGGGTCTCTGTGAGTTCCAGGCCAGCCTGGTCTCCAAGACCTAGTTCCAGGATAGGATCCAAAGCTACAGAGAAACCCTGCCTTGAAAAACCATAATAATAATAATAATAATAATAATTGTTGGGAGATAGTGACATCAATCTATACAGTATATAGAAAATCAAAACTAAACAGTTGAATTTCTATTATTAATATCCTACCCAAAAGATTTCATTAACTGTGAGCACACTTCTGGAGAGTGGGGATGATAAATGTTAAGTCTAAGCATCTGGTGAATTTATTTAGCTTGGCAGATTCTCTGTGTTGGGCCAAGAAAGCAACCACCAGTAGAACAGAGAAAAGCACTTCGGTAATTTTACACTCATTTTTCTCTGGAACAGAATTCTTCTAGGAATATATTTTTGCAAGATTAATCCAACCAGTCCATTCACATAGATAGAATTCTGGGCCTAGAGTCAAACTAGGCCATTCTATGAAAAGTCCTACTCAATACATAAAAATAAGAAGAGAATGACAGTCCTGGAGATAGAAGTCAAGGTCACAAAAAGACGTCAGTCTTTTCCTGTGACGATGCTACCACTGTAGTGTTCTTTTCATCCAAAGTAAGACTGGATCCACCAGTTGCCAAGAGTTCTTCACCTTCTGGCCGAACAAAAAAGGCAACCGAAATTGTTAGGTGAGGAAAACATGAGCCTTGTCTTATCACATTAACAAGTGATTTTTAAAAATTGTTTTAGCCTTGTCGTAGGTGGTTAGTCACCGCCATGTGCCCTGCTAAGTCAAAGTCAGTATTTGTTCTCTTGCCAAAGAGTGCCACTTTAAATGTGTGTGAACAGCAGCGTTGCAGTAAAACCAAGGGCCTGAATTCTGACGAAGTATAACCACGTGCACCATAATGAAATTCCATCTGTTCTCTCTAAATTTCTCTTCTAAAGATGCTTTATTTGAGGAGAAATGGAACCCATTTACGTTTAAAATACCCGCTCAGGACAGCTATGAAAAAATAAACTTTCCTGAAAACAAAAACCTGTATCTCTAAGTAGGTACGGCTTTGTTATTCACTGTGGCTCCTTGGTAATGTTTTCAAAGAGAGTGGATTTTTAAATTCATTATGCATGAGAAAGCAAAGTTTCTCTGTATTGTATATTAGGTTAAACCCTTTCAAATAAATATTAGGCAGTGAAATTCCTCGCAATATGCCTCCCTTTAACATGTTCCTGCAGCTTATGTTCGTGTTTCCAAAGGGCTGGCTAAGAGCCCAAAGAGGATCGTCTGTCACTGAAAAATAGCCCAGATCCCTGGAAAATATTACAGAGACATTCCAGTGTATTTAATTTTTTGAAGACATTTGTCAGATTGTTAGCCATCTATTAGATTGTGCCCTCTGTGAATAGACCACCATTGTAACGTGTTGATAATGCATCTTACTGGCCTTCCCACAACTAAAGAGTTCCTGTAAAATGTTTTCCAACCCATAAGCCACCTCCCATCAGCCATATCCAACAGCATTTCAATGTGGAGAAAGAAACTCTAACAACTGCGCTCAATAAGTAACTAAGAAATATGTGTCAATCATATACTATGTCACGTGTGTTTAAACCAAACTGTGTAGCATTTGGGAATCCATGACAAAACATCCATATAGCCACATGTGTGCAAACCTATAAATGCAAACATGTTCTGCAAATGTGTGACTTGGAATCCAGCTTCATGCAGAATGGATTTTAATTGTATACAATGAGTTTAAAGGCTAGAAAAAGAAATCTGTTTTATATAAATAGTAAGAATGTCAACTTATTTATGCTATATTCTCTTTTAAATATATATGCTACATTTTAAATATATATATTACATTTCATATTTAATATGTGTTATGTACCACATAAGTGCTGTGCAATATATAGGTATATTATATATACAGTATCTGGTATTATTTGTCATTGCTTATGTAGTAATATATAAGACTTACCATGATAACCATTTTAAGTGTACTGTTTAATGGCATTCCCAAAAATGTGACAATAAAGGTGAACTCAATGCATTATGCTAAGTATTATTTGTCTAGGCTGATAGAAGAATGTTCTGTAAAAGAATAACAATGATTTTACCACAACCACTTGTATGTTATCTATTTCCTTTTGTGGTTAAAATTCTTAGGAAAAAAATCTTCCATTCTGACATCTAGCATTCATATCACTCCTCTGCCTCTGACATATTCTTAGCTTGTCTAGTCTTCTTTTACATTATATCAAAATATACACATTTTGGAAAATCCAGTGTATCAAGTGGGTGAGATGGTTCAGCTGGTGACAGTGTTTTCTACTCAAGTCTGATGACTTGAGATTGATCCCTGTAACACAGAGTAGAAGAAGGTAGAAGGGCAGGATTGGATCCCAAAAGCTCTTCTCTGACCTCCACATGCATGGCGTGGTATGAACATGCCCATCTCTCTCTTTCTCTCTCTTTCTTTCTCTCTCTTTCTCTCTCTCTCTCTCTCTCTCTCTCTCTCTCTCTCTCTCTCTCTCTCTCCCTCTCTCTCTCTCTCTCTCTCTCTCTCTCTCTCTCTCTCTCTCTCACACACACACACACATGCAGACACCAATAAGAATGAAATTTTAATCTTCAAAAGAATAGAAATCTTACCATATCGACTCTTTCTGGATGTCCTTACTTATTTACCAAGATGACTTACTATTTTCCTTGTCTGAAACATGAAGAAAAAAAATCTTATTTCTCAATTTGTTGGTCATAAAACCCAAAGTAAAAAAGAGTGATAGATGGTGCTTAGCATGCTTAGCATGATCCAGCACATATGGTAATTCTGTAATAAGTCAACAATGAATGTAAACTTCAATAAGGGGTAAATAACAGTTGTATATCAGTGCATTACAATTTCTACATGTAAAATCATTGGTTTTTTTTTTACCATTTAACTAAACCTTGTTTTTTGTTGTCTTATCTAATGAATCTTGTTTTCTTATCCTTTGATTCATCTTAAGAGCACCTCTGTGAATAATAGCTAAATTATCTATCTCAGCTGTTCAACTCTAAGCTTGATGAGATTTCCAAGTTCCTAGTGGAAAATGTCAAATAAAATTGATATTGAGAAAAGGAAAGACACTAGCTTTAACTGTCTTCTATCATTATGACCCTTTTCTTTGATATCCTGTTGATGTATCCTATGTTCTTAGCCTTTTGTGGGTTATAAATACCCTTTATAAATATAATGAAAACTGTAGATTCCCTCTTATGTTCCCCCAGAACTCACAGTTACAATTTTTAGTAAAACTCTGGGTTTAGTGCTGGGGAGATTACTCAGAGGTAAAAACACTTGCCAAGCAATCATAAGTTCAGATCTCTAAAACTGTGTAAAGGCCAGGTGGGTGTGGAGGCCTTTTAATTCCAGCAGTGTGTCAGAGATATTCAGAGAAAACTGGCTGGTCCGACTAGCCAAAACAGGAAGCTGGGGTTCAACAACAGACCACACCTCAATCCATAAAGTGGAAAGTGACTGAGAAAGATGTCAAATATCAATTTCAGGCTCATATACGCTCAGATGCTTATACATGTGCATACACATACATGTGAACCTTCACACCCTTATGGAATCATACATATATGAACACACATATACATACATATGTGAAAAGAAAACTCTGAGAGTATGTGGACTTTTTGTGACTATTTCAGTGATCTCCACCAATTTCTATTATTACTCAGTGTCTTAGTTTCTGGTGCTGTTAGAAACACCATGACCAAATGCGATTTGAGGAGAAAGGGTTTATTTCATCTTGTAGCTTTTAGTCTATGTGTGTTACAGGAAGGCCACTTGTTTATTCGGACTGTCCAGATCCAAAATAATTACACAGAAACTGTATTACTTAAATCACTGCTTGGCCCATTAGTTCTAGCTTCTTATTGGCTAACTCTTACATATTAATTTAACCCATTTCCATTAATCTGTATATCACCATATGGCTGTAGCATACCAGTTTTAGTACTTTAAAACTAAAGTTTTAGTGTATCTGTCTCTGGTAGCTCCATGACTTCTCTCTAACTACACTCTCTTTCTCCTAGCACACAACCTATTTTCTCCCACCTAGTTCTGTTCTGCACTTGCTATAGGCTCAAAGCATTTTTTTTAATTCATTAACCAATAAAAGCAACATGTAGACAGAAGGACCTCCCACACCAGTCATGCAGGGAAGTCAGGGCAGGAACTTGAGACAGAAACTGATCCAGGGGCTATAGACTTTTACTGCTTATCTGTTTGGCCTGCCTTCTTATAGCATACAAGACCTCCAGCCCAGAGGTGGCACCTCTCACATCCATCATCAGTAACAGGCTTGTGTACTGGTCAATCTGAGTGAACATTTTCTCAGTCAGAGTTTCCTCCTTCAAAATGACTCTAGCTTTCATCAAGTTGACAAAACAAAAATCAAAACAAAACAACAACTACAAAAAACTTGCCAGTGCACTGAGTTAATCTCATAACTATAAAATATTTCAGTTGATTGGTTTTTCTATGAAATATACCTCAGACTTATTGTCCCAATATTTTATCCTTTAGATTACTCTCCAAATAAATACTCTCTGAAAAATACAAATTATAATCTTCTCAATGGAAGACAATTTGCTATGCAACTGATAATAAGCAAACAATATAAGCTGGGGAAGAGCTCAGTGGTAAATTGTTTATGGTGTACACTTTGATAATCTGAGTAATTACTAAAGCCCATGTGAAAGCTTATAATACTAGTGTTCTTATGGTGAGATGGGAAGCAGAAACAAGAGAATCCTGGGAAACTCACAGGCAAGGTGGCATGGTGTACACAGAGACAAAAAACAAGGTAGGCAGTGAGGACTAACAATCAAGGTTATCTTCAAACCTCCAAGCACACACCCACAGTCACATACACAAACTTATACACACACACACACACACACACACACACGTACATAACATATGGGGAAAAGTCCACTTTGTGATAAATAAGATATAATTCTAATCAAATATATTGTTTATGAGAGTTCTAATGGTATGGTATTAAGACACTTTTGGCTAGTCCTAAGCATAAAACAATATTTGTTTGACTGCAGTTGTCCTTACTATATTATATTCTATCACATATGCCTCATTCATCAATACTTAGTACTCTAGCCTATGAATACTCACCATCTTTTTTTTTTAACCAAATTGCATAGATTCAACAGCTATGAATTTAGTTGTGCTTGTCAACCACTAACAACAAATCAGATCCCACCCACACATTTCAAGTAACAGATATTACAACCACCAGGAACCTAAGTTTTCCCTGGGGAGGAACTTGGCAGTGTGAATGAGAGGGGAAGGAGATTGCTTTCAATCAAGTTGCCAACATTGATGAGCAGAGAGGAAGGGAGAGATGATGATTATGCTACCAGCTCTGTGAGGTCATCCAATTTCACCTGCTTATTCCATAAATGAAAACATGAAGTAACTGATTACTCTTAGATCAGGACTGAGGACATGGTTGTGGGGGTGAGGAGTGAGGGGGTGGGAGATTAGTCATTTGAGATCCAAGAAAGCTGATTCCAGACTTGAATTTACCATTAATATTTTGCAAGATGCTTTTCTATGTCTTAGTCACCACAACTATTAAAGGAGTAGATCACATTATAATTCTATCCTAATAATCTTTAAATAGACTGTTTTAACTCCCTGGCTAAAACTATTTTGTTATGAGAATTCTATTCTAAATATGAATGTAGTACATGGTGGTCTACTAATAAGTTGATGCCAGGATGTCATTATGAAAATTGTAATTGTTACTCAATTAATATTAACTATTATGAAACAAGTATGTTCTATAAAGTATATAACTTCAGTTACATTTGTTAAAATCTCCCAGAAAGTTTGATTACTGTTATTCTTTAACAGTTGATACTACATTAAAAAAAATACAGAGTCATGTATACAAACGGGCTCTCTGATCCTCAAGAACAAAGAGTTGCAAATATTTAAATACAAAGTCAAGACAGCTGCAGAGTATTGTTATTCTTTTTTAAAAAATAGTTTTTTATAAAGGGTTGATTGATAGGACTGAGCAATGAGTAAATGCTGCTAGTGACTAGATGCTCAACTCTGATGAAGAGAAATTTGGGCTAGCACAAATATCACGAGAGAAAGTCGGTTTACTAGAAAGCAAGACATGGAGCAACAGAAGTCGTATAGTGAGTACAGCTTTGTCTGTGAAGGAACAGAGGACAGATCTCAGCATCATGGAGGATGACAGCTATGGTAAAAGTGAGGTCTGTCTTAGACTAAAAGAAAACCTTCCACCAGGTATTATCCATCCTTTACAAGTAGTCACTTCTGCAGACTTAACCTTAGCTTATCTTAGGGAAAACTTTGCTTAAAACACAAACAAATGTAAATGTTGGCAGGGGTTTCTGTCCTGCCCAGTCCTGCAGCAGTTAAGTCCCAAAGAAATACACAAGAAGTCTGCATTAATTATAAACTGTTTGGCCTATTAGCTTTGACTTTTTATTAACTCTTATAACATATGTAAGCCCATAATTCTTGTCTGTGTTAGTCACGTGGCTTGGTACCCCTTTCAGCGAGGCAATCACTACTTGCTTGCTCTATCTCTGGCTTCCTCTGTGTCTGGGTTATTGCTGCAATGAGAGGGCTGTTTGTCAAGATTGCAGGGCAAAAGCTGTGAGCATGGGGGTGGGGGCAGGGGTGGGGGTGAGTTTGGGGGAAGGGGAGAGGGAAGGGAGAAGGGAAGGACTGGCAAGAGCTTGGGGGAGTGGGAGGGTGAGATGGATGAAGGGCAGATATAGGAGCAGGGAAGAAGATACCTAGAGTAAAGGATTCATTTTAGGGTTGGCAAGAGACTTGGCTCTAGAGGGGATCCCAGGTGTCCACGGGATGTCCCCAGTTAGGTCCTTGGACAGCAGAGAAGGGGGTGCCTGAACTTTCCTTGCCCCACTATCACGCTGATGATTTTCTCGAATATCACCATAGAATCTTCGTCCAGCAACGGATGGAGATAGAGACAGAGACCCTCATCAGAGCAATGGACTGAGCTCCCAAGGTCCAGTTGAAAGGCAGAAGGAGGGAGAAGATGAGCAAGGAAGTCAGTGTAGGGAGCCACCTGGAGGCACAGGTGGTCCTGCAGTTTGGAGGTAGCCATGTGGGGCTGAGCACCCTTGCCTGCACCCTTGCTTGCACATGCTCAGAACAGCAGTATGGCATTAACCAATCAGGACAGCGTTCAAGCCTCTTCACCGTTTAAAAGCAGCTGCCTCGGGGCCCAACCCTCTCTCTCTAAGCTTTCTCTCGTCCCTGCTCTATCTTTCCTTCCCCCAATTTTCCTCAAGGGAATGCTCCAAATAAAGATGTGACCAGGGAAGGAATTCTCGTTTTTGGTGGCGTTCATTCCTGCTGGTCAGGATGCGCCCCCCGCAACTGGTGCTCGAAACCCCGGGACGCCAAGGGACCCTGACAACTACGCCGGGGGACCCTGAGAAGGAAGCGCCCAGCAACGTGCTGAAAGTCCGGGAGAAAAAGCTGAGATCAGACACCAGGACACAGAGAGCCGTGAATTTCAGAACTCTGAACACGTGGAGCGGTGAGTGACGTCAGTTGAATCCCCCAAAAAGGGTAGGAAAAAGAATTTCAAAGTATAGGCCCAAAAAGAAAAGAAAATACAAAAAAAAATCAAAGTTAAGGTATCTGAAAGAAGGTACAGAAAGCAACGGGAAAGAAAAATCCCTTAAGTTCAGTGCAGGAGGAGTGTGAACAGCAGCAAAAAAGGTGAGGTAACTAAGGCGGGACTATGAGGACGATGGGGTACGGGAGACCGCGGCTTCCGCTCCTTCTCCGTCCACCTGCGTACTCGCTGTTAGAGACCGGGGCAACAGTCTCGTAGGGAGGCGGGCTTGATCGAGTTCGAAGACTGCCTTCCCTATTCTTAAAGAGCCACAGAGCTTTTGGAGGTGATTTTCGCCTAATTTTGTTAAGAGAGCTCAGTCTCTGGCTCTCACGTACAGAAAACTTTAACTTTGATTGAGGAAGTAGCCGGCGGTGGTGGCGCATGCCTTTAATCCCAGCACAGGCTCTGCGAAAAGCCTGTTCTGCTGAAAAGCGGTTCCATAGCAACATGGGCAGGCGGAGGAAGCTCACCGGCGGGGCCGCGTGCTGGGTGCTCGTCGCTCCCTGGCTCCTGGGAAGGTCTGAGACTGGGGCCCCCCGCGGCCCTAACCGGGCCCCCCACGGGTGGGCGGATGCCCCCCCTCGCCGGAGCTTGAAAAAGACTCACAGCCGGCGGTACGAGTTCATTGCCTGAGGTGAAACGGCGAGCCCGCGCACGGCCCGGGGCGGGGCCATGCAGAGTGCGCCATAATGGGCCTCAGAGGTGGAGCTGTGGCAGCCCCGCCAAGGTCGCCAAAAATATAGTCAGATAAAAACATTTGTCGCCAAAAATTCAGTCAGATAAAAACATTTATCCCCCAAACATCGCCCCTTTGTCAGCAGGAAATAGTCAGATTGATGGTCTACGCCCATTCTCCCTCAAAGAACTGGTCCTAATTATCATAATAAAGGCATGTCTACCTGGTTACCGTATCCTAGGTAACATAGGCGGACCTTTTGCCTGAGGCAACGGGTGGAATAAAACAATGCTACCTAGAGGTTTTTTCATCTGAATAGGGGAGCTGGAGAGATGGGGAGCTGGAGAGATGGCTCAGAGGTTAAGAGCACTGCCTGCTCTTCCAAAGGTCATGAGTTCAATTCCCAGTGACAACTGTTTTGGTGTTAGACAATAGAGGGGGATTACCAGTGACAGCTTCCCCCAGAGAAAGGATTTGATTTCTCTTGCATTCTTTACACTTAATTTTTAATTCAAAATTTTGCTGGTACAGGCAAACAAGATTTGCTTTGTGATACAGAGACCTGCAGGTCTCTAAGTTCAAAACCAGCCTACTTCCAGTACTGATTGTGCTAAATTTTTACACTGAGAGTTTTTAATACTCTTAAATGTTTATTTGGGAGGAGAGTTTTGTTTATGTTTTTCTAGGAATGCTGACATACATCTGGATGCCAGCGAGACCGACCAAAGGGATAAAGAAGAAAGATGACCCAGTGGATGCTGAGTGTCCTGCTGTGGAAGATTCGTGCGGAGGCAGCAGAGATGACCTTCTGGGCGATGTCAAGAGCAGCTGTTTCACACCATCGACTTGAGCAGCACCCTGTGCAACCTCTTATCTCTTAACGATTTTCTGACTGACTCTATTTTGCCTTTTCCTTCCTTAGGAATGGGTGGGAGCAGAGATATTCTTGGCATGCTGTGTATAGGTGGAAGAGCTGTATGTCTTTGATTGGTGTGCTACCTGCTAGCCCAAGTGAGGTGGGACAAGGTCTTTGTGACACGGGCCTTGGCAGCCTTGGTATGTGTATCCTCACCCCAAGTTTGACTCTCAGCTTTTAAAGAGCTCATAGGCAATTAGCCATGCATACCCTCTAGGGACCAGATAATCCCACGGCATTGAGGAAGGTATGCATAGGCGGAGGGTGTGCAGACACAGCCCTAGCACTCCCAGGGAAGTAGTTGTCCCATTGCACGGGAAGGGTGTGTCTTGCTTTTCTTTTCTTTAATCGGTCCACACATCATGAGGTGGGGACCAGATTGAAGAATAGTTTTGCCTTATTGCTCTTATTAACAAGAGAAGAGGGAGATGTAGGGAGCCACCTGGAGGCACAGGTGGTCCTGCAGTTTGGAGGTAGCCATGTGGGGCTGAGCACCCTTGCCTGCACCCTTGCTTGCACATGCTCAGAACAGCAGTATGGCATTAACCAATCAGGACAGCGTTCAAGCCTCTTCACCGTTTAAAAGCAGCTGCCTCGGGGCCCAACCCTCTCTCTCTAAGCTTTCTCTCGTCCCTGCTCTATCTTCCCTTCCCCCAATTTTCCTCAATCAAAGGGCTCCAAATAAAGATGTGACCAGGGAAGGAATTCTCGTTTTTGGTGGCGTTCATTCCTGCTGGTCAGGATGCGCCCCCCGCAAGTCAGAACCGTGAGGGGTTGCTCCACTAACTGAGGCAGTGTGCCTGTTCTAATGGAAGCTCACCAAATCCAGCTGGACTGGGTCTGAATGAGCATTTGAGCAAACCGGACTCTAATTGTGGCTGACAATGGGGGCTGACTGAGAAGCCATTGATAAAAGCACTGGAACTTGCTTTTACGGCATGTTCTGGCTTTTTGGGACCCTAGTCTATATGGATGCACAACTCCCTAGACCTGGATATGGGGGAAGGGCCTTGGACTTCCCACTGAGCAGGATTCCTAGCCCTCTCTCAAGCAGGGTGGGAGAGAGAGGATAGGGTGTGGGGGAACGGGAGGGGATTGGGAGGAGGGAAGGAAGTGTAAATAATTGAATGGAAAAATAAAAATTAATAAAAGAGAGAGGGCTGTTTGTTCATCCCAGCTGCACAGAACCAAAATAATCACATAGAAACTATGTTAATTAAAACACTGCTTGGCCTATTAGCTCTAACTTCTTATTGACTAACTCTTATATCTTAGTTTAATCCTTTTCTATTAATCTGTGCATTGCCATGTGGCAGAGGCTTACCAGCTAAGTTTCAGCAGCATGTCTTACTCTGGTGAAAGATCCATGATGTCTCTCCTGACTTTTTCCTTCTCCCAGCATTCAGTTCCATCTTACCCACCTGCTTAAGTTCAGCCCTATCAACAGGCCAAGGCTAACCAATGAAAGCAACACATAGACAGAAGGACCTCCTACACCATTTCCCCTTTTCTGATTAAATGAAAAGTAAGGCTTTAACTTTAACATAACAAAACTACATATAACAAAAGAGGTATCAAGCAAGAACTACAGTTATAATATTTATATCTACTTTATCTTTTATCATAACTAAGGAAGGAAAACCATAACTATAAATTTTTCAACTCCATCAAAGACTCCAGAAGGATATACTATTACCTAAGGAAACAGGAAGAACATTGCAAGCAACTTCCAAAACTCTAGAAATGACCGAGACATCTCACTGCCTCTACAGTCACCCAACATTCTTCTGTACCATTGGAGCATCCAATCTTCAACCCACAGGCCCATATTATCCAGAAGACTTTTCCATGAAATAGGAAATTTCAAAGACAGTTCAATTGCCTTCTTTTGTATCCTGCAGAATGTCTTGCAGACTCTTTCATGAAGCAGGAACCCTGAAGGACCATTTCACCTTTAGGCAAGGTCAGCAGTCACTTCTCTATAGATCCTGCATGTCCATTTTATCTAACAAACTCCATAAGGAACCTCTTTGATGCCCATCTTCCTCTTTAAGTAGACTGATGTTGCTATGAGCAGATGTGTCTCACTGACATGAAAAGTCCTAAATTTTTAAAACATTTAAAAGCCATATTCTGAAGGTCTCTGAAAGATTTGAAGAATACCTAAGTGAAATATATCTCTATATATCTAGAATACCTAACTAACATGACTACAAGCTTGACTATTATTTCTTAATTATACATAACATTTTTAAATGAGCTACACAATCACAATACCTTAATCAAGATCAGAACTACATATACGTATAACAAAATTGACCTTAAATTTGTATCAATTAGCCAAGATCCATATCAATGCAAATCTCTATAGCATATTCCCCTTTAAATATAAAGGAACATTTATAAACAATATTTGGGAATATGGGCATAGTTCTGTCCATACTACTTCCTGCTATTTAGGGGTGCTGTTAATCAGGTCTTTCATGGTGTAGCCTGTGTGCTAGGTTCATCTTAGTCAGCAGTTGGGTGAAGTATTTTCTTTGTGGAGTGGTTTACAGCAACCTCTCAGGAATTCTTGTTCCATGAAACCATATTTGTCTAGAAGCAATCCACAGGTTCTCATCCTCTATGGAGACAAAAGAACCTCTTTTCTAAAGCACCACATCCTTAGACCCAAATTCTGAAGTCAAGATACCTTTATAATATACATGCTGGTTTAGCTTAGCAGCCCATACAATGAAATGTCTCTCTGTACTTAGTTCCTGCACAGTCAAAAAGCTCAAAGAAAACACAATAATATACATAATCCAGATTCTCTGTGTATTCTCCATCTGTATGTGGATTGTTTTTCTTTACTCCTTTTAACCTATAACTGTCTGTACTCTGTTTCTTTAAAGACTTTATCCTTTTTTAAAGCATTAACCTTATTTTATGACTCTCTATACTATTTTCCTTTTCTCTCACAAGCACACATATATTTATCCAACAATGTGACTCATTTAGAGTTCTTTTCCAATTGAATTTGTCTTTATTGTGTTCTCTATAATTTCCTACTGGCTTGAAGAGCTTTTAAAATAGTAAGCAGCTTGGTTGCAGCTGCTCTGGATGCTGGCTCTGCTTCTCTCTCCACTTTTAAAATGGTGGAAGCACCACCAGTGCTAGCTCTGTGGCAGCCAGACAGAAGCCAAGCTCAACGCTCCAACCCCAAGAATGAGTGTGCAGCACATAAACCCTTTTTATCTGAATAACAGCCCAATTTGCCATGCAGAGTATTGCACAGCCTGGAAACATCTCTGTGTATGGCAGCAGAAATCTTCCATGCTCTCCTGCCTGTGCACTCCTAGCAGTCCCGATCCTGCCACCTGCCCAGGAGGAGAGCACTGAGCCATGGCCATGGTCTCAGCCACTTTCCTTAAGCAAGCTACAGCAGTCTGCTCACAAACACCATACAAATGCTCTGCCTCCTGCAAGAGCCAGAGGTCATGTTAGCAGCATAGTCCAGAAAGCTGGCATTTTAAAATTGCGTGGCTTTTTTTCTTTTGCTATGGCTGAGTCAGGGAAATCTCTCTTAAAGGAGCTTTGGTATGCCACCAGAAAACAAAAAGAAGCTGTGTTAAACTCTGTATTTTTGTGTCTAGAATTAAGCTCTCTCAGGTTTTTAAGTAGATTTAGTCCATCATGTTGGTGCCAATTTGTAGGAGGAAGGCCTGAAACACCATGGAGCCTCCAGGGTCAGACATGCTGCCGAAACTTAGCCTGTAAGTCACTGCCACATGGCGATACACAGATGAATAGAAATGGCTTAAACTAAGATGTAAGTAACAGTTATCCAATAAGAAGTTAGAGCTAATGGACAAAGCAGTGTTTTAATTAATACAGTTTCTGTGTCCTTATTTTGGGGCTAAGCTAGCTGGGTGGCTGGGATGAATAAGCAGACTGTTCTCCTATAGGTGATGACTGCAGACTGACCTTTTCTCTTCCCAGAATTCTTTTGTTCTCGCCACCCTGCCTATACTTCCTACCTGGCTACTGGCCAATCAGCATTTATAATTAATGTAGACCTCTGTGTATTTTGGCGGGAATTAATTGCTGCAGAACCAGGCAGGACAGAAACCCCTATAAATGAATGTCACCGACGTGGAAAACTGCATGCACATAAGGCAGAATTATAAGGGCTTTACTTAAATCTTACTTAAATCTTCTGATTTGTAACCTGCCTTTCCTGATTATTTGTGTCAGTATAGAATTGACGGGTTCCAGTTATTGGTGTGTCCCGTACAAATTGGGGAAAGATCCAAGTAGTTCTCTTTATAAGGTTAATTCTATCACTTTTGAGATAATTTCTATTAATCTCTCCTAAAAAAATTAGCACAAGCATTTTGCCAAGGTTCATTGTCTTCCAATAATATTTTAATTTCATCAGTAGCAAAAGGCACTATAATCTTTGTTAGGTCTATACCTGCTAGTTGATGAAGTCTTAATTTTCCTTTTATAATTAATTCAGAGACTTTATCCACATACACTTTTAATTTTTTACTTGGTTTATATAGTAAAACAATCCATTCTAAGATAATATCTTCCCTTTGCATTAAAATTCCTGTGGGAGAAATTCTGGAAGGCAATATAACTAGAATGCAATTAAGATTTGGATTTACCCTATCCACGTGTGCTTCCTGTAATTTTTCTTCAACAACAATCAATTCCTTTTCTGCTTCAGCTGTTAATTCTCTGGGACTATTTAAGACTTTTTCTTTTTATCACCTAAGGTTTTGTTTAAATGAACTATTAGATCAGGTGTTATCCCAACAGCTAGTCGTAGACTGGAAATGTCTCCTAACAATCTTTGAAGGTTACTAAGAGTCTGCAGAGTCTGCAATCGTTCTCTCTTAATTTCTGCCCTTTGTGTTCTACCTTTCTGTAAACTTATTTTATAACCTGGGAAACTGATAGAATGTAAATCTACTTTCTATGTGGCATAAACACAGGGATCAGAGGACACATATGACTATGCAACGTCTGTGTTGGAACAGGAGTTTTCTTAGAAATGGAACAAAACTTGGCCCCCCCAATTTCACCTTGTAGAGACTGGTGAAGATCATGAGACACATGAGATTTTAGGTCGGTGTCAAGATATACATGTCCTTTTTTGTGCCTTGAAAACACAGAGCTGTGTGTGAATTCCATAGCATATGACTAGGCCCCATACTTTTCATTAGAGAAATACCCAATATTCAAGAATGTGTTACTGCTCTGTATACTGCTTTAGCCTCATCACATTTTCTATTAAGTCCATTATAATTAAAGATAAGTTTCTTTGTTGTTTTTTTAAAATCAGATTTGTGTTTTTGAGAGAAGCAAAGAAAATGGCTGAACTCTGTTTGAACTGATGTAGAATAGAGAAAATGGAGCTGATAAGACAAAGCAATTTAGAATCCTAAAATCTAAAGCTTGAAGTCCAAGAATCACAGAAAAGAAGTACCCCGGGAATGTATAGAGCTCTCAGGAAGAGCATGGGAGGGGTGGCTGAAGTTCTCCAATAAGTTATAGAAGGATCTATTATTTGCACATTAATTTGCATTTTCTCATCTCTACACAAAACAAAAAGAGTGTGGAGAGGAGGGAAAAGAGACCAATACCTGCCATCAGAATTTTCAGTATAAATGATTGGAAAATGCCTAGTCAAATCAGCAAGCAAAAGGCAAGGTAGATTGTTCAGATACAGATTATACATAGTGGTTGATGAATAGGCTATTTTCTACCTTCCCAATCATTTGCCTTGACTTAATATAGACACAGCTGAAAAATAGCCACATTCTGAGGAACCCCTACAAACATGTGTTTTGTTTTATCAGCAAGAATCCATGTGACTTCAGATTTGCTCTGGTGTTGTGATGTTTAAATGGGTCAGGGCTCTGAGGTGCTAAAAATTATTCTAAAGCACTTAGAAATATCCAGTAAGACTGTCAGTTAGCTGAACACTCCTAACCTCAGCATTTTGCCACAGTGCGAGTCATGTACAAATGACTCCTAGGACAACAGATGGCTTTATTGTTGGTCAGATTAGAGAAAGCACACAAAGCAGCCGGGTTGGAAGGAAATAAGGGTAGAACCTGGAGAAAACAGAAACTTGACCTGGGGACGATTGACCATGCTGTTAATAAAAGAAATAATCGGAAATGGTTTGAGATGTGTTTTTAAAAACGGGGAGTTCTTTAATTTTATACTAAGCATTCAAAATATCATTTATGGAACAGGCCACTGAGTTGAAAGAAGAACATATCTAATATCATTAACCTCATATTAAAGGAGAAAGAGAGAGGGGGAAATTGGAGAGAGCTCAGCAGTTAAGAGCACTCGCTGCTCTTACAGAGTACCTTGGTTCAGTTTCCAGCATCTGCATGGTGGTTCACAGTCATCTGTAAGTCCAGTTTCAGGACAGTTACCCATCAAGAAGATTCATCTAAGTTAACTGCAGGTAGAAAAACCATGGTCCTTGCAATGCAGGTCTCATGACCCCGTACAACTGCTGTTTCCTTTTCAATGGTGTAGTCAGGCAGTGTTTTCGTTTATTGACTTTTCTATAACAGGCATAAAATTTTACAATGAAAAAAACAGTGAGGAAGAAAAAGGCTAGTGTGTTTAAAATAGCCCCACCCCGAGCTTAATTGGCTGTTCCCCACCAGCTCTTTGAAGAAGAAAAAAGTCATCTTTTTATCAAATATTAGTCTTGGATATTTTTAAACTGTAAACATACACTTCAATGTATATGTGCATACCTGGTTCTCATTCCAGCCCTGCAGAATGAATTATTATTTTGATTATCTCCATTTTATAGATTTATAGAGCCTGAAGATCATAAAAAACAATCTATCAAAATTCTTACTGCCAATTCAGACTGCATTCAGCAATTCAATCCAAAAATTCTGACTAAATCATATTTCATTTCCTTTTCTCCTCTAACTGTGACTCCAATGGCTCTAAATACATGATTTTCTATAAAATAATTGATTGTAAATAGAGTTAGATGACTGTGGTGGTTTGAAAAAGAATGCCTCTATAGGCTCATATATCTGAGTGTTTAGTCACCAGGACATGTTACCATTTGAGAGGAATTAGGAGGCGCTGCCTTGTTAGAGCAAGTGAGCTGTTGGAAGGCCTCTCTACCTCTGGGCTTGCAAGTCAGGATGTAGCTCTCAGCTACTTCTCCAGTACTTTGTCTGCCTGCTGCCATGTTCCCTGCCATGATGACAATGGACTAAGCCTCTGAAACTGTAAACAAGACTCCAACTAAATCCCTTCTTTTATAAGAGTTTCCTTGCTTATTGTATCTCTTCACAACAATAGAACAATGACCAAGTCACCAAATGTTAACCTAATAAGGACATATACTAAAAATATGTATCTTGATAAAGACCTCCTTAGCACTCTGGTATGTTGCTTCTCAAAAGATCATTGTTTACAGACACAATTTCCACCTTTTTAATGTTTATTACTTGAGTGGCCTAGCAGTACAAAAAAATGAGCCAATATATCTCTACTTCTTGGATGTTGATGCAGCACGAATTCTCATTGGTCTTAATAATAAGCACACCTGAATCAGGTGCATGTGTGGGACTCAATGTTTGTCCACCACTGTTGTCCCTGCATGCGCTTTCAGTCCAATAAAACACAAACAACAATTTAGAAACAGTAAATGCATCATACTGTCTAACTGATGGAAAATATAAGTCAAGTGCAGAGCAGTTGGTTTAGTAAATGTATCAGAGCATACAAACTACTTACAAGCAGAGGCTAAGGTTTGCCAAGGGTTCTGAGATTTGCTTCCCTGAGAAGCTTGCTCATTGTATAGGCTGTTTTAACACCGCTGCTCAGTGTGTCACGAGTTTCTTGGGAAGGCTGAACTCAAGTTACTCTTGTCATAATTATGGGGGTTGGAACATGCAAATTAATTCCAATTTCAACCAGTGCCACAGACCACAGTAGCAAGAATCTCTGACGATCTGAAGCAACACAGCATGTCTCAGTGAGTGCTGGACCAGGACTCACAGAGCTTTGTAAAAGCACGTAACTCTTTAGGTCATGCAGGCAATTAAGCCCTCGGTAGACATGTCAGACATATACAGGAAGAAACTTTTCATTTGTTTACACAAATAGTACTCTAGTTAGCAAGAACTGATTTCAATTTTTCCTATTCTTTTATCAAATAGGACCATATGGAGCCAAGTTTGCCGGGAGACTGAAAGAGGTTGGGAGATGGGGATAGATGTAGTCTTTCTTGTCAATAAGAAAATCATAACCTTTGTGTAGATGGAGCAAATATTTGCCTGCCAGAGATCCAGTCTTAAAGAAGTTTTTATAGAACTTTGTTACAGGCTATGCTGATAATGTAAGATTTTTTTAAAAAATGTCCTTGAAGTGTTTGAAGTTTGGTGTCCTGAGATGCTGATATGTAGGTGATAATGCTGTGATAAATATCTAATTGTTATATTCTCAAATAACAGCTATGCCGAAAACTTTAAATATGCCAAAGTCAGTCTCTTCCAGTCATTCTCCACAAATGACTTGGGGAAAGTTTTGAAATATTTGAGTAGTGCTGGCTGTAGAAAACCACAACTGCTATCCCAGCGCTATGCTAATCTGAAGGCACGTCTTTGGGGTATGTTTTGGAAAGCTTCTGGAAAAGTACACGTATTTAGGTGTAAACAGAGACTACTCTTTTATTCCCAGCTTCCCAGACCCAAATAGTAACAAAGAAATTGTATTAATTGCAACACTGTTTGGCCAGTAGCTTAGGCATATTCCAAGCTAACTCCTACATCTTAAATGAACACATTTCTATTAATCTGTGCATCACTATGAGGCTGTGGCCTACCAGGAATGTTCTGGTGTTTTGGCAGCTACCTGGTATCTCTCTGACTCTGCCTTCTTTCTCTCTGCATTCAGTTTAGTTTTTCCCACCTACCTCTATTCTGCCCTGCCATAGGCCAAAGCAGCTTCTTTATTAATCAGTGGTTAATAAAACATATTCACAGCATACAGAGGGAAATCCCACATAATTTAGGGTTTTAATTCCATAGGACTAATAACAACAACAATAAAAAATGATAAAGTTTGACTGTTGCCTCTAAATTTAAAAAATATCCATCTCCAGAACAAAGAGAATTTCTGACTCTCTAGATATATTTAAATTGTTAATTATAAAATTTTGGTGTCTTTTGATTAATTATGAAGACAATTGGATCCCCTGATGCCTTTGTAAGTAAGATTAAGAAGCACATTTTTTTAGAGTTTCATTTACTTGTATTCATTAATTTAAAAATATTAGCTTGAAATTCAATTGTGGGAACTTCTAAAGGAGGCAGCCGGCATGTGACATCCACTAACAGACTTGCCACTATGTTAACTATATTGAAAATGACTGACAAGGACAAACATAAACTTTTCACATTTTTCCTTCCAGTTATCTTGACATTATTATTTAAGACAAATTACCTAAAATTTCTTAAACTTAAAATGTATGCACCAAGGCTCAAAAGTACCTTCAGACCCCCACATATGGCTTTAATTCAAATAAAAAGAAATTTCACTAGCCAACTAAGAATAGCTTTCTAAAGAACTACCCTTCATTTACTTGAGTAATTATATGAAGATAAGAAAACAAAATTTAAATTTAAAATAAAAACTATAGCAGACAATGATGTGTATGTTGGGTGGTTTTGTGTGTCAGCTTGACACAAGCTAGAGTCATCAGACAGAGGAGCCTCAGCTGAGGAAATGCCTCCAAGAGATCCAGCTGGAAGGCATTTTCTCATTTAGTGATCAATGGGGGAGGGCCCAGCCCATGGCGGGTGGTGCCATCTCTGGTCTATTGGTCCTGGGTTCTATAAAAAGGTGAACTGAGCAAGCCATGGGAAGCAAGCCAGTCAGCAGCTCCCTTCCATAGCCTCTGCATCAGACTCAGGGATCCTGCCAGGTTTGAGTTTCTCTCCTGACTTCCTTCAGTGATAAACAGCAATGCTGAAGTGTAAGTCAAATAAACCCTTTACTCCCCAACTTATAATTTGGTCATGGTGTTTTGTTGCAGTAATAGAAACCCTAAGACAGTGAAGGAAGGGGGAAAAAAAACCACTCAAAATCTAAATGTCCAAACAAGACTAAAACAACAACAACAACACCAAAAATAAATAAATAAATAACAAAGAAACAAGCTGAGTAGATTAAATCAGATTTACACAGTAAAGATTTTGCCATCTTTCTCCCCATTCCCCTGTAATGAAATGACTCCAGTTAATCTGTGGACATGGGCTGGTAAGAAGCTGTGCCATGTGCAAAGCTGTCACAGAATGACAATGGCTTTGGCTTCTTGCTGCTACACAGCTGCAGGTACAGCCACTGTGGAGAAAGGTGAAAGAGTGACTGAAAATCCCAGATGTGAACTGGGGCTGCGTTATCCAAGGCCACTTGTTCATTCCCAGATGCCCAGACCACGAAAGTATCACTCAGAAACTATATTATTAGCAAACTGCTTGACCAATAGCTTGCGTGCATTGCTAGCTAGCTCTTACATCTAGAATTAACTCATTTCCGTTATTTTATACTTTACCATGAGGCTTGTGGCCTAGTAGCAAGGTTCCAGCTGGCAGCTTACGTCTGCATCTTTTCCCTCTGGTGGCTTCATGAAGTCTCCTGACTGCCTTCTTTCTCCCAGCATTCAGTTTAGTTTTTCCCACCTAGCTCTGTTCTGCCCTGCTATAGGCCCAAAGCAGTTTCTTTATTAATCAATGGTAAGCACAGCATACAGAGGGGAATACCACATCAGGGCTGAGAGGAACTATAATGTTGTGGTATGAGGGATTCCAAATACTTTCTATTACAAGGAGCACCAACACCAATCCCATGCTGTGTAACCAGCTGAGGGCTCCAGCCATAAGCTGTCCAATCTTGTGATGACCAGGACAGCTAACACTCGTCTCCCAAGCTCTTGAAGTGGTTGCTGCCTCTATCAATCATCTGCCATCTGTCTCCTTTTTTGCTTTCTCCACTTTTTTATGGGGAAATTTTCCCCAAGAAGCCTGAAACCATCAACCATCAACCAAATAGTTTGTAACTATCACAGTCCTACTACATGACTAAGACTAATTTCTTAAATTTGATGAATCAATTAAGGCATCATTGTGTCATTGAGTACTAAGGTTCCGAGAATTCTGCCTTTGAATAGAAGGCTTTGTATATCATGGCCTACTTGTAAGTAGTGTCCATGATCTCTTTAGGTTTCCTCTAGTTTAAAACCATAGTGTATACCAGGAAGGACTGTCCTAAAATAAAATGTGCCTCATCTTTTTTCATTTTCTTTCTGTATTCCAGGTATTTTTTGATCCTTTGCTCTATATTGATATGAGTGAGTCCAAGCAACAGACAGTTCAAACCCACCACAATTCTCTTTATCTTCGGGATATTTTCTGTTCCTCTAACGTTTCCTGAGGGAGGGACTTTTCTTAAACTGTCACAACCTGTTTTTTTGTAGCTAGAGATGGAGAAGAATGATGGTGTGGTGGTTTTAACAGGAATCATCCCCATAGACTCATGTGTCCGAATGCTTGGCCCATAGGGAATGACGCTATTTGGAGGTGTGATATTGTTGGAGACGGTGTGGCCTTGTTAAAGGAAGTGTGTCACTGTGAGGTGAACTTTGAGACCTCCTATATGCTCAAGCTAAGCACAGTATGGGAAAGTTCATTTCCTGTTGCCTGAAGATCAAGATGTAGAACTCTCAGCTCCTCCTCCAGGATCGTGTGTGCCTGCATGCTACTATGCTTCTCGCCATAATAATGAACTAAATCTCTGAAGCTGTAAGCTAGCCCAATGAAAGGTTTTCCTTTATAAGAGTTTCTGTGGTCATTATGTCTTTTCACAGTAATAAAAACCATAACTAAGACAAGTGGCTAGGCAGTACAAGAGGTTCAAGGATGAAGAGCAAATTTGGAATAAGATGGGACTGTGGGAAGTCCCATGATGAGAGTTCAGGACAGTTTTAAGGAAATAGCCTGGTAGGTGAGGGTGAGTGGGAAGCATGGCAGGCAGTTTCCCTGGCCAATGTCTGAGCACTTGCACAGCACCGCACACACAGAAGGGCCGAACTCTCCATTTCTAATGTCAAAGTCTCCTATCACCATTCTGAAATTTTTAATATTTTGGTAACCCATCTCCCAGATAGACTTGTCTAATGAGAAGACTGAACACACACATGTGAAT
Source organism: Myodes glareolus (assembly GCF_982192425.1). NCBI lineage: Eukaryota > Metazoa > Chordata > Mammalia > Rodentia > Cricetidae > Myodes > Myodes glareolus. The sequence goes on along the minus strand of NC_142026.1, from coordinate 111,865,616 downwards.
GAGAGGGTCAGGGGGTAATGCCTAATTCATGCCATACTCACTGCTCTTGCCACCCATGGGCAAGGATTCCAGTGAATTCACAGAGCATAGAAATCCAGAGGAATTTTGAGTTTAGGAATACAAGTTATGTCCAAGCCATGTTATAGCCAGAGGTGAAAAGGAGTCATATTTTCCCCTTAGACTCAGAAAATGCTTTAAGCACAGAAGGAAGGCAATGGTATCTGAAGAAACACAATGACCAAGGTGTCTCTTCACGTCCTTTCTTATTTGTGGTGCTCCCCTACTGTAGTTCATTATCAGACCCAAGTCAAGGAAAGCTATGTGAGCATTTCACCTCAGTCCTTCCTTCTCTGCGGTAAGTTTAGGGTAGGGAAAGGTAGCAAGTAACTGTGTGTATGTATGTATGTATATGTGAGTGTGTGCATGTATGTGTATAAGTGTGTGCTTGTATGTGTGTATGTGTATATGTGTGTACATACGTGTATGCCTGTGTGTATATCTGTGTGTGAGTGTTTGTGTGTGTATGTGTGTGTATCTGAGAGTGAGTGTTTGTGTATGGGTGTATATGTGTATGTGTATAAGTGTATGAATGTGTGTATGTATGTGTGTGTGTGTCTATTTATGAGTGTTTGTATTTGTCTTTATGTGTTTGTATATGTATCTGTGTGTATATGTGTGCTCTGTATCTCTCTGTATGTTTGAGTGTATATGTGTGTGTGAGTGTCTACATGTGTATGTGTCCGTGTGTGTATGTATGTGTATGTGTGTGAACATACAGTGGTTTGTCTGTATACTGTCTTGGTAAGAATAAAATATGTTGGCATATGAAAACTATTAAAATCAAACTGGTTTTCATTATTCCATATGTGCATTGAATACTTTCACATTTGTGTGCTGTGCTTTTAACGCTGGTACTGTACCATACAAGCATAATTTATGTTAGTCATTTAATTTTTTAACTGTTTGCGGAGCACCAAATTGTAAAGAAATACCATCACAACTTTACTGAGAGAACCTAAAAGAATTAAAGAGCTTTGCTTGTGTAACACAATCCTAATTAGTCTTATTAAATAAAATCCCAGAGTCAAACATTAGGGAGTGAAGGTTGAAAGATAAGAGAAGCAGAACAGCCAGTCTCTAATTCTGACCTATAAAATCCTCAGACTGGATGGGATGCCATGTCTCTATATATCCTCAGACTGAATGCCCAGACAGAATACCCTGAGTTCCTGTCTCCTCCTGCTTTATATTCCTTTCTCCACCCAGCCATATCACTCCTGTCTCCACCTTGCTAATGTTAGAATTGATGATGTGTAATTCCAAGTGTTGTGATCAAAGATGTGAGCTCTGTTTCTGTTTTAGACTGATTCAGTCTCTTGTAGCCCATGGTGGCTTTGAACTCACAGAGACTTGTCTGTTTCTGCCTCCCGAGTGCTGGGATTAAAGGTGTCTGCCACCACTGCCTGACCTCTATGACTAATTTGTGGCTTAGCTCTGCCCTCTGATCTTCAGACAAGCTTTATTTGTTAGATAACAAACAAACTATCACTACATTTTTATTTTAGTTCCTTTAACTGTTTTTTTTCTACTTTTTGAACAAAGGGGCCTACATTTTCATTTTTCATTGATCCCAAGTTGTAGGGACAACCTCAATGCTCCACTCCACTTTGGGGTTCACAGTTGCACTGAGTTCATTATGTAAATCCCCAAGTAAAAGATCACATAATAGATTCATCTCTGCCTTGGGGCTTGACAAGTGCGTGCTTGGGTCATAGGAGGTATGGATTCCATGCACCCTACTGTTTTGTAATTTTGAAGTGAGGAAGTGGTTTAACCATGGGAAAAACTCTTCCAATTTATCATCATTTCAGAAATTTTGAAAGATAGTATGTTCACATGACAATTTTTAAGACCTTGGGTTTTCTCCTGCCAAAGGATCCCTTATGAAACACTCAGTTGAAAGATCCATGTTCAAAATGTGAACTGTATGAATCCTGGGTGCTTGAGTGGTAGCCTTGAACACAGCACACTAACATGGGGGCCAAGGCAGAGAAAAACACTGCACAGCGCTGGAGACAGAAACCCTGGGTTTCCCTCAGTCCCGCCTTTAGTGGAGGGTTCAACTATGAAAACAAACCCTGTCTGCTTGCTAGTTTCTACCCTCTACCCCACTGAGGACAAAAATGAAAGCAGGTAAACTAATGGAGCTTAAAAGTCAACAAAAAGAATTCTTCTTTCCAACTAGGTCCACCTGCTTGGCTAAGAACCATGAGCAACTGGTTGTGTTAGAAGGGTCTCCTGTGCAATTGTTCTTCCTCCTGTGAGCAGGGAGAGGAAAGGAGAAGATGGGATGAGAGGGGAGAAGAGAAAGGAAAAACTGAACAGCTGCAATAGGGAAGACACACTGAAGAGGAGTAGAGAGGAAGGGCGATATCAAAGAAAGCTGAACTGCTAAGTTTTTTGTTGTGGTTGCATTGAAATTATCTCTTCCATTATCTTAATAATCTCATTTCTTATTGGTGGCGTTTTTTTGTTTGTTTGTTTGTTTGTTTTGTTTTGTGTTTCCTTTCTGGTGGAAGCTGATTTGAATCTGAAGGGAAGGTTGAGACCTGAGATAGAGGTGGAAATGGCAGAGCCAGAGCTCAGCTGATGTTCCGAGGAAGAACAGGGAGGAGCTGATGCCAGCTTGAGTTATACAGAGTCTAAAAGATGGCCTTCGGCACTCAGTAAAACACAAAAATGAGTTGACTTTCCACTTATTAGCTTCTGTCTTTCTGATAACTGTTGGCTCTTCAGGTTGACTTCTTCCTGGGCACAGAGTCAACTTTCTCATTCCTTGGTCCCTCTCCAAAGGGAAGAACTAAGTCCATTGGCTCCAGTTTGCTATCTCACTTGCGGTCTAGTGAGTGATAAAAGACAAACATCAGTCAAGACCTGTGGCAAAGTCAGAGAGATTTTTCTATCTGAGGGGAAACCTTGCATCACTGTCCACCCTTGATGAATCTAGCATGCTAAGTAAAGAACAGGGCTTTCCTCATACCTGGTGCCTGGCTGCGTCAGAGTTCTTAGCCTGTACACAAATCTAGGTTGGAAATAAAAATGATGTGTCTCGGCCATTCGTTCACTGTGTTGACTTTGCTTTCTTTAAATGTTCTGTTGCTGGAGGCTGGCAAGGTGGATCAACTAGAGAAGTGCTCATCAGAAAAGCATGAGGATCTCATGAGAGCCTGGCTCAGTCTCCATGCAAATAGACAACGCACAGTGAAAATCACTTATCATCTCAGCACCATAGAGCCAGAGACAGACATATCTCTGAGGGGCACCAGCCGGTCAGGTTAGCTTAATCTGTAAGCCCCAGGGTCCAGCCAGAGATCCTGTCTCACAAAACAAGTTGGATGACTCCTGATGAAAAACACTTGACATTGATCTCTGGCCCCTGAAAGCAAAATCACACATTTGAATATGCATCTGCATGCACATGTACACACACACACACACACACACACACACACACACACACAAATTATGCTTAAGGACATTTTATTAATGAAAAATAGTCACTGTTACTTTTAATTTACTAAGTTTTTGATGGAATTTCCATCATTATCAAAATAAGTTAGAAGATGCTTTCCTAGGTTGCCTCCCCCTGTCATGAAGAAACATCTGTGAGTTTTGATAATGTGTGCCTCTCCTCTCTGGTCCCATATTCCTATTCTGGTCAATCCACCAATGGGGACAAAGTTAGGATTGCTCTGTTTTCTTACTGATTATACACAAGCCATGATTCATTATGGACTTCAGAAGAATGTAATCCCTCAGCACAGCATGTGATAAGCCCTTCACAATCAAACCTACCTTGTCTATCCATTCTGTTAATTTAAAAAAAAATGTATCTTTTAATAGTCCATTGACTCATGGGAGTCAGGAACATTCATTTTCTCTTTCTTTTAATGCTAGGTTTGAACCTTTCTTCTTCATTCTTATGTTGGTAGAAATACACGAGGTTGATGAAATGATACACATCTGGCCAAATGTCATTTAGCCAATTCTCATTAAAATCACATGTGACATCTGATAAATCTGTAGAGCTTTCAAAACCACCTGAAGCCTATATCAGAATCTTTGGGAACAGAACATGAGAATCTGAAGTATCCCAGAGCTTAAACATCCCATGTAATTGATATTAAAACAACAGTATTTTGACTTAATGCTTCAATAATTATTCCATTTCTAGAACATTAATATCCTCACAATAATTACTGTATAATTTATTTTCCATGAGCATACATTGGGAACAATAGAAATCAGTCTGAGGGCTTATTATTAATTGAACAAGGAAGAAGAGATGAACCATATCTACAGATAAAGGAAATAAAAACACTGAGGTTTGATTAGGCTCAGTGACCAGAGAAATGTTTGGTATTTAGGAGCCTTCAAGGGGGGTCCAGTTTTGTAAGGAAAAGAAAATCATTCCAAGTTTGAAAATGTATAAAAGTAGAACATTTGAAAGACCTTGAATACCAGTCAAACTGAATTCATCCTAGGATGAGATGGCTAAAAGAACATTGTCATGAAGGAAAGAGTGAGCATCTATCAGTACAAACACAAGGAAGAAATTAGAAGCTTCAGATGGGTGATTCCTTTAATGATCATTTATTCTATTTGACTAGTAGAACAATATAATTCCAAGAAATATAAATTTGTCCAGGAGCAACAATCAATATTCACTTAGTATACATACATACACACACACATGCACACACACAAGCAGACACACATTCCTCTATAGACGACAGTGACGATTCTAGAAGCAAGAATTTAGCCATGAGCAAAGCGGAACCAGCAAGCCTTACCCTCCTGCAGATGCATAATGCATTCATTTTTTTGCCTCAGTGCTGGAACACAATGTCTAAATCAAACTTAAGGAAGGATGTGTCTGCAGTAAGAAAAGCGAGTGGGGACCAGAGATCAATCTCTGTTCTTTATGTCTGGGACCCAAGCCCATACACTGATGCCACCCACAGTTAAAGTGGATCTTCTCATTTCAATTAGCCTAATCTAAATAATCCCTTGCAGGCTTATCCAGAGGCGATTCTAGAGTCTATCAAGCTGAAAGCCAATATTAACCATCACAGATGGTAGCCATTAACCTGGTTCCTGGCACACATTCAATGCTCCCCTCCCTGAATAGCACCAATTTTCCTCTCTTCACAGGATGCACTTCTCTTCATATTCTGTGTAAGAATAGCTTGATCATGGCGGCCACTGTTTCCCTAGCGTGCGTCTGTTTAAAACAATATTCATAGTGCAGTGTGACCTGAAAATGGAGATGCTTCTGCTTATATGTCTTACATGTTTGAACTTGGACTACAGAGGTATGCCACCGTACCTGCATAGTTTCTCCGGGAAAAGGCACATGCCATAGTTGTGGATAATTAGATGAGGAGAAATATTTGCTGGAACCCAGTGAGTGTACAAGAAAAAGAGATTCCTCATTCCTCTTGGACAATGGGGAGGAAGAGAAATATAACTCCACTCTCAGACCCCAGAGAGCTCTCTCGTCATGAATGGACACTGTTGTTAAGGACGTGAGATACGGAATGGCTTGTCTCAATAAAGAGTGACAGGATGGATGACTTAGCAGGAATCTCAAAACTAGGTTTAAAGAGAATATCCCAAAATTAATACTACACTGAATGAGTACTGCAAGTGAATCTTTGGAGGAAGTCCAAGGAAAGATATCACGAGAGAGTCTAGTCAAACATAATTAAAAATGGGAATTACTGGCTTCAAGATAAGCAAAACCACATGCAGTTGCTTCCAAGAAAAGTTTAAAACGAATATGAAGAAAGTATGTCAAAATGAAAAATGAACCAATTTATCATTATATACTTTTAGACTCATATTCAAGAAATAAAAAAGTTACCTCATTAAACTGGGTTAATCTGTCCATTCCCTGCATAAATTTCCCTTGGAAAATCACCTGAGATTTGAGAGGTTGGCAGAGAAAGGAACTCTGACTCTTTTGCTGTTCTAATATGTCTTGGTTAATTTTCTATTGCTGTGAGGAGACACCATGACCAAGACAACTCGGTCATAAAAGAAAGCATTTATTGGGGCGCTTGCTTACAGTTTCAACAGGTTAGTCCATGACCATCATTGCAGGAAACATAGGGGCAGGAAGGCAAGCAGGCAAGCATGGTGCTGGTAGAGTAGCTAAGAGTTGAGGCAGAGAGAGAAAGAGAGAAAATAAGGAATGATGTGGCATTTTAAAACCTCAAAATCCAACTCCCAATGAAATACCACCTCCAACAAGGCTATACCTCTTAATTCTTCCCATACACTTGACATACGCAGTCAACCAACTGTGGACCAAACATTCAAATACACGAATTTATAGGGAATATTCTCATTCAAACCACCACACAATACAATTTGAAGCATTTAACTCATTTTAAGCCAGGTGCAATACAAGTGATCTACAGGTCTTTGTAGAATTTAGGTAGAATTCATCCTTCTATATTAAAGCACTAGAATACGGGCCAAAATTTATAAAAGTCAGGACTAGAAATGGACAACATAGGTCAGTGATTTCTGAGACGAAAAATGAATGAGGTGAGCTACAAGTGCCCCACTAGACAGAGGTCTCATCCACAGAATAGTGAGAGTGAACCAAAAGGGAGATTGACTGTCCTGTCTTGTTCAGTGGGAGAGAGAGTTGGTAGTATGGGTCGGTCGAGGTAGCTAAAAGGACAATTTGAGCAATCCATAGAAAAGGTCTTTAAATGTTTCTCTGGATGTTATATATTAGAGGAAACTATGTGAATCCAGAAAATGAAACTCTAGGAGGAAATGTCTGAAAGAATTTCCCTGAAAGCTCACAGAGGGCAAGGAAAGGGTTGTTCTGCAGTAAGAGTCCAGAGGTCTAGTACATGGGACTTAGCCTTCTCAGGAAACATTGCATCGGTAGTGAAGCTAAATTATTCTTGTGCTGAAAGCTCTTTTGGACCCAAGCTAGTAAAGCTCAAAGATAAATCCCCAAAGTCATTCTTAAAAATATCTCTGCATGTCAGAATATAAAATAAGATTACTTAAGGAACAATAAGAATTCTCGAAGCAGAATCATAAAATTCACAGTGTTTGATATTTACTCAGAACTCACCCAATAGTAAAAGCAGCAAGCTAACGCAACTCACAGTGAGGAGAAAGATCAACCAACAGAAACAGACCTGGCAAGGACAGAAATGCTAGAACCAGCATGTATGTTTGAAGATACTTCTGCAGCAGAAGATTTCTGTGTGGCTCTTCAAAGGGCCTCTCCTCTACCCTGTCCTCCTAGTCCCCTCACCGTTCAATATCCTATTCTAAGTTTCCCCATTATGACTCTATATTCTATCTCCTCTTCCTTGGAAATCTCCTCCTTCTCCTTGGTCCCTTCCCAGCTGCCTGTTTCCCATCAATATTCTGAATGAAACACAATTATCTAAAGCTTAAAACCTAACACCTGTTCCTGGGTGGTGGTGACTCACGCCTTTAATCCCAGCACTTCAGAGGCAGAGGCAGGATGATATCTGTAAGTTCAAGACCAGCCTGGTCTACAAGAAATAGTTCCAGGACAGGCTCCAAAGCTACAGAAAAACGCTGTCTTGAAAAACCAAAACCAAAAGCAAAAACAAACCAAAAAACAAACAAACAAACAAACCCCAAAAATCCTTATATATACATATAAGAGAAAATACACAGTGTCTTCCTGGCTGTGGTACCTCACTCATGGTGATTGTTTCTAGATACATCCATTTACCTGAAAATTTCATTGTTCTTTTTTTCATTGTTTTATTTTTTAAAAAGAGAACAAACTATCTTTTTCCATTATACATTCCAAACCAAAGTTCCCACTTCCTCCCCTCCTCCCATTCCCTCCTCTTACCCTTATACACCCCATCCACTCCACAGAGAGGGTAAGGCACATTGCTTTGGGGAAGGTCCAAGGCCCTCTCTACTATATCTAGGCTGAGCAAGGTATCATACAAAGAGAATAGATTCCCAATAAGCCAGTACAAGCAATAGGGATAAATCCTGCTGCCCCAGCCATGCAACTGTCAACCACATTCAGTGGGACTAGTTTTGAATTATGCTTGTTCTTTCCCTGTCTGGCTGGAGTTGGTGAGCTCCCATTAGCTCAGGTAGACTATTTAAGTGGGTGTACCCATCATGGTCTTGACTTATTCGCTTGTATTCTCACTCCTCCCACTCTTCAGCTGGACTTTGGGAGCTCAGTCCAGTGCTCCGATACAAGTCTCTGTCTCTGTTTCTATCAGTTGTTGGATGAAGGCTCTATGGTGATAGTTAAGATATTCATCAGTCTGACTATAGGGCAAGGCCAATTTGGATACCCTCTCCTCTGTTGCTTAGGGTCCTTGTGGATTTCTGGGAATTTCTCTAGTGTCAGGTTTCATGCTAGCCCCATAAGGGCTCCCTCAATCAAGATATCTCTTTCCTTGCTCTCATCTTTGTCCTTGCTCCATCTTGACTATCCCATTCCCTCAAGTTCTCCTTCCCCATTCCCTTCTCTCCTCCTCTTCCCATTTCAAGGATGTGGAGTAAGGGGAACATTGCTGGTGTGAATGCAAACTTGTACAACCACTTTGGAAATCAGTATGATGGCTTCTCAGAAAATTGGGAATCAACCTACCTCAGGATTTAGCAATGCCGTAACTCTTGGGCATATACCCAAAAGATGCTCAATCATACCACAAACACATTTGTTTACCTATATTCATAGCAGCATTGTCTATAATATCCAGAACCTGGAAACAACCTAGATGCCCCTCGTCAAATAATGGATAAAGAATGTGTGGCATATGTACACAGTAGAGTACTACTCAGCAGTAAAAAAAGGACATCTTGAAATTTTCATGCAATGGATGGAACTAGAAAACACTATCCTGAGTGAAGTAATCAAGACCTAAAAATGATGTAGAATTCCCTTCTGTATGCTGTGAATACCATTGTTTAATAAAAAAAAAAAAACTTCTTGGAGCCTATAGCAGAGCAGGGTCAAACAGAGCTAAGCAGGGAAAACTAAACTGAATGCTGGGAGAGAAAAGGCAGAGTTGGGGGGAAGCCATGGAGCAACTACCAGAGACAGCTATGCTGATCTTTGCTGGTAAGCCACAGCCACATGGTGATACATAGATTAATGGAAATGCATTAGTTTAGGATAAGAGTCACTCAGCAATATGCTTAAGCTATTGACCAAACAGTATTGCAAATAACATAGTTCCTGTGTGATTATTTCAGGAGTCAGGGCAGCTGGAAACACACAAGCAGACTCCTATATCAGATTGGCAACCAACATGGGACTGACTATATCCACCTAAAACCTGAGAAAGCTTGGAAAAGGAATTCTATACACTAAAAAACAGTTTAGCTGCATTTTTTTTTCTGGGTGGGCTCTTCTTTCTGGTAGCATGATGCATCTCCTTTAAGAGAGGTCTTCCTGATTCAGGGGTAGTCGCAAAAAAAAAATTGAGAAGTTTTAAAATGGCAGCACAAACCACTCTGGTTCTTTCAGGAGGCTGAGCACTTCAATGGCATTTGTGTGTCCAGGTGCTTGTGTGCCCATTCTGAGTCAGGAGGAAAATAGTTAAGACTATGCCCATGGATTAGCACCCCCCACCTGCACAGGCAGCAAAACCAGGTCTACTATATGTGCGCAAGCAGGAGAGCATGGCAGATTCCTGCCATCATACACAGAGATATTTCCAGGCTGCGCAGTGTGCTGCATTAGTGTTTAGTGTTATCACTGTGGGTTCCTTCTGAAGGTTTAGAGAGAGACGGGGATCCTGCCCCCTCTACTGGATTATCTCTGCTGCTGGAAGACTTTGGTACTCCTTGGCTACTTGTAACCTCTGCCTCCATCATCATAGGTCATTCTTTTTTTGTGTCTTTGTATCCAAATTATGTGAACTTCAGTCATAGTAAGCTAAGGACCAGCCTGATCCAGTGTGACGTCATCCTAATTTGACTAGTTATGTCTAGAACAACTCTTTTTCTAAAGATCCACTTCTGATAACACCTCAACATAAATAACATTAAACATAAATATGTCAAGGTGGTTCCTATATAGATTTGTCACCACTGCATTCCAATGTCTTTGATATAAGAAGGTATTGTGCATGCTACCAGAGGAGAAACATAAACACCAAGCCAGTCAAGAACTCTTTATCCATAATAGTGTACTGTATGCAAGATATGCTAGGTTAATGGTGACACAAAGATTGTGAGAGTAAACATTTAATCATTGACTCATGACCTACTCCATGAAATGGAACACATGCCAGACACTACACGGATCTGAGACTAGATAAACTAGGGATGGAGAGTGAAACCCCACAATACTGGTCTGAAAAGAGAAAAAAAAAAAGGTAGTAATAAAATGACTCCTAATGATATTCTGCTATGCACCGAGATTTGTTCCTTGTTCATCTATCATCAGAGAAGTTTCCATCTGCAGCAGATGGGAACAAATAGAGAGACACAATCAGGTATAAGGCAGAGTGAGAGACCTTGGAACACTTAGCCATAAATAGAATGTCTCCATCAAATCGTCCCCGACTGAGCTCAGAGAACCGCACGGGAGGAGAGCCAGAAAGAGTCTAAGAGCCATGAGGATGGAGGACACACACACACAAAACCAAATCCTCTGAATCAACATGAGCAAAGCTTATGTGACCAGATAGAGACTAAAGCAGCACGCAGAGGACCTGCACAGACCTGCCCCAGGTCCTCTGCACTTATAGTATGGCTTCCAGCTTGGTGTTTTTGTGGAATTTCTGAGGGTACAGGTGACTGGGTCTTGGGTTCTTGCACTTTCATTTGTGCTTTTTCCTTCTGTTGGTTTGTCTTGTTCAATTTCTATGCAATTTTTATCTTATATTTTATTTTGTTATATTTTAAATTATGAATGAATGAATTAATTAATTAATTAAAACTTAGCCACTAGGGCAAAGGTTAACAAGTGAACTGTCATTGATACCTGTTCGGAAAGTGAAAATCGGGTTTCTCCAGTGGAGAGACAGCAGGTATATCAGCCACTCCAGGGCAGGCCTCATGTTCAGGAGTCGTTCTGACATATAATGAACTCCAAAGGTTTTCATGTATGCTTTTATTTGGTTATAGTTTTGTGTTTCGTTTGTTTGTTTTTTAAATAGGGAAATTCCCTTTCTGAGGCATTGGACTCTAGGATGTCAAATATGATTTACAGAGGACACAACTCAACCTAAACAGGGGCAAGTTCCGGCGCCTTTCCATGGATGGGGTGCCTTTCTGAAGAACTAACCCTGGACTGTTCTTTCTTCCTGGGTGCCTGTCCCTGCTCATTTACAGGGCAAGGGGAGGAGTCAGGCAGTAGGAGTCCTCGTTCAGTCACCCTCCCAGTCTTACACTCTGCCTCTGGATGTGTCTTCTGGCTATGACCCAAAAGAACTATCTGGTAATAAAGACTGCATTGATCTCTGGAATCTCCACTTTCTGCTTGCATGTCTGAAGCACATTTCTAGGACATGGGATTATGTCTGTATTTTATCCAATCCTTTTATAAAATACATTTTACACAATGCTTTCCCATTGGAAGGTAGTCTCTGTGATCTTAGCATTACTATGCCAACTTCAGAGGAAAAACATTGAATTTGTATTATTCTGGTACTATACTGCCTTATAATCTGTGTGTGGCTTCCTTCTCCATGAAACTGGGACACATGTCTTCAACGACAGATGTTGAAGAGCTCTCTGGTGTTTTCAATTATCTTGGTATGTGATGTCTCTTTAATAGAGACCAGTGAAGTAGAGGTGTCATTAAGTTTTTGCTATATGTTAAGGCTTATTAGAGAGAAAACTGGTTTGGACTATTTTTATTTAGGTTTGTTTTATAGTTTTCATTACAAGTGTGTGTGTTTGCCTTTGTAGGGAATGTACACATGAATACAGGTGCCCAAGTAAACTAAGAGTCCAGCATCCTCTGGATCTGGAGTTACTGGCACTGTGAGTAACCTTACTTGGGGCTGGGAACTGAACTCAGGTTCTCTGAAAGAATAGCTCAACTTCTTAACTGCTGAGCCACCCCTCCGGACCCCTTGTGTGTGGATTATTAGCAGGTCTATCTATACTGCATTTTCTGTGCCTGTCATTGTACTAAGTGTTAATGCAGTATTCATTTAACATTCACACAGTCCCTGTAACATGAGTACTATGATAATCCCATTTTATAGATGGTGAATTTGTGGCACTGAGAAGCTCAGTAACTTTTCTGGGATTATGCAGGAAGTTAGTGGTACACCTGTCTCTTAACACTTAAAATCCCTAGTCTTGGAACCACTTTCAGTCTCTAACTGGGTAAATATGAGCTGGGGCAAGTTATACTGATCCCCTGTTCTTCAATTTCTTCAGGACTGAATGGGGGTGGAGATAGTAACATCCTCATAGAATTAATGTGTTCAGCATTTAAAATAGTGCCCAGTATGAAAGCAACACACAGAGCGCATGACTGCGAATTTATTGTACACTATGAAGCTAATTGAAGCCATGCTGCCTCCTGCTGCTGATTAATCATGTCTGGCTTCTGAAAAGGATGGGATTGGTAGATTTTTTTTTCTTTTTCGCTGTTTTATGAAGGATGGGACTGAACTGTCAGTTTCTATGAAAATGAGAAAAAGGAGGTCAGAGGTGTTTTTGATAGCAGCACAAAGGGCCTTTCTATGGTTTGAAAAGGTCCGAGGTGTTCCCAGCCTGAGAACCGGGTCTTGCACTGCCTTCTTGCAGTCCCCTTGGCCTCCTCTCCTGCCTTTTAAAGGGACAATGGAAAGGCTCTGGGATGGAGAAAGAACGCTTTTGAACGTGTTTCCGAAACTAAGATCTTGAAAGGAAATTAAAGCTTCTTAATTCTGCACTACAAGAAAAATCTTGCTCCCTGGGCTGGTGGCTCTGTGAGCCGGTGGAGCAGTGATCAGGGATCCTTTAGAAACCTCAGCGGTTGCATGTGGAGTGGGCTGCCCTCTAATTGCTGCAGCAGGCTACCACTAGGAAGAACAAAGGAAATATTTAGCACGTCGTAAATTCTTCTGCAGCCCTGCGGAGTGGCTGGAGTTCAGATTACACATTTATAACTAGCATTTGAGAGCAATTTCTACTTCATTCTGAGAAAGTTGTTGGAGAAGCTGCTGGGAACTTTTCCTTAGAGTATAAGGAAATATAGATCAAGAGTTTAGCAATCCTGTTCCTCTGGTCCGGGACACTATGAAGCTTGAAGAGATGCAACAGTGGAACTGGCTTCCCATCTAGATTTTAAATGGGGAAAGTAGAATTTTCCTGGAGTAGGAAAGACACACACCGGGAATGCTCTGACAGTTTCCCGGCCTCTCAGAGGACCAAGACTGAGACAGTCAAAAGAATAGGCAGGACCTAAAAATAGATTCAGCTCTTATTGCCAAAGGGAACAGGCTAGAGAGAGGGAGTAGCTATCTTGCCAAGAGTAGAGTGGAGCACTCACACAGAACAGTTAGGAAAACAAATCTACCTCAATCCCATAAGGGCAACAACAAGAAGCCACTGGACTTAAGACTGGAGGAAACTGGATGGATCCTGAAGCTGTGTTTTGTGTGTCTTGACCACATAGACAGGCATAACTTTGCCTTTGGATGCCTTAACTCTCCACATTTTAGTGAACATATTTTCTTAGCAAATGGAAGTGCACTGGCATGATTGGCCGGTAGTTTGTTATTTGTGACTTCTCTCTGGCTTTACGTCCTGTGGCTTGGCAGAGCCTTGAGAATTCTCTTGTCATTCTCCACGCAGATGATTGACAAAATATGGGAACACATTATCCCCTGTGATGGTAAATTGATGTCTCAAGCAGCCCATGGTAAAAAAAAAAAAAAAAAAAAAAAGAAAAAAGAAAAAAAAAAGGCTTTCTAATGGGAGAGAAAGGCATAGTTTCTGGAGTTTTGGTGGCTAAAGATTCCACTCCTCCAAATGAAAGAATTGGCATTTTCACTAGCTTACCAAATTTTTCATTGCCTACTGGCTGTAACGGGGCTTTTTCTCCCAAAGAAATCAGAAGAAATTACAAACATATTTATATGCTTATTTAATTTAGTTAAAATGAAATAAATTTTTAATACAAATTTTCTCTAGACTTCAATGATGGAATAAATCTTACTAGGTTTATAATCCAACATATCACTGTCCTCTCTTTACTCAAAATTAAAGCTGAGGCTTTATTATTTAGAGTAAAACTAGTGAGCTGGATGTGGGGCTAATCTGCACCTTAAATTTGACATTTGTTATGTAAATAGCTACTAGGGATAAACTGAATAAGAACCTAATTACTTGTCACATTTGTTCATCTAATACTTACAGTTCTTCTTCTAACTGATTTTGTAATTTTCCTAACTATTGGTTGTTTGACTTAAAAGTTTCAGCTCTTTAGCTTCTTTCTATCCTATCCCGCTGTGGGGAAAAATTAGCTTCCAACTCCACGGTATATATTCTGAAGGCTATCTGGTTGTAAAATCAAGGGCTCTCCATTTTTTTTTTCATTTTCTTTTTTGATCAGAAATGATAAAAAAATCAAAGATGAATTTAAAAATTAAAGTGGTTTTGACATTTGATTCATTAATGGTCTGCAATTACAGAAGAAATTTAAAGAAGCAATGCTACAGTTATTGTACTGCCCAAAACAAAGCAGAAGACTGGCAAATTGGGCATGGTGGTGCATGGCGATGCATGGTGGTGCATGACTGTAAGCCCAGCACTAAGGAAACTGAGGCAGGAAGACTGTCACGAGTTTGAAACCAGCCTGACCTACATGGAAAGTGTCAAACAGAAAGAAGGGATGGTGTGGTTAGAAGACTCATCATGTAAAGGTGATTGCCACCAAGCTTGATGATCTGAGTTCCATCCTGGGAACCACCTTGGTGGGAGGATAGAATTCCCACAAATTGTCCTCCAATAAAACGGGTCCTCACAGATTCTCTCTCTCCTTCTTTCTCTCTCTCTCTCTCTCTCTCTCTCTCTCTCTCTCTCTCTCTCTCTCTGTAAATTATTACTTAATGTAATAAAATTTCAAAACAAGAAAAATGAAAGGAAATCAATCTAAAATATATGTGGATTTCAAACATATTTTCAATGTCTGAGAAATTAAAAGGAAAAAGTATGAGGTGATATAGTTATATCATGGAAGAGCTTGACAAGTGATATAGCAGTTATGAATGTCTTCTGTCAATTGATTTTCAAATGAATTAAAATCTAAACCCAACTGATGCTTTCTAGACAATACCCAATAGCTTGTTTACTCTAACAACATCCCTAGCAGTTACCGCCTTGTGTTTGTCTCACTGGAGTGGATCTGCATTCTGAGATACTAATCAGTCTGGAATGACCAAATGCTTATGGAAAGTTTATTGAATAAATAATTAATGGCCAACTAACTAGCCATACATTTTTACTCACATTTTAGTGATGCAGAGAAATTCAAGTATTTAAAAATGGGCGGGGGGAGATAAAAAAAAAACAAACCTTTTATAAGCATAATTCTAAGAGAGAATCTTTCATTGTTGTGAGGCTTACAAAATTGAAGGTCTCGTGTTTTAAGAAGATAAAACAGGAATTCTTTCTTGCTGGAGAATAAATAGACTATCTCACCCATGAATAATGATTAACGTTCTTTCCCTCAAAGAAAAGGCTCCTAGGAGTTCACACCTGCAGTATTCACGAGTCTCGGGCCCCATTGCCTTGAAAGAAACTTAATAATCACTATTCACAGGTGAAGTGTGCTTTAGTCGGATATAAAAAGTTGAGATAAACCCGGCCTGCTTTGTTTCCAGTGCTGTTGTTTTCCCAGCATTCCACCCCCGCCAGTAACTGCAAAAACACTTGAGCGGCTTTACGGTTATCCAGAGGTGCTGCTGCAAATACCCCTTTTTTCTCAGCTTAGTTTTGTGTTCATCAGACTCAAAGGAAGTTCTAGAGGTCAGAAAAACAAGCTGCTGGCAGACGCAGATTCAAACCCGAGTAGTAAGGTCACACTTTCCCGGTTGAACGCTTCTCATTGTCATCCAGGTCTGAACAGATCTGAGGTTTTTCTCATTCTGAGGACAGACCTGCAGGATCCAACCATCAACACATGTGCCCTTTAATGCACATGTAGTAGAAAACTTCACATTCAAGTACAAGCTGGAGTCTGAATTTGTGATGTAGAAAGTGGAGTGCATGAAGTTTAAAGTGTAGATGAAGTTCTGAGTGAAACTCCTGCTGAGAGAGCACATAGATCTGGGTATGGTTTGTGGCTTAGTCACATGTGTTATTGGCTACTGGGGAATTTTATTTTATATATATATATATATACACACACACACACACATACACACACACACACTTTTAAAAGTGGCCCTGGAGAGATGGCTCAGTGGCTAATAGCGCATACAGCTTCTGCAGAGAATCTAAGTTCAGTTCTCAGCAGCCACATCAGTTGGCTCAGAATCACCTGTCACTTTAGCTTCAGGGGCTCTGACACCCTCTTCTGGACTCTGTAGACACTGCACCCATGTGCAAAACCCCCACAAACACACCTATGTAAACATAATTAAAAACAAATCCTTAAGAGAAAACAAAAGCATGGATCCATCAGTTAGAACTTCTAAAAGTCAAAATTCCTCTATTCCTTGAAAATAACATGAATGACTCCCTCTTGATTCCGACTGTATTCTCTTCTCAGACCTTTGCGACCCATTGACAGTTTCCTTCCTGAGTGTTGAATGTGTGTTCCTGAAATATGAAAGTTACCATTTGTCCATAAGCTCTCCTCTCATCATGAGGTGACTTTTCACCAACACAGGTCCGCTAAGCGGCTTCTGTGGCTGCCCTCATGTAGAGATGGGCTTAGGTGGAGAGTGTCAGCTTCGTGTGGATCCCATCTATACTTAACCTTCAGGTAGGCTCTCTAGGAACAATTGTGCATGAAATGATGAGGAGGTGTTTTTACCATCAAGGAGTCCAAAACAAAGAGATATACATTAAACATACATGAAAAACATTTAAGAGCTATCATAATAAAGTTGGTGGGGATACTGGAGATGTTGGTAGGGATACAGAAGAGGGTAATACAGCCTAGGCAGGAAGTGAAAGGCACTAGAAGGCAAGGCAGTTTGAGTGGAGAGAGAATTTTTTCAGTTCTGAGCACGTTCTTCTCGGTAGTTAGGGCAGCCAAGGGCAAGGGTGGGGAGCAGGGGTAGGATGAGTTAGTTACTCTGTCTTACTGTTTTATCCTGATTTATTTATGATAATCAGCTCTTCTGTTTACATAATAATGGTAATTTTTATCACAGGGATTAAAAGCATATTAACTATTCAAGCATATTTGTATTTTATCCACACACACACACAGCAGCTATTTCGTCTGAAGTTTTCTTCTAGTCGTGAAATCAACCTCACGCCTAACATCGCCTTGCACATTTCTCAAAAATGAATATTGGTGACTTTTGAAATTCTGTTATTTTTATTTATTTTTATATTTACAGAGTCCAGTTAGTGCTGCCCATGTACACATGGGTGTGTATGGGGTCATTCCCTGGGGCATGGGCAACATAGCAGTGATCACACCTCCAAAGAAAAGTGACGTTCCCTTCTCTGGCAACCATCATCTGCCAATAGCTCCTCAGCCCAGGGATGGCCCCCTGTGACTCCTTTCTCTTCCAGGCAGGAAGTTTAAACTATTTTGACCCTTGTGCAGGTTTTATGCAGGTAATGATAGCCATCATGACTTCATACATGCAACAGCCATTTCATATCCAGAAGGCAGCATTTTACAGAACTCCTCCTCATCCCGGCTCTTATATTCTTGTCTCCCCCTCTTCCAAGATTTCTTTGGTGGGATGAGCTATGTCACCCCCTCTAAGGCTGAAAATTCTCTGTTCTGCCCCTCTGTATTAGCCATTACCCAATTCAGTAAGAAGCTTCCCCCACTAAGGTCGAGAGAGTAGCACAGGTCTACAGACATAAATAGTTAGAAGGTGGTTTGACAGCATGACCATCAAGCAAGATAAGAATAATAGGTTCTCCCCTCCTGTCTGTGATTATGTGTTCTAACTCTGTGTGCAGTACCAGGCACCAATGCCCTCTTTGCAGCAGGCCTCAGACCCAATTAAGAGAGCAGTTGGTTACCACTATAAACAGTCTTGTCACTATCGTAGCACTGTGTGCATCTATCTGACAGGTTGGGCTTGTGGTGTGCAGGGTCCAGGGTTGGGAAAGACCAATGATGTCTTTCCTCTCTCCTTCTACCTCAGGGCACTACGAAAACTAGCCTATAGGGAGAGAGATCTTCCTGGACATGAAATTAGGAGGGAGCTACACTGGTAGAGAGCTGGGGTAAAGGGGAGTTAGAGGAGGGGATGGGGGCTGGATGTGATCAAGATTCATTGTACTGATCTATGAAAACGTCAAAAGATTAAAAACAAAGCAACTTCATCACTGCTGACAAGGCATTTCCTAAATGCCTGTGTATCTCTACACCAGAAATAATCCTTAGATTTTTTTTCACCCCGAGTCTGGCAATGTTTAACAGAACATATGAGAATAAAAGCAGATATGAACTAGACTTTAGTATAATAGAAGACTACCATAAGGAATACCCATGCCAATGTGCACATGTATACACACGCTTGCACATGCACACAGAAGCCATATAAAGAAACATGGTTTGTCAGGAGTTAATGATATTAGCCAGTACCTAATTCAGCCTTGACGTGTGCCGGTCTGTATCAGTCAGACTCAGTAAAAGTAACCTCGGATGGTGAAAAGGAGCTTGAACGTTCAGCATCTGAGCTCTGTTATTTGATTACATCATTTTGTTTGGATGATGCCAGATTGCTCACTCATAGGTTAAGATTTTAAATTACAAACTTATTATATTCGTGGTTAGAACAAAGAGCTCCAACCAAACGGAAGTATTAAAACATTATGGTGTAACTTGAAGGTTCACATACAATTCATTTATTAAATACTAATTTTGGATCATGATTAAAAAGAAAAATATGTTTTCTTATGTAAACTGTTTTAAATATAAGTCTGCAAAGGTTGAAATATGTTTGGGTTCTGATATCAGGATTTATTTTAAAACAACACTCTTTTATTTTGAAACAAATGTAATCAAGTTAAAACAGCAACACAAAAGCAAGTGTTTAAATCTCTTCATATATTTGCCTTTAAAACAAAATCATGCCAGTCATTCAAAGTGTTTAAATTTCTTCATATATTTTCTTTTGAAAAAGAAATCATGTCATTAATTCTAAAGTATTTTATCTAAAGCAATAGCCATGAGGTAAATCTAGCGAAGCTCAGATTGGGCATGCTAATACGTGTTCCACTTTCCAATTGCATAGCCAGTTTTTGTATTTGCTAGCTGTGCATTGCCAGGTTTTTCTTTTCTTCAAAATCTTATGAAATTCATAGTTAAAAAGCAAGCCTATGAAAACTTAAAAACAAAAAAGATAAATTCAAAACCAGATGCGTGCGCAGCTTGATTGCTATATTTCACTGCCCGTCTGATGTCTTCACGGCAGCTTCATACTTAAAAGATTCTGAAAGTTGATTGATTGCTTCCAAACTGCTACATAGTTTTATTTGATTAACCACATATATTTTTTTGCCAATATGTCTGGCTACCTATTTAAAGTTAGTGCATTGCTGGCAGAATTACAAAAACAGATTCTAAGGATTGGAATCGGATTTGGCAGGGAAGGATTTGGTTCCAAACTCATAGGTGATCTTAAAATTTCATTTGACATAAAAAGAAAACCCTTCCAGTAAAAAACAAAAGACTCCACTTTCATTAAAAAAAAAATAAGTTTCCTGGCTGCCAAGCATGTTTATTTTTCTGTGTTTTTGCCCCATCACTGATTCTTATGAAGAAAAACATTTGAATGATGTTATTTAAAAATATTTAAATATAAACATATTTAACCTGTATTTTTATTTAGATATAAAGGGAAATCATACTTCTTTGAGAGAAAAAGACTTCAAAATTTTATTGCAATAAAAGTATCTTTTGTACCTTTTTTTGGTTTTGGCTTTTTAAGGTTTTAATGAGTTGTTTATATATCTCAATGGCTTGGAAAGACAGATGTATTTTATGTAATCTTCCATGTAAGATTTTTTTCATTTCTCTTGTAAATTACTTTTCCATATTTTAAAATATAGTTGTGTTTGGGAGGGTAATGGCCAAAACCTATGAACAGTTACTTGATGGCCACCACGAACCACTAGATAAAGTAGACATAAATCACAGTGAGCATTAAAATCCCATCTGAAGTATAGACCACAACCTTACTGAAAAAAGTCTATTAAAATTGTATCCCATTTTTATTTCATATTACACTAATATATGAGATTCATTTGAACGTTAACAGTTACCAAACCTGTGTTTTTATGCTAATTAGCATTGAGAAAAGTCTGATAAATAGAAGAAAGCAAATATCCTAGAGAGCTAACAATAGCTGCTTTTATACTCCACAAAAGGAGACACATTACATCTAACACACCAGGGGACACAAATAAAAAACAGAGATTCCAGCCCTCTGAAATATGTAATTGGATAATAATGATTTGAGTATACCTGCTAGGTTTTAGCTGTGTTGTGAGTTCAACACCAAGGAATATTGTACTAATGAGGTGGTTTCTTGCACTGAACACTATAAACCTTCCCTGATGCCTCTAACTTATAGATCAGGATACAAATCAAACTGCTCCTTAATTTCACCTCAAGACAGAAAGCAAAAATTACCTGAAATAGCTCACACAAGCCAGCCTAAACCTTGCTGAGAATATGGCCTTCCTTAATGTCACACTGATGGGCACAGGGATGCCTTTTGCTTATGAGTCCCTGACTGAGATAAGGTAATTCCCTGGATCTTTACAATTATAAAGTAACATAAATTCTATTATTCATGAGATACATATAAAAGCAATGTGAGAGCTCCCCCTATTGACTCACAGGAATGCATAATGTACCCTAAAATATACCTCCAAATATTCATAATCAATAAGAAATGTGAGAGACTTCAATTGGAACTTACAGGAATGTGCTTGATAATAGTTACTACCATGGAGCGAAACTGTGGAATAGTTGGAAATAGACCACAGAGTTTGTTTCTGAATCCTGTTTTTTTCTGCTTTGGGGCCTGATACCCAGCTAGCTGGTTATATAATCTGGGAGAAACCAAGGGCTGAAAATGACATGTTGATTTCTAACTTTCTGTGCTTAAACAGATCCAGAAAGCTGCCTTGAGTAGGTCACAAGACTTCTTACTAATAGCCAGGAATTATTCAGTTAGCAAACTCCCTGCTACCTGCTTTGTTTCATAACTGTTGTCAGTCTACCCATGTGTTCTGCTTTGTTTTGCAGCAAAAACCAAATTGTTATGCTCATCTGAAATTTGAGCATGCTTACTAAAAATGTAAGAATTTGACATTCTGGAAGATATTCATAGTCAGAAAATCAAACTAGTCTTCAATTTGGGGCAAGATGTATTTTTCTGTAAATTAACCTAAGTTTTGTCTTAGTGGGGCCTCTGTTTTTTCTTACATGCCTCAGACTCTAAAACATTTATAGGATGGCTCATGTCATTGTAACAAAACGTCAATGTTTTCTTTTTAAAATTTATTAAAGAACATGAAACATATTTCTATGACTTGCTTTTTGGTGACAATATCGGTAGTAACGAAACAGCCAGTATTATCTTTACTATTTGCATAGTTCATCATGAGATATTTCATAAGTAGCTTGAGCAAAGTGCTAATTTTCACCACGAACTCAAAGATAAGTGAAGCTGCATTTACGTGTGGGCTAACCTGGTAACTCAAAGAAGGCCAGGTTTGGGTTTCATAAATGTATTACAAAATAATATAGAGAAGACAAAATAAACCTAGACTTTGGCAGTTCTGGTTTTGCTATCACCTCTTATCCTCTGCTGAACTCTGTTCAAGTACGGCAGTTTTGCCAACCGCAGTCTAGTCCGAATGCCTTTCCCGTCTCTACCTCCAGTGCTGTATTTCACACCACACTCTTCCAGGGTGCTGAGGTCCTATGGAAGACATATTCCACACCACACTCTTCCAGTGTGATGAGGTCCTATATATATTACCTGGTTAATTTTCTTTGTTTTATTTGCTCTTCCTGTATTATAGTTAACTGCTGAAGTTCACAGAGGCAGAATTCAAGTGAAGCAATATGAATATAGGTATTCTTGATGAGTGGGTCTTAATAATTTAATAATTTATAATATAATATAGTAATAATCTTATGTAATTTAGGGCTAGAATAAGTTAATATTGTATCCCTACAATACTATCCAGAGTTGTGTGCATTGAAAATGTGAAGGCAGCAGATATGAAAGTTGATTCATCAAAAGTCATGACTTTCTTTCTCTCTAGAATTGGACTCTGTTTGCAATACTTTGTCTGTTAACTTTCTGGTTCTTTTCCTTTCTTACACTATAAAGTTAAAACAATCTTAGTAATAGTTCAATTCAGGAGATAAATATTACATTTTATCAAATTTGAGCATCATATTTTTGACCTCTAAGAGAGTTTTTTTTTGCATCAAAGGTTCTGTGAGTAAATACTTGACTATGATGCACAGACCTGTGAGGAATTAAAGCAGTATGTATCAATTTTAATGCTTGACTCTTTCTTTTACTTGTCAAAA
The DNA here is from genome assembly GCF_982192425.1 of Myodes glareolus. Taxonomy (NCBI): domain Eukaryota; kingdom Metazoa; phylum Chordata; class Mammalia; order Rodentia; family Cricetidae; genus Myodes; species Myodes glareolus. Next base: position 111,842,857 of record NC_142026.1, on the reverse strand, counting down.
GTTAAATAATGATGGTTTAAGTTATCCTTATTGATTCTTTCATGATTCACGGGCATTTTAAGGGTATAGTATGGCTTTCAAACTTACTGAATGTATAATGGAACCAATGCCCCTAGCTTCTATGAGCTAAGGCTCTACAAGTTTGACATTTAATTAACTGTTTTGTCTGTATTTATTCTAAGAATTGCTTTTATTTATTTATTTGTAAAAAATTTCCTCCTCCTCCCATTTTCCTCCCACTCCCCCTACTTCTCCTCCCCCTCCCTCTCCAGTCCTAAGAAAAGGCAGGGCACCCTTCTCTGTGGGAAGTCCAAGACCCTTCCCCCTCATCCAGGTCTAGGAAGGTGTGCATCCAAACAGACTAGGATCCCAAAAAGCCAGTACATGCAGTAGAATCAAATCCCAGTGCCATTATCATTGGCTTCTCAGTCAGCCCCCATTGTCAGCCACATTCAGAGAGTTTGGTTTGATCACATGCTGATTCAGTCCCAATCCAGCTGGCCTTGGTGAGCTCCCATTAGATCAGTCACACCGTCTCAGTGGGTGGACACACCCTTTGCGGTCCTGACTTCCTTGTTCATCTTCTCCCTCCTTCTGCTCTTCATCTGGACCTTGGGAGCTCAGTCCAGTGCTTCAATGTGGTTCTTTGTCTCTATCTCCATCCATCACCGGATGAAGATTCTATGATGATATTAAAGATATTTATAAATGTGGCTATAGGAGAAGGCCAGTTCAGGGACCCTCTCCTCTGCTGCCCAAGGATCTAGCTGGGGACATCCCCTTGAACACCTGGTAACCCCTCTAGAGCCAATTCTCTTGCCAACCCTAAAATGGCTCCCTTAATTAAGGTATCTTCTTCCCTGCTCCCATATCCACTCATCCTCCATCGCAATCATTCCACTCCCCCAAGCTTTCCCCAATCCTCCCCTTCTCCCTTCTTTCTTTCCATCTCCCCTACCTTTACCCCACCCTCACTCCCATGCTCCCAACTTTTGTCCAGCGATCTTGTCTACTTCCAGTTTCCAGGAGGAAAAATATATGTTTTTCTTTGGGTTCACCTTATTCTTTAGCTTCTCTAGGATCACAAACTATAGGCTCAATGTCCTTTGTTTATGGCTAGAATCCACTAATGAGTGAGTACATACCATAAGAATTGTTTTTAGCTCCTGAAATTGTTGTACTTTAGTAAGAAAATGAATAACTCTTTACAGGATCTGAGCTCTCAGGACTCTTAGAATTTAGAAACAAAAGATAGAAACATGTTTTACTAAGGTGTGGCCATGGAATTTTCAGAACTGGTGCAAAAGAACTGGTAGGTATTTACATTTCTCAACATTAATATGCCACAAATAAATCGTCCCTGATGTAATTAAAAATGTAGAAATTGGTAACAGGGAGGAAGCAGACAGGGAAAAAAGACTGAGGATGCAAGAATGGAGAGTTAAGAAACAAAGTGATAGGAAAAAAATCAATCCGTTCTCAGTCATTTTCTAGTCTTCATGAAGTACTAAAATGTCCAAGCAACAAAAGGAAATCATAGTATAAATGTAGCTATGTATATCCTTGAGAGGGAGTCACTAATGAGAAGCACCCAGGAAGTCATGATGAAAAGAACTTGACCACTGACAAACAAATGGTGCGGGAGAACTGTCTGTAATCTGTCAATCATATTTTAAATAAATGCTGATTGGCCAGGCAGGAAGTATAGACAGGAAAACCAGATAGGAAGTAAGGTGATGCAATGAGAACAGAAGAATTCTGGGAGGCAGGAAGCTCCCCCTGCCACTCCTGTGCAGACCACCGAAGAGGCAGCATATAACTTGCCCGGCTGAAAAAGGTACCAAGCCATATGGCTAACATAGATAAGGATAATGGGGTAATATATATTATAAGAACTAATAAGTAGCCTGAGCTAATGGGCCAATCAGCTTTATAACTAATAGAGATCTTTGTGTGATTGATTTTCCTTGAGACTTGCCGGTTGTGGGGTACCGGGAGGACAGAAACCCCAACAAGCCAGCCTTTATGTTACAAACAAAAGCACTGGAATTCATAGTGCCCTTACTTGTCCAAGAAATCTATAAAATGGATCTTAATGACCCTGATTCCATCCTAGGCTCAGCAGTGAGAGCCAGGCTTAGCTCTGGACATTCCTGGTTATCAGTAGGTAGACATCAAACAAGCCCTGTAGTGACACTGAACCTCATTTTCTGAATTGAGACCATTTGAGCAGTTCTGATCACTGACAAAGTGGCCATCAAATGAAGAGAAGTGTGTAAAATATACTATGCAGGCAGTAAATCTTAACTATCATTCTCAGATTTAAGGAAAAGACCAATAATGGTAATAGATAAAGAGATCAACCAAGAAACCATCTTATACTCATATTAGATTAAAAGTAAATGGAGATAAACTAGAAGATACCTTTAACTAATTGAGCGTATATAATTAATGGTAAGGTGCTATGATAGAGCAATAAAGCAAGAAGAGTTGATATCCTGAACATTTTTAATATTAGTGTTACAGAATCATTTAAATTAAATATTAAAAAGAATTGTCTGAAAAGATTTATATGTTTCATGGAGATGGTTCAAACCTAGAAAAACCAAAATGATCAACTGAAATATGAGCAATGACTTTTTTAAGAAATGCATTGCCCTTTAAATGAAGAAATTAGGATCTGAAGAGATGGTCCAGAGATTAAGAGGTCTTGACACTTTTCCAGAGGACCCAAACTGAATTCGCAGCACTCATGTCAGGCAACTCACAACCACCAGTATTTCGAGCTCGGAGAGATCTGATGCCCTCTATGCCCTCTGCAGACACCTGAACTCAGAGTAGATACACAGAAATACACATACACAGAAATATAATAAATGAGGGAGATTATCTCCTTTAGCATATCTTCTTATCTGAGTACTTGAGTATAAAAAATGAGCTGTTGAACTCGAGACTGAACACATAGTCCAATAGGGAAAGGGGTTACATTTAGCTACTTGGAAAGTATGTATCTAGCTAGGAAAAATTGAAAAATGTAGAAAGTTACAATGCCCTCTTCAGAATGTTAAAACTTTTTTGTGTTAGTGCTGTCTGAACTCTCATAGATCTAGAGCAAAAGTTGCCTGTCTTCAGGGAGAGTATCATAAAAGAGCATGGTCACAGGGAGTCGATTCAACAGACTGAATGTTGTTTATAAGTGGTCAAACCTAGAAAAGGTTGTTTTCTTCGTCTTTGCTTTAGAGCTATGGCCCTATTCTTGGTTCTAAACTCTAGGAAACACTTTGTAGTAGTCTTTTAAACTTACTTTTTTTGTTTAAAAATATTTTTATTATGCTTATTTGGGAGCACACGTAGAGGTCAGAGGACAATTTGCAGGAATCAGTACACCTTCCACCACGTGGGTCCCAGGGGCTGAACTCAGGTTGTTGTCAGGCTTGAAGGCAAGAGCCTTGACTGGCTGACTCATCCTGCTGGCTTCCTTTCCTCTTCTTTTTTTCCTCCTCATCTTCATTGTTCCCCTTTTCTTTACCTAAAGACAAATTTATCTTTTCTTAAAGAACACAGTTAATCTTAATTCGCTGTTTAAAGTTGGGACACACAATTATAATACACATAAGGCTTGATGTTAAATTCATTTAGAAGGGTTTCCTTTTTTATTGATTTTTATTGAGCTCTACATTTTTCTCTGCTCCTCTTCCCGCCTCTCCCCTCCCCATCATCCCTCCCCAAGGTCCCCATGCTCCCAATTTACATGTCTTTTCTAATTTCCATGTAGATTAGATCTATGTATGTCTCTCTTAGTGTACTCATTGTTGTCTACATTCTCTGGGATTATGATTTGTAGGCTGATTTTCTTTGCTTTATGTCTGAAAAACCACTTATGAGTGAGTATATGTGATAATTTTAGGACTTTTCAAGTAAAGCTGCATTAACTATGACTTACACCAGAAATAGTGACTATATTATACCTGCTTAGAAGTTTGGAAGCATCTTTAGAGTGATTTGGAGGGCCAGAGTACATGGGGACCAATGATAACAGCATTCCCCCCACACACACACACTTTCCACAGCATACACAACTGGAAGATGGAAATTCTCATGAGCAAGGGAGAAAAAGTCAGTTCTGTATTAACAACGGTTGTTACAACTGAAAACACTGTGTCCTGACTTCTAGAAGTGCTTCTGAAAGAACAACTCATAGCAGAAAATGAGCAAAATTACCTGGAGGTTACAAACTTCAATCGCAGCAAGAGTACAACTTCATAATTAGGATTTAAGCAACAGATCTAATATGAGTGAAAATGTGACTTAGCAACTTTCCCCTACGTTTGGTAATTATAAAATTGCTCTTCTTGGTTTTTTTTAAAAGAGAAATTTCTTATTAAATTACTTGCATGGATGGTTCTGGACTTTTCATTCCTGGTTGTGTACAGACTAGATGCCTTGAAAAACCCTTACTCTGGGACAAAAATCCAAAAAATTCTGGATATAATACTTTAAATATCTTTATAAATGTTCAGTTATTTTGCCAAGAAACAAAGGAAGTGTATTTGAAAATAAAATATCTGCCAAGTTCTGGTGACTCTAAGTTTCTCTCAAGGATCCAAATGCGTGGAATGCAAGCCATAAAGGAGATGGGCCAATCAAGGTGGAGAATTTGATTATAAATACCCTACTCATACATGAACCTTCAAAAGATGAGACATTTATTTAAAAATAAATTAGAAATCATACCAGAAGGAAAAAGTAAAATATTTGGCTCTATGTGTTGGGGGTGGGGGAAATCTTTTTAAAAACTGTAACCACAAGCCTGGGCCAGAATCCATTCTATTTGTGTGGTCCCCAAACCCCAAGATGAAAATTTGGTCAAAATTGATGTCAAGTTGCTAGTATCTTTGGAGCCACTTGGCACAAATAAACATTTATCGTCTGTGGGAGAGCTGGGTGTTAAATTAAGGGTACAATCATCCCCTTGAAAAGTGTCACACATCTTAATCCAAAAATTCTAAAACACACAAAGACTTATAAAACATATTACGCTTGATACATTTTGGGGGGGGGGGGAGACAGGATGAGTATGAGGAAGAAATAACTGGCTATTCAACATATTGTGTATTGTTATGAAATACCAGTCACCAGTTGGAAAAATAAACAGATAAATAAAAGTGAACTATAAACTAATAACATAATTCAATAAACAGAACACATAAAAGACAAGACACAACTGGGGAGAAATGTAGCAGATTAGAATATAAGAACTCTTCCAGCTATTAAAACAACACCATTAACACTATAAAAGTACTTAAGAGATGTGTAAAATGGAGTGAGACTATGAGACACTCGTTGGCTTAGAATTCCAGGACAAGAGAAAAAAGGCATGGAAACAGAAGTATATGAATGTGTAAAAAAAAAACAAAAAAACAAACAAACAACAACAAAAAACCAAGAGCTTTCTTAAATAACAAATTCAGGTTAAGAGAATTCAATGTTTTATTGTTTTAATTTTACTTTTAGACACCCTGTGGTAAAATAGTAGAAGTTCAAGATAAAAATAACTGAAAGAAAAAGACGATACATGGTGGAAAGGAATAGGAAGGATGTCGTAGCAAATATGAGTTTCTGTCTTTAATGTACTGAGCTATCTGCAAGCCTAGCTATTCCCAAAAGGGGCTGTGAAATTATAATTAACCTAAGAAGTTTAGCACCATAGGCCCACTGAGCTAAGAAACAGCTTTAGAAGAGTAAAGACAATCCCCAGTGAAGTTTTAGAAGTTAATAACAACAATGTTGAGCAAAGAAATGACAAAAATATGAGGACAATTCATACAAAATTTGTCTATGTAGAATAAAAGTGGTCATAAACTATAAAAAAATGTCAAATTGGTGTGATGAATGAATAGAAGTGAAGAACAGCATATGAATTAGAAAAATGTTTCCAAAGCATTCTGAATTTCTAAAATTACTTGAGAAGATAAACTGATTCAACAGTCTTTAAGTAATTATTATTTTAAAATTTCTTTTGGTTGACAGGAATATAGAATAAATGCAATATAGAATGCCAATATTGCTACTATGGAGGTAATAGAGGCTTTAGCATAAAGTAAAGGCTCATAGATGGGTCATATCCACGAAAAGACATCATATGTCTTTATAAAACAAAACACATAATTTGCTTCTAAAATCTCTGTATGGGATCTACATATTCATATCCTGCCAGATAACTCTAGGTTATTGTTAAAGACAAACAAATGTTGTGACTTAAAGTATGTAACTGCCCTTTTAAAAGTATTCTATATAATGCAACCCAATCAAACTGAGATGTCTCTGTGGACTCATTTATATCTAGTGCTTCCTCTGTGACCGACAGTGAACAACAGGTTCTGAGGGAAAGAGTTCAGTAAACAACATGCGTCCAGCTGTTTAGCCACATGTTATTATAAAGCAAGTAAAATTACTAGTTGATGCTACCAACTTCTTCCCAGTGAAATACTTTCCAAAGGAAAATGGAAATAAAGATATAAAACATAAAGCAATAATGGGTGGGATGATTACATGACAAAGCTGTCAAGAAACACATAAGAAACATCACCTGAAAATTCAGAAAAACAACAAAAAATTATTGAAAAGATAGACAAATCTTCAAAGTATTAGGAGTACCTTTATCATAAGAAAAAACTGACAGATGACATCGGGACCTACATTTACATGTACAATTTTCCCATGTAGACTTTTGTTATTAACATATTTTTGAAAATGGCTTTTGAGGAATTTTTGAGGAGGTTCACAAAATATGGTATGTGTAATCTCCTAAATTAAATGTAATTTCATTGCAAACTTGTGAGGTCATGGAGGAGGGCTGTCAAAAATTTCTTAAACACAGCTGGCAAGTCAAAGTACAGTCCATCTTCTTTTATATATGCTTTAAATTAAAAAGAATAGAACTCATCCAATGTTTACTACTGTGAAATTGTTAATTCATCCCTCTACTCTGTCAAAGCTCTGATAGAACCCACATTTTGTTGTCCCTACCAAAGAGACAGGATGAGGACAATGTTCTCATGACAAATAGTCTCAGATTATAGAGTCTCCAATCAGATTTTGCCTCTGCCCCTCGAGACAGACATTGATAAATGGGACCATTTACATGATATTTTACAAAATGATTTTGTAGATATCTATTTCATTAAAATTCTATTTAGCCAATATAGAAACTTGTCATAATTAAAATTTTAAAACAAGTATTCTGATATTCTGATGGAAAGGATTATGTTTAACTATGAGAGTAACTTCATGAAGTAACTATCTTTCACTTACACACTATAGAATATAAGTACAACTTGGTCATCTAGTCAAATACACAGAAAGCAAACTGTTTTCACACATTCTTAAACGCTGACTCTCAGTGCATGATGCTATGTTTTGTTAACAGAAGCCAGGGAAAGTGTGCTTGGTGTGGTAAACCAACATTTGCAGCAAGAGCTCCAATTTTATGGACGAAGACAAAAGTCTTAGTTCATGTTAAGGCAGGAACAGACTCTTTTGTAGGGAATTCTGTTAATGTCTTGAAAAGTGAAGTTCCTATAATAAGTAATTAGATACATCCTCATACACCTGTTAGAACAAAAAGTACTGTATGCTGACTGTCATAAAGAGTAGGAAGTGGGGACTGGATGCTTCAAGAGATTGGGTAATAATGAAGAAAAAGGTCTCCTTTCAACTCAGAAGACAGTAGCTGATTTTATTCGAGACAATGCTGGGAGACGCTGGAACCCAGGCATACCTGCTGACTAACAAGGGCTTTATACAAGCCAGCAGATGGAATCAGTATCAGGAGGTCGGCTGGAAATCTCTCCACGTGGTTGGAGTTGGCATGCAGTAGCAGGAGAAACAGCCTCAGCTCAGAATTGTGTGTTTAATCTCCCAAATCAGAACTAAGCCAATTCCTAATTTTGTTGTAGCTGAAAGGAAAAAAACAAAATCATAAAACCAAAAAAAAAAAAAATAGAACCATAAAACCAAACAACAAGAAAAAAACCACTTTATACATTTTGTCCACCAAATAAAAAACATAGGAAGCCGAGTTGAATTAAATTTCAAATTTAAAAGTTAGTATTATTTTACATGTTTTTAAAGAAATGTTTAAGCAATATAAAAAAATTTCATATTGGTCTGTTGTCTTTATCTGTTTTTTACATGGAAAGTCTTTATTGTCTCTAGCTGCATTTCAAGTGGTGTGTGTGTGTGTGTGTGTGTGTGTGTGTGTGTGCGTGTGAGTTTGTCAGTGGCGAATTTTTAAAAGCAATATAGAGTGATGACCCTGTGTTTAGGATGAACCAAAGACAGTCATTATGAACATCTAGAGGAGTTGCTATTATAGGTTATTTGTTACTGTTGTGGATGATTCATGCCGAGAGAAAATGAAATCTTACATTAGCCAACACAGGAGGTGACTCTTTGGTTTGGATCTTTGCCAGTGGTGCCTCATGGCCTGGTCTTGGCTTGATTTGCATAGATTTGCATAGGAATAAAGGATGTGGGGTGGGAAATGACAACATACCATAGCTTTTGCAACACATTTAGCATGTTTTACTCAGTGTGGCAAGAACCAATGGTATTCCAAAAATGGGGCTTTTCTTTTAAACAAGGAAAGCTGATGCCAAGAGAAAAATGCCAAATGTTTAAACTACAGACTGAGAAATCACGTCTCTTAGGAAATTTAATCACTGTCTCTATAAAAATTACAAGTTAAGTAAGTTTATTTGAAATTGTTTTGATAGGTCAAAAGAGCAATAAACCTTTGCTAAAACCATTCTACCTCTAACTAATGACTTGTTAAAAATCTCAAAAGAGAAGAAAAGGAGAAATGCACTGTGCAGACCCCTTCCATGTCCAGCACCTCAGCATTATACAGGAGTTAGTAATAATTCATTTGAAAAGCAATATTAGAGATATTCAAAAGTACCAAGGAGCACCAGAAAAAGAGTAATATGGTGGAAAGACTACTTGAGATCTTTTAACTACACTGATTCCCAATTCCTTTGGAAATGCCCTTGTTCTTTTATAGCTGTATTTTCATTCTAACTTCAAATACATGAAACAAGAGATCTTAAGATAATTCTTTGTATAAGCACACCCTCATATAGTATTAGGACCTAATGTTATTTCTTCCAGGGTATGAGCTATCTGCCCACACTGGGAAACCCCAGAAAGTTTCCTAGACTTTACCCAATGGCATAGCAACTCTCTGATGGCTTTCTCTCCCAATAAGCTATTGACCTGCAGAATTCATGTTAGCTGTTCTAAGGAATGGAGTTTTCAGGGTAGCAGGAGGGTGCACCTCCGCAGGTATCATTGCTGCAGAAAAGACAGTGTTTCTCAAAATAGAGAATCCAGGAAGAATGCACACTTGATTTCATCTGACATAAAGACCAGTCTTTAAAAATAAGGACTCTGGAGATTATTGGTATAAAATGAAAAAGGTGGCATCCATCAACCTTAGCAAATGATTTTCTAAATTTAATTCTAGCTAGCAGCATATGTTAATTACAAATATGCCTACAGTTTAAAGACACTGAAAACAATACTAGTCGCTTTCATGTGTCAAATTGGCTAGGCCATAAGGCACTCAGCTTGAACATTGTTTCTGAGCATACTGTGAAGGTGTTTCTGTGTAATATTAACATTTGAATCTATGAATTGAGTTGAATGCTTTCCTCAATGTGTGGTGGGTTAAGATCAGAAAAACCAGAAGATCAAGGTATGAAGATTTTATCATACACCCCCTCCAACCCCACTGGCTGTATTTGAGACGGCATTTTTTCATGTCTTTTGAAATCAGACTAAATTAAATTATGGGTGGTTTTTGGTCTTAATCTTGAAAAAAATCATATAGGTGACTTCTCAGTCTAGAAACAGATAAGCCCATTCCTCATATTTTATCTTTCTGTCTGTCTGTCTATTTCTCTGTCTATTTCTGTCTCTCTCCCCTCTCATATATATACTATATTTTGATTCTGTTTCTTTAGAGACCACTAATTAATACAATGCTAATAATTCAAACTATTGATTCAAGGAAACCATTCTACCTCAAAAGGTCAATTCCTTGCATTCAAAGCAACCATCTGACAGCTCTTTAATAATTCCTTGGAGACACAAGTCCTATTTTGACTTTTCAACTTTTTTTTCACCAACAATGTTTAATAGAACCTCTCTGCCCATCTTTCTCAAAAAGATGGGTGTCAAACTTACATAATGAAAACGGAAGCAATGGCAATCTTTCTTAGACATTATTTTACTTTGGAGATTTTACTTTGGAGTTCCCAGAAAAAGGGTTGGTTAACAAAAAAAAGAAAGATTCTTTTCTGAGTTAAGGCACAATATCAAGCATGGACAAATGCATGAAAAGGACATGGATGCTCCTTATTGTCCTATATCACTATGGTTCTTTTTTTGACACCTTTGACTTGATTGATATGTCACTCTCCTGAGACACTGCAGTATTTGATATCTTCCAAAGCTACTCCATATTTTTTGTTTCTTTCCATTTCTGAGTCTTTTTACATCTCGCCAAAGTCCTGCCTTTGACTTGAGCCACCCCTAAGACTTGCCTACCCCTCCATGTCTTTATACCCGCTGTAAACTCAATCATTTTAAGCCTGAGTGAACAACCTTAATATCTGGTTCTGGGGCTTGGGAGCTAAAATATTGAAAAATACCTCAGGCAGGAGAAGTCCATGCATCCATCGATGAATATTAGTGAACTTTCTAGTTAGCTTTGGTTTATCTTTTTTTTATGTTTTCATTCTTCCTTACCTTTTTTTTTATTAACCACTATCACAACTATGATGATTAATATTGACTAACTTGACTGGATAGAGTGATGCCTAGAAAGCTGGTAAAGCACACTTCTGAGGGTGCTTTTGGGGTCATTTCCTTCTATTCCTGACATGTGGGGCAGCCCTGAGTGGAGAAAACCACCAAATTATCAGTGATACAATTCAATAGACTAAGGACCCAGAGGGGCAAAAGCAGAAAGAGAGAGGACTTTACTAGTGAGGACTAACTCTTGTTCTCTGCTTTCTGCCCACCATGAGGCGAGCAGCTTTGGTCCTGTACCCCTTTCTCCCTGGTGTTTATGCCTTGCCACGGGCCTGAGAGCAATGGAACCAAAAGGCCACAGCTTTGAAACTTCTTGAACTGTGAGCTCAGAAAGCCATCCTCTCCAGGTAGCATATCTCAAACATTTTGTCACAACAACGGATGCTAGCATGTTCGCTCATGCTCTCAAGATCACACTGGCTGTTCACTATCCCAGGGTTCAGCCTGCTAATATTGGCTTTTTACAAAGCTGCCTTTAGATCTGCTCCAGCAAGAGGTTTAGAAACAGTAGGTTTGGTTCCAATGGTCCATTATCTGATATAGTAAGGATTGTTCCCATTTTTCAAACCCAAGTATGTCATTGAAGCTTTTTCTTTATAATTCTTAGTCCTCTAGAATAGCTCTTTTATTTCTAAAATCGTGTATTTATTTTTAAGTCATTGTACATTGGAATTCAACACCCCTGAAACCAGATTCCAAGGTTTCATTAAGATCCACCCTGTTTTCAGAAGACACTGTCCCTTCACTTGCTGTCATGTGACCTCTGCTTTGCTAGTTTCTTGAAGACAGAGATGGAGTTCTATGCACCTCTGCCTTCAGCACCTCATGGGGGACCTCACAAATGCTTCTTAATTGCAACTTTCTCTCATTCTGTAGTTGGCTATCAATGCCACTAATCCCTTAAATCTAAAGCATAGCAACATTTATTCTTGATGGCTCTGAGAGGCACAAATTACTCTAATAATTAATTTTTTCAAGCTTAAATATTAAACATTGTAATATTTAAGTAATCACTGTCAAAATTTTACACATTACTTCATGAAATGCTAAGTGTTCATCTAAATTTTAAGCTCCTTAAGGTATACTTAAACCAGGTAGTTTTGAAACCACTGATAATGTGAATCAAATGCGGAGTGTTTCATAACATCTAAAGAGTAATTATTGATGTCGATCATCAAACAAAATTAGATGCAATATTTCAAGATGAACTTATAGAAGAACCAGGCCAGGGACTATGAAACCTGAGTTCCAGACAAACATCTAACACTGAGTAAACATGCAATCCTGGAGAATCACTGGCCTTGATCTGCCTTGATTTTTATTTCTGTGAAAAGAAGAGGTTTAATACCATGATTCTTGATGGCTGAGCTAACTCAAAGGTTCACAATCTGTGCATATTCTAGACATCCTATGAAATTGCTAGGATAAAATATCAATCCCTTGTTTCCTTCTTGTGGACCACTGTGCTCCTACATACTCCTAGGTCACTTCCTCAACTCTTCAGTCACGTTAATATCAGTGGGACCCATTCTGCCCACCCCAGTGAAAACTCCGAACCACCTTCCCCTCATCTTCTCTGCCACAGTGTACCAAATCTCCTTTGTGACACCTATTATTTCAATGTTTTTCATAGTCCTTATCATTTGATTGTGAGTATATAAATAAATATGTGTGTATATATATATATATATATATATATATATATATATATATATATTCTTGTTATTTTTCTTGTCTAGTTCTCTCCCACTAGAATCTGAGTTTCAGAGGGCACACACCTCGGTGTGCTGGCTTCATTGACATATCTGGAGTACACAGAGCAGTGACTGGCAGTTGATACTCAACAAATATTTGCAGAATGAAAGAGTCCATTTATAATTAAAAACAACCTTTTATAAATTGGATTCTTAGACTTCAAACTTGCTGTAATCTAAAACCATAAACATCATCTTAACTTGACCTACTAAAATTGGCTGAATATAACAGTTTTAGGTGTAACCATTATGATAGAGGTCACGTTTCTAAATAATTTTTTAAAATAGGTCAAAATGGAGTCTTCTGATTTTGTTTCCAATAGGAACCACACACAGCTCTTTGAAATCTTCAGAAAATTAAAAAGTTCTGATTGAAGATTTTAATAATTAATGCTGAAATATTTATAAAATGTTTTATATTCTTTTTTATTGCTTTTATTGAGCTATAAATGTTTCTCTGCTCCCCTCCCTTCCTCCCTTCACCTCTTCTACCCTCTCCTGGGGCCACCATGCTCCCAATTTACTCAGGAGATCTTGTCCTTTTCACCTTCCTATGTAGATCTTTGTATGTCTCTTTTAGGGTCTTCTTTGTTGTCTAGTTTCTCTGGGGTTGTTCTTAAACATTACATATTCATAAATATTATATTACTAAATAGTAATAATTTAATTGATAAATATATAATAATAACAGCATTTAAAAACAGTTCTTTTCCTGTAATTATAAAAAAGGTAGAGGACATTGATATACTTAGAATGAGTTTATATTGTTTAAGTATATAATCTTAATTTTTTATTTTGAGTTACACTTAAGAATTGCTTATTTTTATTTTCCTTTAAGTATTTTTAAGTACATGCAACTTGGTTCTGTAATTTTAATCAATACTTAGTCACAACTTTACTGTGGAATAAATTTTAAACTTTCCTCCTTTCTCTTCCTCGTCTACATATTTCAAATTTTTGACTTCCCTCTGAACTGTATCCACCCTGTTGTTTATTTTTATCTCATTAGCATCTTGGCATTTCATCCTTCACCCAAGCTTAAAAACAGAAGACAAAAGGATGTGGATATTGGTATTCTAGTTCTGTGGAAGAAACTCTTAAAAGCAGAGCCCAAAGGTGACCACTGAGCTGGGCTAGCATGTCTGAGGCTACAGTGATGGGCAATAAGAGGGAGCAGCAGCAGGAGTTGCTACTTCAGGAATCCACAACACAGGAGATCTCATCTTATGAAGGTCACAGAGAACAGGTCAGTTCCCACTCCTCCTGGGAATACAGTTCATATTACACTCCTCCAGAGAAATTCAACATCCACAACTTATAGCTAGAAAGACCAAACCCATTCACTATTCAAATTTCTGTGCTCACAAAAATTGCACAGTCCACAACTCTGTGATATCTGTGAGACACCTTAAAGTCCAAGGAGACAAGTCAGATATGGTGGCACATGCTGTGTAATCCCAGCATTTGGGAAGTCGAAGGACAGATGATCAGGAATCCAAGGCAAGACTCAACTATATAATCACTAGGAAGCCAGTTATGTTAAACTGATCTCAAAATAAAGTTCAGTAAATGAGTATATAAACAAACAAAACAAAGCAGGATCAGTGAGACCAGCTGTGTACATTATCACTCTGTTCATAATTTATTTTTTTCAGTCATTATATAATTAATGCTACTAAAACTAAAGCAGAGATTTCAGTCCCTACCCAGGAACACTGACCAATATCAATTCAGACACAACTCTACTGCTAACTATTATTTGTGGTGCTTACACATAGAAAGACAGCAAGTTCTACTGGCATGGAAACTGTAATCCCAATTGCTTATGGGACAGAGGTGGAAAGATTACAAGTTCAAGCATGCCATGAGCCACACAGAGACTTCAAAATCAGCCTTGAAAACTTAGCACTACTATATCTTATAGATAGATAGATAAATAGATAGATAGATAGATAAAAAGATAGATAGATAGATAAAAAGATAGATAGATAGATAGATAGATAGATAGATAGATAGATAGATAGATAGATAGATAGATAGATGGATAGATGGATGGATAGATAGATAGAGGATGAGAGGATGGATGGATGGATGGATGAATAGTTTGTTGAGCACTGAACACACTTCACTCGGAGCTTGTTTTCTTCTTGACATAACTGGCCTTTGGGCAAAGAACTGCCCATACGTAGACCACTGACAAAATGCATGGTGTTCAGACAGGACAAGCAGGATAACTTTCTAGATCTTTGATGGGGTTGAAGACTAGGTAGTCACAGTTACTTTGCTCTCATGACTTGGCCAAGCAATTTCCAAAACAAGACTTAGACTTTTTAGGATAGGTAACTATTAAAACATTTAGCATATGTTTTTTGCTTGATATTGTTTATGTTGGTTGTAATTCTAATTTTTATACTTGATCTTATTGTATATAGCTTTGTATTAGGCTTAGAACTCTCTTATTTAGACAAAAGGGGGTAGTGCTGTGGGAACTCCCTTAGCCAATAGCTTTTTTAATACCAGCCCACTTGGGCATGGTCTCTTGTACTATAAATGTGATGTAAAGCTTGCATCATCATCCTCTCTCTCTCTCTCTCTCTCTCTCTCTCTCTCTCTCTCTCTCTCTCTCTCTCTCTTCTGTTGGATTTGGTTTCTGTTTCCTGCTCATGCAGAGGACTGTGATCTGTGAGTCTACCCCTAAATAAAGAACTCTTTATTATACTCGATTCTAAGCTAGTGTGGGACTACTTTATAGTGTCCATCTACAATAAGTAGGTAGGTAGGTAGACAGATGGATAGACAGATAGATAGACAGACAGATAGAGATGGAGGCATAGATAGATAGATAAAGTCAGAGTGATAGGAACAGGGATACAGTTCAGCAAGTAAGTACTAATCAAATATGGGCAAGTTTCGAGATCTGGCTTTGAAGAACTGTTCACATTATGGATGGTCATATTACTTAATGTTCCATTGTTCTGCTAGGATTTGGATGCTTGTGGAGAAGCTATCAGCTGCCATTGGCATGCTGCTTCAAGCCAAAGCCAGAAGGAGCATTCAGTGAAGACCAGAGAGAGTCTAACATGCACTCATACTCAATAAAGTAAACTAAAGTCGCAGGCTTCAGTAAGTTGTCAACTTTTCAAACACTTGATTTTTAAGATAATATTTCTTTTAGTATTCAGGCATCTGTACTGGCCTGACCTTGTGCTATACATCCTCAGCTGTAGCCACCAAGAGCACCTCCTGTGCACATTCACTATGTTCCCCTTTAAAAGGGCCCTGCCCACTCCTATCTCTCTTTCTCTCTCTGTCTCCATTTGTCTCTCTCTCTCTCTCTCTCTCTCTGAACACCACACACTAAAAATAAATCCCATACCAGCTCAGAATTGAGTATAATAAAGGGTTCTTTACTTAGGGGTAGACTCACAGATCACAGTCCTTTGCTCGAACAGGGAAGAGCAACTGAATCCCACAGCCAGAAGAGAGTGACCCATGCTTTACAAGGGCACTTATAGTACAAGAGGCCACGCCCAAGTGGGCGGGTTACTTAAAGGCTACTGGCTGTAGGAATTCCTATAGCACCTCTCTGTCTCTCTTCTTCCTTTCCTTCTGTCACTCCTGTCCCTAGAGGCTGGTCTTCCCTCTTCCCACCCCTTACCCATTCACTTTCCCCCACCAAAAAAATCTCTCCACCTCAGCTCTATCGCAAGGCATCTTTCTCTCCTGTGCTGCTGTTTTACAAATTACAGCATTTTCAACAGACAAACATAATCTCTCCAGGAAATTTTCGCAAAAGCTAGAGCACAACCTACCTTCAAGCTACTCTCGCCTGCTTTCAAATGTGACGTGGAGCAAAATTTTCCACCTGAAAGAGAGTGTCAGTTCAGTCAGTCTTGTAACTGGAATAATGTATTCAATATCAAGGTAGCGTCCTCTGCTACTGTGTCCCACTTCTTTTCAGCCCAGACCCGTGCTTCCCTGTCATGGGAGGGAAACCCTTCACAGTTTGCTCAGATGCGTCACCCCTGCATTCTGTTTTCATTGTTCCCGAGACCGTGTGAACATGGATACACCGGAAGAAGCCGTACTGTTGTGCCTACTCAGGTAAGGGTCTGAGCTGCACAGGCCACACAACTGAGATACACTTCCAGCCACACCTGTGCTTAGCGTGTGGTAGGAACTTAAGAAACTTTCTCTGGGTGAGCACATGAAAAATTTCAATGAGTTAATTTTTTTAGGTTTTTAATTTTTAAAACTAACTTTAAATGAAATTTAGAGACTATTCAAAGAGTAAACATTGCTCTTTGAATGTTTACCCATTCTATCTATATGAAAAATAATGATGCTTATTTTTATAAAAAAATCTATGAAAGAGACTATACTTAATTCAACTTAAGGATATTTACCTGGCTTATATTTTATAATTGCATGTGAAAACCAAATACCTTTTCTCTCTTTTAATTGTAACACAACATTACCATGCACATAGAATTGATAGAGGATACTAAAACTTTTGTTAAAAGCATTCAAATTAGAACATAGCCTTGTTCTTAGTTATATTTCTGATTTAAATTTATTTTAATTTATACCATTACTACATAAATGCAAAATACTCTACAGTTTGTTGCTTACAATATATAAAATATAGTGTCTTATGTTCATTATATGTAATAGTCCTAACTAATAAAATATTCAATTACAAGTTGTTTCAAAAAATAGGTTGTCTTATAATTATATACAAGTTTATGATCTCATTAAATACCCCAAAGACTTTAGATGTTTCTCAGAAATTCCTTTTTATCATTTTTACTTTTAACTTTTCTTTGTGTGTGTGTGTGTGCATGTATGTGGCAGGCATGTATTACATACCTGCAGAGACTAGGACAAGTTCAAGTGCCTTTCCTTATTCTTGAGACAGTGGCTCTCATTGGCCTGGGGCTTGTCCATTTGGCAAGGCTGGCTGTAGAGAGAACCTTAGGGGTTTAGCTGTCTCCCTCCTTAGAGATAATAAGGAAAAGCACCCTATCTGGACTTCTCATCATGGATTCTTGATGGGATGAGTTCATCATGGGATGGAACTCAGTTCCTCAGGTTTGCAAGAAAAGCACTTTACAAACAGTTGTGCCCTTAGTCATAGGATAGCTCCTTTAATTATTAGTATTATATAGTTAGATTGTAAAATGGTGGTAATCGTGATGACATTTCCACGTGTCAGTCACTGTGATTCACCTGCATTCATTTTTCCCTCAACATACACTCCCCTCCCCCCCACAACAACACTCATAAAAAGAAAATATGATGCTGGTCTCCATTCTCCCCTATTATGCTCTATTGTTTTCTCTGTCTTCCATCTCTTTAGCTCCCCATTTTTTCCCTAGAGTCTTTCTTGTATTTTTTTTAATATTTTTGAGACAAGATCTTACTATGTAGCCCTGGCAGTCCTGGAACACTATGTAAACCAGGTTGACCTAGAACCCCTAGAGCTCTGCTTGCCTCTGCCTCCTATGGGATTAATGCAAGCACCACCAAGCCTGGCAGTCTTCTACTTTAAAAAAAATGCCTAAAATTAAAATATAAGAGAAAATTGCTTTTTTATTTTGTTTATTTCGCTTAAAATAATGATAAGTTTCACCTTCTTTATGGCTAAATGCATAGCACATTACCTTATCCATCCCCTTGATAGTAGACATCTAGGTTGAGCCTGGGGCTGAATGTTGTGAGCAGGTCACAGTAAATGTGGGTGTTCAGGTGCCTCAGTAGTAAGTCGGTGTCTATGTGCCGTGATCCTTTGAATATGCTCCTAGAAGTGACTTATCTGACACATATAATAACTCTATTTCAGTCTCTTCAATAACTTCCATACAATTTTCATGTGGCTGTACCAATTTCCATTCCCCTCAGTGGTATGTAATCTTTCATTTCTCAGTGGTCCTTGCCAGCATTTGTTGTTCTTTGTTTTATTCTGATTGTGGTGAGATGGTATCTCAATGCAGTTTTGGTTTACATCTTCCTGATGACTAAGAATGTTTAATATGTTTACAGATTCATATTCACCATTTGTATCTCTTCCTTTGGGAATTGAGATACCAGATATCCTTACCAAAACAGCCAAATAAGTTAATGTTTGAGGATAAAGCCATGATTGAAACTATAAAGTAGATTATTGGGAACAATGACTACAGTAAATTAAGACTAATTGGAAAATGAATATAATATGGTTTGGGTTTACTCTTCATGTGTCAGGCTGAAGATCAATGTATGTTTCCATTTCATGATAATCCAGCTTATATCACTAGACCCAAAGATGTTTTAGGCCTGTTGGATATATAGTGTACAATTTATATTCTTGAAGCTAAATTAATTTCTTTAATTGTCATCTCATTATTTCCTACTCATAGAAGTTCTATAAAACCAGAAGAGAAAGTGGGAAATATACTTGAACACATTGGCACAGGAGACCACTTTCTAAATATAACCCCAGCAGCACAAACACTGAGAGAAACAATTAATAAATGGGACCTCCTGAAACTGAAAAGCTTCTGTAAAGCAAAGGGCATGGTCAACAAGACAAAACGACAGCCTACAGAATGGGAAAAGATCTTCACTAACCTCACATCAGACAGAGGTCTGATCTCCAAAATATACAAAGAACTCAAGAAATTGGTCACAAAAAGAGCATATAATCCAAAAATAAAAAATAAAAAAAATGGAGTACAGACCTAAACAAGAGAGGAATCTAAAATGGCTGAAAAACACTTAAGGAAATGTTCAACATCCTTAGTCATCAGAGAAATGCAAATCAAAACAACTCTGACATTCCATTTTACACCTGTAAGAATGGCCAAGATCAAAAACACTGATGACAACTTATACTGGAGAGGTTGTGGGAAAAAGGGAACACTTCTGCATTGCTGGTGAGAATGCAAGCTGGTACAACCCCTCTGGATGTCAGTGTGGTGATTTCTCAGAAAACTGGAAAACAACCTTCTTCAAGATCCAACAATACCACTTTTGGGTATATATCCAAAGGATGCTCAATCATGCCACAAGGACATGTGCTCGACTATGTTCATAACAGCATTGTTTGTCCTAGCCTGAATCTGGAAACAACCTAAATGTCCCTCGACCAAAGAAAGTATAAGAAAAATATGGTACATTTACACAATGGAGTACTACAAAGCAGAAAAATAATGACATCTTGAATTTTGGAGGAAAATGGATAGAGCTAGAAAACATTATTTTGAGTGAGGTAACCCAAACACAGAAACACAATTATCACATGTACTCACTTATAGGTGGTTTTTAAACATAAAGCAAAGGAAAGCAACCTACAACCCACAATCCCAGAGAACTTAGACAACAATGAGGACACTAAGAGAGACTTACATAAATCTAATATACACGGGAAGTAGAAAGTAGAAATAGACAAGATCTCCTGAGTGAGTTGGGAGCATGGGGACCTTGGGGGAAAGTTGAAGTTGGGAGGGGAGAGGAAGAGAGGGGAGCAGAGAAAAATGTAGAACTCATTCAATAAAAAGAAAAAAAGAAACTCTATAAAACCTCAAGTCCATTGATCTGAAATGTGAAGTTTCTTAATTGTTTTGATGGTAAGCTATTTTGTCTTATATACACAAAATCCCATACCCAGTTACTACATACACACCAGACAATTCTTTTTTTTTTTAGGATTTTCGAGACAGGGTTTCTCTGTAGTTTTTGGTGCCTGTCCTGGAACGAGCTCTTGTAGACCAGGCTGGCCTCGAACTCACAGAGATCCACCTGCCTCTGCCTCCCGAGTGCTGGGATTAAAGGCGTGCGCCACCACCGCCCAGCCCACGTCGGACAATTCTAAAGTTCTCTTTGACTTTCTGTACCTTTCTTATTTCCTTTAATGGTATGTCCATATTAGATTTAAAAAAACACCTTTAGCCTTGTGTTTCATAAATAGAAAATAAGTCTGCTGTAAATCGACAGAACCATGTGTCTATACAACTAGTCTTTCTTCTCTTTCTTCATTTCTTTCTTTCCTTTTGCCTTTTTCTTTAGGAGACAAAGTCTTGCTATGTTTCTAGGCTGATATTTGATTCTAGGTCTCAGGTGATCTACTGTCCTCAGGCTTTCAGTGACTTGGATATAGGTGCACACCGTTGTACTTGCCTTCAGTTTCTACTTTTCACATTACATTGGCATCATGCATGAAACTTATGAAACAAATTGTAATTTTCTGTAACAAGCTAGGATCATTCCCAAAATCCTTATTAAAAATATTGACACATACATGGTATTTCAGTGACTAGTGTGCAAACTGTTTCCAATCAACCTGTCCAAAATATGAATTGAACCCCACAGTGATTAGGGTTGATGCAAACAGACAGAGAGATGGTTTGTGGCTTTTTCTGGAATTGGCAATAAAATGTCAGTGACAGATGAGGTGAAAAGTCTATGACTGAAGCTCACAGATTCCCACACGGAGTGTGGTCCACTCACTGTCTCCTCATGTGTGCATGAAGTGCTCGAGAGGAGAGTTAGGCAAGAATCCCATCTCCTCTGTTGGCCCTTCAGGTTTTCACGGCCCTGCAACATCATGAAATCTTGCTCATACTGCTGGTTCAGGGTCTAGAGGCACCTAGCAAAGCCACAAAATCCACTGGGCCAGCAAGTTATTATAAGGACAATCCACAGGGGATTTTCCAATAAAGTCATACATTGTCTTATGACTTAATGAGGCACATTTATGTATTTTTAAAAATATGAATTCTCATTCTGGTTATGGTGATAAGGTAAAGCACCACTGAATTCATTCATGCCCCTTTGTATAACTTCCCAGTGAAGAGGAAATATGATATCATAGATTACATTATGTGGAAACTCGTGGAATCTTTGCCATTTAAAACAGGACCTTCATATTACAAAAGCCTTAAACGTATGTTTTCTTTTAGTCAAAATACCTAATACACCAATAAAAGCGAGTGTGAATCACTGTGACAGTCACATGAAAGCATAAAGTTTTGAACACCTTTCTCACTGAAAAGCCCTAAGGAAGTATGGAATATATCCTATTTAAAGAATAATATTTAATTTATGTTGGTTTACATGTTCCAAAGTGTGTGTGTGTGGGTGTGTGTGTGTGTGCGTGCGCGCGCTGTGGCAGCTGTGGGGTGGAGGTAAATAAGGTTAGTGTCACAAAGTAGTTTTACTTTACAGATTCATAACTTAGTAAGAGCAGCTCTGAATTTGAGTCAAGACTGGCTCATGAAAATACTTGCGTAGTTTTCCCTGACAAAGCTATGTGTGTCTTAGTCATGAAACATGGTTTTAAAAAAAGCAGAAAGAAAGAAAGAGTGAGCTAGTACAGCTTCACTTGGCAACTTACTCATCTGGGGTTTGTTTCTGTTCTCACAAAACCCCTTGTAGATGGGTCAGCACACTATACTGTCAAAGTACGTTTAAGATATTTCTATTAATTTATCAATGTCATCATCTACTGTATAGAGAGTGACTTCTTGATTTTTTTTTTCTCTTGAAAATTGTGTTGGAAGTAATGGCGCATGCACACAGCACATCAGAACTCCTTTCTTATGTTCTAGAATCAATCAGTTGTTAATCAACAGCAAATGATTGCGGAGCACACCCTCATCATCATTAATGAACTAACAGTAGTCAGAGAGGATGTCACAGGGAAGTGTATCCTAAGGGCCTCCCTTCTGCTCCCAAGCTCCCGTGTGGTTGCCTGTGGTGTGAAAGTCATAGAACAACTGGAAGTGTCTTTACTCAAGAACTACTTACTTTTTTTGAGATATGGTTTCTCACTAGCCTAGAATTTGCCAAACAGGCTAGGCTGTGTGCTACTGAACTCCAGGCGTAAGCCATCTCCATCTCTCCAGTGCTGGGACTTTAAATACCTCTCATGTCTTTTCTGCATGGGTTTTGGGGCTAGAACTCAGTCACCATGATTGTACAGCAAGTGTTTTATTAACGAAGGCATCTCCTAAGCCTTGTTGTATGCTTTTAGGGCCTCAATGCAACCTGCATTTATGTTATGTAACTATAGCATATAAAGCTTTAAATATATCTTACATAAACATACACTCTGAGAGCATATGTACACACACACACATACTTTTATATATATGTGAATTAGAGAAACAGAGACAAAGACAGCAATTGGGCTTGATATCAAAAGACTCAAAAAGCAAAGAAAAAATATCACAAAAGTTTGAAGCTTGATATTCATGGTGTTACAATGCACCTTGGTATGGACTGCTGGGTGAAAATACAAAGGATTTGAATCCTAGAATTAAGTTCCAAACATTTACCCCCAGGTTGCAGGAAAATGTGGATTGCAAACAGACTGCTCTTCTTTCTTGGTTTTGGAAAGTAAAACCCAGTGTGGGAGCCCTTGGAAAAGACTACTGCTGGCCTCGCTTTTCCTTTTCATAGATTCATCAGTTCTGGAAACAGCTGGGGTCCTCCAGAGAGAAAGGGAAATGTGGCTCATTGAGCCCTGCCGAGTCAAAAAGGAAAGCCACATTTGAATCAGCTTGCAGGTTAATAGAGAAAAGAATCACATAAATGCACTCCTTTTCCCCAAGGCCAGGCTACTGTCAGAGGAAGATGATTGAGTTAGCAAAGGCATTTCCCCCCCTTTTTTTCTACAACTTTCAGCATCGTGAATTCTACCCATGCATTCTACCCCCCTGCATCCCTTCCACACTAGCTGTAAAAGAGAGCATCGAAGGTTGCCAACTCCATAAACCTCCAGGGTGTACAACGCCAGATTTCTCATCGCCGGTGCACGGAATGACGGGGGAAATAGCTAAACTTAAGGGTCTGAAAAGAATCATTCCTTCGGGCTGGTGAGGAGGGAGGATGAGCTATGCAAGCAAAGCCAACACCCCTGCCCTCTTTAGGTCTATGGACATGCTGCTGAAAAGCTTTGCAGACTTTGGGTTTTGTTGTTCTACCTTAACATTTAAAAACCCTCTCACTGTTCCCCTCCCAGTAGGTGATCAAGGTGAAAAAAGAATGGGATGTCTTGAGGGAACAAATAACCACACTAGATACATAGAACACTTGATTTTTCACTAGCCCTCGAGTTTATGCATAATACATATGCTACATATACCAATAATTTCCATTATTGTCATCTATTTAGTGGTCATATATTTTAAAACTTTTACACATACTTCATTAATCAACTTTAGAAAAGTAAACTATTGGGGTGTGTGTAAGGAGAAAATTGTGGTAAAAATCCAGGCATTTTATCATTTCTTTCTCATTTATTGTTCCATTTTAAAACACCCCACTAATTTTCTGCCTCATATGACTGAACCAAGTAGAGTTAGAACATCTATTACATCCTTAATGCTCTGCCTCATTTTTGCTTTTTGCTCCATTTCTTGTGTGCACAAACACATCCGAGCACATGCAAAACCCATCTGGAATACTCCAAACCATGAGATCCAGGAGACCCAGCCTACCCAAAGAGGGCTTGATTCATTTAGCATTGCTCATTTGAAATATTTTCTTTGGTTGATCCTGTGCTTGTTTTAAATACTTGAGTGGTCTAGTGTGAGATTTATTGTGCCCATTAGTATTGCTTTGTCGAAACTGTAGTATGCATTTTAACAAGTATCTACAATTTATGATGCCTAGTTCAAAGTTGTATAGTTATTCTAGTAATTTCCAACTCATTCACTTGTCATTTTTTATTTCTAGGCCTTCCCACAAAAATTTCCAAAATTAAAAAGGCTCTTGTCCGACTTGATTTTTGTTCAAAAATTAATCATTTTAGTTCTGGGTGAAGCCCAAATCTGCTTTAAATATATCATTCTTTTTTTTCCTGTTTTATATTTTAAGGACGGATTACTAAAGCTCAGAAAAACTAGGAAGATGACTGGAATACTTACATAATTAACTCCCCAAAGGTCATTTTCAGAAGATAATTGTGTGGGTTGTTCTAGAGTCAATGCATGAAATTATAGAAAGTCCCCTTCCAAGATTTGTTTTTAAGTCTCAGTTAAGAGGCTGCTAGTGCACATGAGAAATCTCTGGTTCCCCTGCCTCATCTGAACCACCACGGTGTAGACACAACCACTGTTGTCAAGATGTAGCATGGCTAACCTGATCCCTTCCGTGACTTAAAAAAACAGAAACAAAAAAAATCATCCATCAATTGTACAACCACTACTGTGACATAAACTGATGTCCCCATGTGGTGTTCGGAGGTCCACTATAGAGGGATTTTTTAGCTTTAGAACTGTTAATTAATTTTAAAAGGATCTCACTATGTAGTCCAGGTTGATCCTAGAATTCTAGAGTGCTGGGATTGCAGACATATGCCACCCCAGCAGTTGCTTCCACTGTGTGGTTTCTGAATGCTGCGTTTGCTCTAATTTAATGAAGTGATCTCTTACTAAAAAGAAGAAGAAAAATCTCAGGAAATAACAGAGTATAGCATGTGGATATGCAAAATTTTTGATTTGCTGTAAGATGATTACAGGCATTGAAATGTAAGGCCATTTCTCCTTGCTCTAACAGGTATTTTGTCTACAGCTAATTATAACACCTATTTTTCAGACATTGTTGGTGTGTGTGGGTGAATCTTTCTTCAAATAAAATATTATCGTGCAGCCCAATATACAAATAAAGTGGAATTTCTGAAATGGTGAAATAGAAATGGGGCCACGGAAATGAATCAGCTCAACTGTTGGCTGTTTGAAATGTTTCTGTGGCAACTTGAGGCTGAAACATCAAAGCAAGAGACTTGAGTCTCATAGTCTATTTTTAGACCATTGTCTATGGATATATAGTGGGTTAATAGCCATTGGGCAGGTGAAGTCATGTACCAATCAGTGCCAAACACTTTGACCAAATGGACAAATCGAAGTTCAGATATTGTATAAATGGTACTATTCCTTCTAGAGTCAATTTTATTTATTTTGAAATAACCAGCTTTAACATCATGCCTTGCATAAAGGATGCTGGTATAAAATGTAACCACGCATGGGAAAATGCCCTTCATCTCTTTTCTTCTGTTGATGACTGGGCTTCTCAAAAGCTTTTGTGAATTATGAATGAAGTTCTTTCCTTTCCACACTACCTGGATTCCAACCATGCCATAGGCTATCATCTTGATCAGAGAACTGATAACATAAAGCAGTCATCGTACTAGAACACTGACCCATTTTTACTAAAATGTGGTAAATATGAAGGGTTAGTCCGATATTTAGATCCAAGTTTATCTTCAGCAAATCCTAAATATTGGCCTTGGGCATTTCTTTTGGTTTCCCATGTGTTATTCTTACTTTACAAAGCAGAAGAGCATCTTCACTATTCTAAAACAAATGCTAAAAATAGTTTTGACCAATAACAAGTCAAATACTTAAGTCATCTAAATTCAATGAATAAATTTTCTAGATTCTAAAAATTTTGTTGTCTGATAAGAGAAAGAGAGGGAAAGTCTTGGGCTTCCTGCCCAAGACTCAGACCTTCCTGATAAATGTCTTAATGTCTTTGTTCTTTTTGCTTAATGTAGTGTTCTAGATTCTTCCACTTGTTTTCTGTTTTGTTTTCATTTTCTGGTGTTATAACATCAATTTTCAGGTGATTCATTTAGTTTTTAAATGTTTAAAATATTTATTTTATGTGTGTGTGTTTATGCAAGAGTGAGTGAGTGAGAGAGAGAGAGAGAGAGAGAGAGAGAGAGAGAGAGAGTTGTAAAAATGCCATCAAGGGCCAGAGATGGTGTGAGACTCCTTGTAGCTGAACTCACAGGGATTGTGAGTCACTTCATATGAGCGCAAGAAACAAAACTGAGGTTCCTTGGGGGAAGCTGCTGAGCCATTTTTCCAACCCTACATATATGCTTATAGTCTTAAACCAAGACCTAGCTGCGGTCAGTGTTCAGAAGCCTGCTACCCTCTGTTGCTCTTTTTCTTTCTTTCTGTAACCACTTAGCTGTCTCCACTTTTCTTAAAACTCTATGTTGGCCATTTCAGTATGGTCTTATTTCTAGTTTCAATGTCAGACAGATGGCACATCTGTCACATCATGGGACAGACTCTGAACCCAACACAAACCCACTCCTCTAGGTTTCAGGTTCAACAACTGCTCCCTGATTTGTCCTAGTAACCAATTCAAATGTCATCCAAGAGGGTGGTCTTCTGAAACCTATAATAATAGTTTTACAGTACCAAAATATCACAAGCAGACAATAAAGAAAAATTACTATAATTTCCTGCAAGGAAAAAAAGAAAGCTTTTTCACTGCAGCATTATTATAGGCTCGTGTTTCTGAAAATGCTTGATTCTGCGTAAACACTGGTGTCCTAAGATTCTTGAAATTGAGAGTCGTGACAAGATTCGTTATGCTTTTACTCAGTTTGCTGTGTTGGATATGCCACACTTGCCTGTCTCTGTCTGCTTTTCTTATACCAGCATAGTGATACCTCTTAAAGATAAAGGGTTAGTCTATATGTATATGTTGCAGAAACATGTAAAAAGTAACATACAGGTGTCAAACATTGTCTTTGCTTTAGCAAAGGGAGTCAGACGTTTGTTTCCTTCATAGACTGCATTCGCATAATTAAAAGATTTTTATTTCTAACATCAAATACAACTTTTTCTAGACAGACTCTTTGATATTAAGTATTGATCCTTTATCTTTACATCTGATGAACTTGGAGACTATATAAGGTTAACTATTGCATTCCTTTTAATTTAGAATTCCCTCCAGTAGACTTTTCATCTGTGTTCTTATAATATCAGTTAGCCAGAAAAACAAAACAGTGACAAAAAAAATGAATCTTATTTGACTTTTTTACGAGGGCTGAGTCTTTTTAATTTAGAAGTAGCAAGAAGACAGTCTTTCTATTACGATTCTCTTTCACTTTATTTTCGGGAGATATTGGAGTTTCAGCTTCTTTATCTAATAAAAAAAGAGAAAATAGCAAGGAAAAACACAACTGGAATCCTTCATAGGAGTGTTGTGCTGCTGGGAATCCCAATGATCCGTGATCTGCATTAAGGGGTTTAAAAGATGGCTCAGCAGTTAAGAGTACGTGCTGCTCTCGTAGAGAAACTGGGTTCAATTCCCTGGACCCACACTGCATCTCACAGTCACGTGTAACTCTAGTTTCAGGGACTCTGACCTCTGTATAGATTAGACAAATATGTGGTGCACACAAATACATACACACATATACTCATAAAATAAAAATAAATAACTCTTAAAAGAAAGGAAGAGAGGGAGGGAGGGGAAGAGAGAGAGGGAGGGAAGGAAGGAAGGAGGGAAGGAAGGAAGGAAGGAAGGAAGGAAGGAAGGAAGGAAGGAAGGAAGGAAGGAAGGAAGGAAGGAAGGAAGGAATCACCAGTGGCCTTTCCATTACAAACAGAAAAACATTTGGTAGATGTAAAATCATTTAAAACATACCTTTAATTCCTTAAAGTATGAAAGGGGTGATATATATAATCACACATAAATCTCTGTCCACTGGACTCAGCCCAGCACTGACTTTGTAGTCTGGAAAGTGCTCAGACACTGTGACTTCTGGATGCCGCTTGTGGAAGACCCAGTCTATGCACTGATTGCAGGGTCGGGTTTCACTAGAATAGATTGCAGGAGAGGAAACCAAAGGACACCTGCAAAGACTGGTATTCATAGTCCCTCAAACTGAAACTTGGGGAGTCAGCAGCAATTTCCAATACTTGGAAAGAGGCAGCCATGATTATGTGCTTGGCAATCATGCCAGAAATTGCATTCTAGCCGAATATTTTAATGATACATTTGATACTGTAGTTACATGTAAAATTTAAATTAGAAGTCACCAAATATTCAGTTTCTATGCACTTATTGATTATAAAACACTGAGTTAGGAGATAGAAAAGCAAAATTAAATGTCTAAAGTTCATGTCCAAATATCACTGTGCTTTGATTAAGGGAATCAGTAGAAAAGATTTTTATGATCTCAATACAGTAAAGAAAATAGAGAAGAAAATAAAAGAAATAGAAAAGAAGGTAAGACTTCGGGAAATCAAGATTTCAAATTTCTATTTTCTACAGTGTTGCACTGGCAGCCTTACTCATCATGGCTTTCTCAGGAAGGGCACCCTCCCTTTCCATGGCAAAGCCTAAGATCGTCTATTTTGGTTCTGTCTCTTAGGTTAGTGGTGTTGAACCACAATCTTGCCACAAACTTGTTCCTCCTGATATTTTTGCCTGTCCTTCTCATCTTCCATTCACAATCACGTTGTGTATAACTCTGTTGAATTGCTATACATCTCTTTAGTACTGAGTTACATTGAGCCTCACAACCAGCCAGTACACAAACCTACTTCTCCACCTACCCCTAGATTCATCACGTAGAAATGATCATGTCCTCGTCCCTCTGCTTATCCAGGGAGTTGCTTTGAACAACTGCTGCCATCTCAAAGGCTAACAAAGCCTTTAGTATTGAAGATGACACCTTCATCCAATGATATTGGTGTGCCAGATTTAGCTAAACACATGTTTTTCTGAACTTTTGGGATTTTTTTGTGACAGTTTTGTTTGTTTCTATCATGCAATAAACATTAACATGTGATCTACTTTTAGCAGGTTGTACTTCAGTTTGGTTCATGTTTTAAATGAGAGGTAGAGAGAAAGGCGAACTACTAATTTATGTTCATAACTAAGTCCTGTGGGTTCTGTGAATGAGATGATACACAGAAAAGAAAAAGAACTGAGTTTTATTATGCAACACTATCCTTTTGGGGGTCTCTCTATATTTTGAATTTATCTGCAGTTTATAGTATATGGCAACTTCATGATTATCTTGTGATTTCCTCTTAGCTTTTTTTTATTTTTATTTATTTTTTGGTGCATCAGTTGGAACAGAAAATTGCCTCTTTTCCTAAAAAACTGAATAATAACCAATAATTTCTTAGACATATAAACTGGACTCACACAAACATCCAACAGACAGGTAGGACTTTTCATTTTTGTGGTAATGCAAATTCCTCTGGGTATGATCAAATTTTCTTAAACTTATGAAACTGAAAGGCAAACAATTCTTATTTTATCTTTACAATTTTTTAGCCCAAACCTTTGGAGTCCTTCTAGAATTTCCAGTCTGACTTTTATTGTACAAGGGAGAATATTTCAGGGACTTCATGTTGTTCTGACAAATGCTATGGAGAAGAACATTGGCCATGCACTGTTGAAATGGATTCTCCCCCACACATTATGTAATGACCTTCAACCTCAGCATGGACATCTGTATGTAGAAACGCCATATGTAGAATTTTAAGGTCAAGTTGTGTTAAACCCATGTTCTCCAAAGCTTTAGTTTCTTTCATAATAAATGACACACAAATGTCAACTTTATCCTGTACCTAACAGCTATACATTCATTATTCTTTGACCCTACAATAAAAGTCCCTTGTGATGATGCTGTAGTGCATAATATATCCAGTCTGCTCAGGGTCAAAGGGCAGGCTAACACATTTGTTCTCTGTTTTTAGTGTTTTGTGGGTGACAGCCTCTCCGCTACCTTTGGATTTGGTTCGCTCTTCTCCTAGTTTTTCAAGGTATAAGTTACTTACTGATTGATATCTTTCTGCTTTTGTAATGTGATTGTTCACAACTGTCAGTGTCCCACTGGTCAGTTACTTGCGTTGTATTTCTTTTCTCACTAAACTTGAAGTGTTTCTTTGTTTTCCTTGTGATTTCTCCTTTGAGACATTGGCCGTTATGGTGTGTGTTGATTGATATTCACATATTTTTGAGTTTTATAACTGCTCTTCTTTTATTTATCTCTAGCTCTATTCTACTTTGGTCTTAGAAGATACTTTGTATACTTTCAGCATTTTTAATTGTTGAGACTAACATGCGATCTATCTTGAAGTATGTTTCTTGTGGTCTTGAGAACAATGAACCTTATGTGTTGCTGGGTGAAGCATTCAATGAATGTCTACTATGGTGGAAGACTGGTTTTGACAAAGATGCAAAAGCATTTCAATGGAGAAAGGATAATAGTTTCAGAGTAACCAGGCTGGATCAATTGACTATGTCCATGCAAAAAAAAATGGTACAAATACAAAAATTCACCAAAACTGAAATATATATACACACACACACACACACACACACATACACACACACACACACACACACACACAAAGAATTCCTAAGATTGTAAACTTCTAGAAAAAGAAATAAGTAGAAATTTTTGTGCCTGTTTATTAGGTTAAAAGAAAAAATAGAAATGAAGTCAAAAGTTTCATTTGCAAGGAGAGCAAGTTGATCAATTAGAGTTTATAGAAGCTAAAAATATCCACTCTTCACAAAAATCACAACCTAGGAGGAAATACTTGCAATTATATTTATGATAAAGTGCTGTTGATAGAATACCCAAAGAGTTCTAAAAGTTTAATAACAAAATGAACAATTTTAATACTGACATCAACAGGCATGTTGGCAGTATTGGTACCCATTTTAGACTTGCATACCTAAATTACAACAAATAACATATAATGCCACATACCTATTAAAATGACTAAGACGTGAAATTGAAATAGGACCACACTACCTATTAGGAAGAATGTAACAGGCAGATCTCTGTGAGTCTGAGGCCAGCCTGATCTACAGAGCAAGTCCCAGAACAGGCCCCAAATCTACAGAGAAACCCTGTCTCAAATAAATAAATAAATAAATAAATAAATGGAATGCTCTTTTATCATTATGATGATTGCAAATAGTGAAACAACTTCAAAAGTTATTTGTTCTGTGGCAAAGATAAAGGGTTAAATGTGGCCTGGGAAGACAGCACTTGACTTACAAACAAGAGGACCTGAGTTTGGACCCCCAGAACACTTAAGGCCATCTATAATCCCAGTGTTCTTGTGGAGATAGGAAGATTCCAGCTAGTGGACATATACAGTGGTGAACAAGAGCCTGTCTTTAAGCAAGGTGGAAGGTGAGAACCAACATTTAAAGCGATCTTTTGACCCCCTCCCATGACTCCGTGGCACATTTTCACTTGCTCTCACACAGATGAACATACACACGTGCATAATATAACATTAAAAAAATGAAATGTGACCTGTCCAAGCTTAATGTCATATCATATAATATTCCATTGTTAGGTATTTACCCAAGACATCCATGCAAAGACTTAAGCAAGATCACTCATAGCAGCTTTGCTTGAAATACCATAAACTATTGGTAAAGCCAAAGAGGGAAAGGACTTGTATAGCCATGCAATAGATAATGGAGTATTACTTGGTGATAAGAACAAAAGAACTGTTAAGACATACAAAATTAACAAATATCAAAATAATTAGGCCAAATGAAAGAAGCTGGGCAATATGAATGTGTACTATTTGATTTCATTTGCATGAAATCACAGAAATGTGCACTAAATCATAATGACAACAAGGAGATGAAAGGATTCGGTGGTCCCCTGAGATTGTGGTGGAAGATAAAAAGGAAGAAGGCATTACAATGAAACTTGAGGGTGATGGGTACACTTATTGCCCTGATTGTCACAGGTTATATTATATATTACATTATTATTTTATATTACTTTAAACAATTGCTCAATCAAGCTGTTTGACATGTAATAGTATAAGTACAATTGCAACACTTTCTTAATTAAAGTTCTACAGAATCTTCAGAGCCTCTGATTGAAGAAGCCAAGTGCCAGTCATTCATACACTGTTCTTGATCTTAGCATCTCCTGTAATTTCTGCACACAGTAGGTGGTCTCTCTGTATAAACAATGTGGAACTCACAGTAAAGTCTCTTCTACGTGGAGCAGACAGACATCTGCTTATGGGCATGGTGGTTTCAATGTAATTGATCCCCACAATCTCATAGGGAGCAGCAATAGTAAGAGATGTGGCTTTGTTGGAGTGGGTGTGGCCTTGTTGGGAAAAGTGTGCCATTGTGAAGGTGGCCTTTGAGGTTTCCTATGCTCAGGATACTGGCCCTCCCTTGACTTCCTCTTTCCTGCAAGATGTAGGACCCTCAGGTATTCCTCCAGCACCAGATCTGCCTGCATGCCATCAAGCTGCCCTACATGATGATAATGGACTAAACCTCTGAAACTGTAATGGGCCATCCTCAATTAAATGTGGTCCTTTATAAGAGTTGTCATGATCATGGTGTCTCTTCACAGCAATAAAACACCTAATTAAGACATTACACCTTTAAAACTAGGTTCTAATCATTTTTTTATTTTCCTCCTCCCCTCCCCCTATTCACAAGCAGGCAGGCCCTGCCTCTTCTGTAATCTCATAGCATCCTATTCAAGCTGCTGTGTTTACTTCCCAGCAGATTATGCATTTGCCTTTCAGTCCCTCTATTAGTTTTTGAAGACTTTTCTTGGTCTTTCTTTCCAGCAGGTAGAAGACAGGATTCAATAGATTTATATCTAATGAATATGTGATTTCAAGATCAAGGTCGTAAACTGCTTATATAGATGTATAGCACACGAGCCCTAACTCTAGTTACTCCTCTAAATGTGTCCTGACGGCTAACATTCTCCCAGAAACCACCAGGTCTCTTGCAGAACTGAGAAATGGTGGTGTAGCATCTTTTCCATCCCCATAAATTACTGTTCAGGCTCCTATGCATAGATTTGCGCCCCTCCTTGAGCCCCATGAGGCCTTGGTATTCACACATCTCAAGTAATCCTAGTTCTCACGTTATTGAAGTTAGACAAACTTATTTTGATTACATTATTTCCAGTGTTTTTAAGTGGAAAAAAAAACTATAAAACGTTTAGTAAGTTAATAAACCTGACTAAAACCCAGCGGCAGCAGCTGAGTAATTA
This sequence comes from Myodes glareolus, assembly GCF_982192425.1. Lineage (NCBI taxonomy): Eukaryota > Metazoa > Chordata > Mammalia > Rodentia > Cricetidae > Myodes > Myodes glareolus. Next base: position 111,809,410 of record NC_142026.1, on the reverse strand, counting down.
AACTTTAATTCAGTCTGTCATATTTTCTTTAGGTAATCTTAAGAAACAGCACATACTTCCTCATTCTGGTTTTTTCTCTTTGATTTTGTGTAATGGGTGCTCTTTCTTAATTAAAGGGGCTGCTGGAGGAGAAAGCATGGTAATACAATCAGGCCAACGTTTTTCAAATTTCCTTCTTTATTGCTTTCTGCCTTAATGAAAACATTCTCACACTAAGCCTCCGAGCTATCAGGGAACAACTCAGGTAGCACTAAAGATTCTGAAAGCAAGGAGTCTCATATGTAACTCTTATATTGACGCAGAAATGTAATTCTTTCCATTAAACTTGCTGCCAATTGCATCATCATCTTCACCCACCAGGTCATGTGAGCGAGGTACTTTCTCTTTTTTTTATTATTAATTTATAAAGATTTCCACTTCCTCCCCTCCTCCCAATACCTTCCCACTCCCCCTACTCCCTCTTCTCCTCCCCCTCCAGTCCTAAGAGCAGTCAGGGTTTCCTGCCCTGTGGGAAGTTCAAGTTCCTCCCCCCTCCCTCCAGGTCTAGGAAGGTGAGCATCCAAACAGACTAGCCTTGGCTCATAACCATACTGATGAATATTTTGCATATCACCAAAGAACCTTCATCTGGCGATGGATGGAGACAGAGACAGAGACACACATTGGAACACTGGACTTAACTCCCTAGGTCCAAATGAGAAGCAGAAGGAGGGAGAACATGAGCAAGGAAGTCAGGATCAGAGGGAACCTTCATCCGACAATGGATAGAGATTGAGACAGAGATCCACATTGGAGCACTGGACTGAGCCCCCAAGGTCCAAATGAGGAGCAGAAGGAGGGAGAACATGAACAAGGAAGTCAGTACCGTGAGGGTTGCGTTCACCCACTGATACAAGGGGACTGATCTAATGAGAGCTCACCAAGGCCAGCTGGACTGGGATTGAACGAGCATGTGATCAAACCGGAGTCTCTGAATGTGGCTGACATGGGGGCTGTCTGAAAAGCCATTGATAATGGCACTGGGACTTGTTTCATCTGCATGTACTGGCTTTTTGAGGTACTTTCTCTTTAAGTGCACTTGAAAAGTCCAGTGACTGGAAAAATTCAGAAGACCGCTTACAAAACCAGCTTCAGGAGAGCAAAACTCCTAATCCGATTGATTATGCCTCAGAGAGTCTGCGAGTTCCTTTTCCAGAGCCGGGCCTTTCTTCTCTACTCAACTTCAAGTAATTGCAAAATCCAGATCTGTAGAGTGACTCCAATTTGTGGACAGTGTGATTAATTTGGAGAACCTTGGCATGGTAACAAAGTTCAGGATTTCTCACGGTGAGAAATTCTCAACGTCTTTTGTGGATGAAATGGAACAGATTCGGAGGGTCCTGCTTTTGCGGAGTTAGCATTCAGGAAGGGCCAGGACAAACGCCTTGGCTGGTTGTTTTAATTATCCCAGAGAACATCTTGAGCACAGTGGCATCAAGTGGAAGAAGTCATTACAATGAATCGAAGAAATTCATACTAACTAGGTACCATTGTTGACCCATCAACCGCACACTGAGCACCGAAGGAATGAAAGCTGCTACCAGAGGCACCGATCCTCTACCTATGGAAGTTTCTGGAAGGCAAAAGAAATCAAAGTGACAGAGACACACATTTCTGTTCTGAAAGACTGTTTTCCATGGTGTAGTTTTGGACAGTCTATAGTAGAACTACTTATGGTAGAACAAGAACATCATTCAAGTAATTAAATAAGAATTTCTAAGCATGTGGTTCCCCAGTAACGTGTTGTATGCATACTAAGTGGAGAAAGACATCATTCTTAAGCTTAAAATCAAATTAAAAAATAAGACAAAATAATAAACATGGCATATAGTATAACTTTATCTCAGCAATGGAAAACTTAGAAACTGTTATTTAGGTTTAAAGAACGGAATAAATTTTGCCTGGGAAAATGATTAGAAAATATCAAAGAAGAGCTTTTATTTATTTGGTTATTTATTATTTTTAATTTGTTTAGCTTTTTTGGTTTTTTTACACGTACATTTTTTTCCTAAAAATGAACATTTCCAGGGAATACAAAATAAACCTTGCTCAATCAAGAACAAAATGTTTAATTAAATTAGCTGTTATTAGATGTTCCTATTCTCTAAAAGAGCTCATTAGGAAATAAGACAATAAAGGGAGAAACACTTGAAAAGGGCAAACCTTTATGACTAGGAGAGACAGTGGGGAATAGTTATCGGTGGCACTTGGATCATTTTTATCCTCACATTTGTCCCCTAATAGCACCTCTTTCTTCATCTGTGCTTATAGCTTTAAAAATCTTCCACATCAGCATCTCAAAGATCAGCTTCTTTGTAGAACCCCAGTTTGCAAGCACCTGGAAGAAGCCTTCTGAACACAGCACCATTCTCTAGCTAGCAATCCTCCCTTTGCTCACTACATCTGTTTCTCCATGATAACCAAACAGCTCATTTTGCTGACTGTGTTCTTTCAAACTAATATTTTAGTACAAATTATGCAGTTGTATAGCATTTGAAAACACTGGTGTCAAAGTTTACAACAAGTCAAGTGGAATAAGAGTTCTGAGAGTGAGCTAGAATATAAACATTTTTTAAAGCCTCTCCAGATGTTCAAATGAAAAACTGAGAAAATTGCTAGTCAAAATTGAGTATTTTGTGAACATAGCTCGCTTTTCCTTGCTTTTCCCTTCATCTGAGACCATAGCTCAGTAGAAAGCAAGTTACAGAGACCATTCACACTTGCCGAGTCTGTCCCAGAAGCTCTTTCTTAGGGGTGTGGTGAGTTGGCTCCTCGGCTTGTTGCAAAACCTGAGAAATGGGGTTCCTAACACCATCACTCACGCAAACTCTAGTCTATGTCTCTTTCCATCTCAACGGTTGTTTCAATTTTGGCACTAAATGTAGACATCTAAAATGGAGAGGTTACAGCCACACATTAAAAATATCAACACCAGGAGTTGGAAAGATGGCTTTGTCTTGAGGTCCTGAGTTAGCTGCCAGCACTACATGGCAGCTCACAACAGTTCTGTAACATCTGGGGATCTTATGTCCTCTTCTGATTCCCACAGGCTCTGTGCTCACACGGTACATAAGCATACATGCAGACAAAACTACTCATGTATATAAAATAAAAATAAACCTTTATGCAGAAGATACCAAAAGAAATTAGGAAAATATTAACATGACATTACTTCAATCAAATCATTAATGTAACAATTTTATTCTAGACTCATCTGGAATAATACTTTTAGCCTTTGCAACCACTGCACAGAGCCAGGGAAGGGCTTATATCACCATCTGATTCTCTGCTCTTTTCCTTCCTCCTCTCTACAGCATAGGTGAGAAAGAATATTGGAATTTTTTGGTGGCCAGCATGTAGTCAAATGGGGACTCTGCCAAGGGACAAAGTGGGCACATGGGAGTTAAAGCATAGAGACAAAAATAATTAACCTTCCTCTAGAATTGTTCCAGCCACATGAGGAAAACGTTATCTAGCTTTTAGTTTTTTGGCCAAGCTAAGTTTACATTTGTATTACATACATATAGAATATTTTGGCAGATATAGAAGAAAGATAATCATTCAATTGGGAGGGAAGAGAGCAAATGTGTATCTCATAGTACACACGTAGGAAATTATTCAGTGAGTGGACTGTCAAGGTTTTTGTTACTTCTGTACGTGAATTGGACAAGTCGCATCACTTCAGGGAGCTTTATATAAAGTAAAATGTTAACAGACATTTCTCTGAAATCATTCTGCTTTGACATTTGCTTCTACTTATGACTGCTACTGTCAATCTTAGCTATTGCTAACTCCAGTTTTATATGTGAGGGATAATTTCATTGTATTGTCCTAGTTTGAAATTCTCCTCGTTGTATTGTTAAACACTAGCATTGTAACACTAATTACACTTACAAAAGTAACAAATATCATGTTTGGTAATAGAGATATTCAATCTACTGAGTTTTATCCTATGATTTAATATCCTTGAAAGGCATAAGATATTTACTATACCATGGCTAACCAAGAAGGTCTTTCACAGTAAATCACCATAGAGACTTTGCTTTTTCCTCTGTACTGCCAGAGAGAACACTTTCCTGCAGCTGTTGGGTACACTGCGGTATGTCATGTTGTAGGAGCTGTAGAAAACACCCTGTCTTTCAGTTGGATTTAACACCTAGGCTTGTTCAAACCATTTGAACATTGAATTTCTTTCTTTCTCTTTTTTTTCTTTCTTTCTTTTTTTTTTTTTTGCTTTGTGCTTTGTTAGTTTTCTTTTTTTCTTGCTTAACTAAAATTTATTGTATTAAGATACAAAAGAGTTATAAGTAATTATTATGAAGTCAAGACTACAACAGAAGTCTTCTTGAAGAGCATATGCAGGGAAAGTTAGCAATTAGTTCTTTTTCACTTGGGGAGCCCACTAGGTTTATATGTGTAAAAGACAGTGGGGACTTCAAAACAAAGAGTCAAGGAGATGGTCATAAAACTCCAGCCATATTGAGATTTGTAGAAATGTCAGAAACAAATCCTTGCTTGGTAGGCGGAGAGTGTATGATGATTTGATGAGGAGGTTTATAGTCGCTGTTAGGTTTAAGTTGAAAATTGTTTGAACTCCCTAATGTGGTTAGCGAAAGTATTACTTAAACAAATGGTAAAATTGACTTTCTAATCTCTCAATGCCTTTACATTTTCATGGCTGTCTGAGTAACAATTGCCTCAATATTATGGTATATGACATCATTTTTCCACCAAAATAATGATTGTTTTCCAGGTAAAAGATACAGTGTTTTTTGGCATTCAAATTGACAGTGAGAGAGTGTGTGAGTGTGTGAATGTCTGTGTGTGTGTGAGTTGTGTGAGAGTGTGTGTGTGTGTGTGTGTCTGTGTGTGTGTGAGTGTGTATCTGTGTGTGTGTGTGAGTGTGTGTGTCTGTCTGTGTGTGTGAGTGTGTGTGTCTGTCTGTGTGTGTGAATGTGTGTGTCTGTGTGAATATGTGTGTGTCTGTGTGTAACAATTACAGAAAAGGCCATGCATTTGAGGGTGTGTGTGAGAGAAGGTGGAGGGGCAACGCAAGTGATATTGATACAATACTCGTGTGAAACCCTAAAACACATATAAAAATTTACATTAAATATTTGGAAAGGGATCTTCAGTTTTCCAGTTTATAGAAATTAAAAATTTTGGTAAAATACATATGGAAATTATCCTGATCTTTATACATTATGTATGACTAAGAAGTTATACGTTACTCTGTGGTCGTGTACAAATACTCTGTCAATTAAATTTCTTTTAGATTATAGTGTCATAATTTATTCATTTAATTTACTTCATTATAAAAAAATCCTTGAAAATAAAAAAAATTATACACTGAGATTAACCAGGTCCAAAGACTATATAACTTAACATAGTCATACATAGTTAAATTGGCACTCAGAACAGAAGCTATGAAACCTCACATTAAAATTTCTGTACTTATGCTGGGCGGTTGTGATGCATGCCTTTAATCCCAGCACTCAGGAGGCAGAGACAGGCGGATCTCTGTGAGTTCGAGGCCAGCCTGGTCTGTGAGAGCTAATTCAGGACAGAGAAACCCTGTCTCGAAAAACCAAAATAAAATAAAATAAAATAAAATAAAAAATAAATAAAAAACCAAAAACAAACAAACAGACAAAAAAAAACCCTGCACTTATCCCCCCACCACAACCAAAATTGGCAGAATCGTGACGAAACATTCTAATGTTGTATATACTTGTGACTATCAACTGCATTCGCTCGCCTTATATTTAGCCTTTCTTGTTCTCTTTTCTTCATGTTCCACTGTATCCACACATATGTTCACATATATACATGTATTATTGGCTGGTTTCCACCTGAAAGAGACAGCATGTGATTTCTTTCTGAGAGTGTGTGACCTCGAGCAACATTAAAAATTATAAGTTCCCCCGTCTTCCTGCAGATTTTTAATCATCATTTTTCTTTAGTGTTGAGTACTAGTCCATTGTTTCACTATGCAGATTTTTGTTTTCAATTTATTTGTTTTTGGACAATGAGGTTGATTCCATTCTTTGCAATAGTGAACAAAACAACATCAAGCATAATAAATAACAAAATTATAAACAAAATTCTTACTTATGTATTTATAAAGCATCAAGACATCTGCAATTGATCTTTTATATATGTGTGAGAGCTATAGGCTCACAAGTAGATAACAGAAGACAACTTTTGGGAGTCACTTGCCTCCTTCCACCTTATTGAGACAGGGTCTTTCTTGCCTCCTGTCTCAGTCTCCCACTTCTCAGTGGGCATTCTGGGAGAACATCTGTGTGCTAGCCTGCCTGGCTTCTGAGGACAGAACTTCGACCACCAAGCTTGCACAGTAAAATCAGTAAGTGCTTTTGCCAGTTGATCCATGATGCCTGACGCCAATTTAGTTTCGAATGGCTCAGAGAAACACTGTGTGTCCCTATAAGAAAGTGATTGAGAACATTTGTAATTTTGCACATCAAAGCTTGTGGAAGATACAGTTGTGTGTGGCTGTGTATGAGTTGGTATAAAAAAAAATGTGTGAGTACGTGGGTGTTGTGAGCCACAAAGCAAATACAGCACCAAGTGGTGAATTCAAGTTGAATTCAAATATATCTATTGTTTTTCTTTCAGGATCTTAATATTTCTTTCAAAAGTTTCCAAACGAAAAAAAAAAATCTTAAAAAGCAAGGAAGAGTGGAGAGAGGGAGAGAGAGAGAGAGAGAGAGAGAGAGAGAGAGAGAGAGAGAGAGAGAATCCCTCGGCCCAGATCTCCAGTCACAGGATTCCTGATGGGCAGTGGGGAGGACCAGAATGAAGCCGAGCAGTCTGGGGAAGAAGGCTCCATAATGGGTCGGCGACACTGGATGAATTATATTCTTCACGGGCAAAACCCCTGAACACTCACCGTCCTAAATCTTATTTTTATATGGCACACATTTAGAAAATTTAGGAGTGTCCTGGAAAGTTATAACAGCTGCTGGGCGAGTGTCGGGCCCCGGGGCAGGGGGTGGTGGTTGGATGTCTGAGGAATTCTGAGGCCTCTGGAGAAGTGTTTCAGACCAGGGCCCCAACTGCCTGGGAGCCCTCAACGTGAGAAACAAGTTGCCGGACGGGGCCTGACAGAGGTGATGAAGGGGTGGTGCTAAGTGCCTTTTGCAGGATATTAAACCAGCATCCGAACTGGCCAAAAAGAATGAATTGTCACTGACATCGCGTCGGCTCACTGGAGACGCGGCCTGCGACTCTGCGCGCTCTGGGAACCATTACACGGGATCGATAGGCTCCCGGGCTGGAACCTAAATAACCATTTCTAATAAAACCTATTTTAGACTGTTTGGGCTGGAGAATAGAGACAGGTCACCAAACATAATGTACTTAAAGCCAACCCCCTCCCCTCTTCTCTCTTTTTAGAGATGAATAATGGGAGAGCGATCTGGTGATAAGGCCCAGGGAAGAAAGGCCTTTTGGTGCGGGCCAATCTGCTTAGCTGATGGCTGTAAACCGACACCCCTAATGAAATAAAAATGTCTCAGTTCAAGCACAGAGCTGTGCGATTGTTAGCCATGCTGAACTCTGGCTGGGATCCTTGTGAAGGGTACTAGTAACTGGCTGACAGGTTCCCAGGGCTTCCTTCCTCCCCAGACCCTCATTGAAAAGCAAATAAAAGAATGGGGATCATGCCCCAATATTAAAGGACAGGAGCAGCCTAATTTTCCTCCATAGAGGCAGCATGTTTTCTCATCTTTGTCTCTTCTCCCTGCCTGTAAATGGCTTATTTTGCTTCTCAGAGTCCAAGGCTGGTGGTCAGTCGTGGATAGCTTGTATCATATCTTACCATGCATTTTTTCCTTTTTTTCCCTTTCTTATTTTATTTATTTTTTTATTGATTTTTATTGAGTTCTACATTTTTTTAAAAGAGATACCCGAGAGGCCTATGTCTGATGGAGCCTGTCTCAGCCCCTCCGCATGCCCTCTTCCTCCGAGCTGCTATTTCAGACAGCAGACGGGAGGAGCGGCCCTGTCCAAACGTGCTAAGATGGGATGGCTGTGGTGAGACTGGTTTCCCCCACTCTTGCTCACAGCTTGCAGTTGTCTGATTTCAATCAGCGGCAGTTCCCCACACATGTCCAGCTGTCAATCTTCCGCCGCCCCTGGATGAGTGTGGCACAACCCGCGGCCGTGTTCCAGTTAAAAAATAGCCTTTGCCGCGGCTTTCCGTCTTCAGCCACTGATAAGTATGCCTTTGATATTTTTATTAAAAAAGAAAGAAAACACATTGGGAAATATGTTTCATTCTGTATGGCACAGAACGGAGCCCCTGAGGCCGAAGGGGACGGAGGTCTGTTGAGCAGGAAAGCAGACAAGACAGAGCCTACCTACCTTGAGAGCCTTGCCAGTTAGGACCGGCGAACCCACAAAACAGGATCCCTATACTTTCTAAAAGTATGTGCTCATATAGCCTTCAGCCATTTTTCACAGACAGCAAAGCAGTCCCATAATCCTTCTCCAACCAGGGTCGTGTTTGTACCCAATGGCAAAGACGATTTCACGGGATCAGCTCCAGCCCCTTCTCTAGTGTCCCATCATGCCCAAGGACTGATTCTAGAACACCTTCCCGGACTTGCCAATGTCTTCTGTTTCATTGCAGAGCAGCGGAAGGAAGGAGGTGTGAAGGTGGCCGTGGGGACAGTGGGAGATGGGGAAGTGTGGCTGTGATGAAGCCTGCTCCTGAAGGCGCTTGTCCACTCAATCACCTCAGGAGAGGAGATGACACCGTATGTACTTTGTCATGTTTAGCTGCTCCTTTTAAAACGGGCTGTTCCAGTCTCAAGAATCTACCTACCTTCCTGGCAGAGTCATGGGGAACTTCTGGAGGTGCAGCAATGTAGACACACTGTTCCTTGGGAAACCCTTCCCCAATCCTTGTTGTGTACCTCCGAGGCTAAGGAGAAGCTGGTCTGGATAGTCTATGTTAATCCGACTCATTATCATTGTTAAATTGGCAGGGAGGGCATGAGGGGACTTATTGACTGGAGTGTGTCTGTGCACCATGTTCACGTGGTGCCCAGGGAAGCCAGAAGAGGGCATCAGATCTCTGGAACTAGAGTTATGTATGGTTGTGAGCCACCCTGTGAAAGCTGTAAATCTAACCTAAGTCCTCAAAAGCAGCCAGATCTCTTAACCATGGCACCATCTCTCCAACCCCTACATCACCATCATCACCGTTAACTCTGTGTATGTATAATGGAAATGCGTGTGCATGTCTGTGTGCGTGTAAATGTGGGTATACATGTGAAGGGTGGAGAAAACTTTAGGTGCTGCTTGTCCTTGCCTTCCACTTGCTTCTACAGCTTGTTCCTTATTTTGCTTTGTTGCACATTTCAGGCTACTTGTCTGTGAGCTTCTGGAGATTTCCCAGTTCCCATCTTCTGTAGGAGCTCAGTGTGTTACCACATTCAACTCTTTAGATGCTCAAGGTTCAAACTTAGGCACACACATTCTTGCACAGTGCATGTTTTATCCAAAGAATCATCTTCCCAGCTCCCAGCTTAAACGAAGGCAGCCATTCAGTTCTAGAGTGGTCTTTCCAGTTACTTGCTAGTACACGTTTCCCCAAGAATGGAACCTATTGTGATACGGTACTGTCTCCATCCCATCCCTCATGCTCGATACGTTGTTTGGGGAACCACAAATTCACCATTCATCCTGACATCTTCTAGCATCCAGTTGCAGTTCAAGTGTATGTAGAAGTATTGACTATGTGGGGAGAGGAATGTCAAAACAGATGTGGAAATTTAAGCAGAAAAGAATGTATGTTCAAGAGGCGTCTCTGTTTTGGAAAATCTTAGACTTGAAAATAATGGCAAAGGATTGGGGTTTTGAAGAAGCTGACGAAGTTTGTCTAAAACATCTGGAAACTACGCAAGCATCAGATAAACTCCCCAGTACACAACTAACCTCCAGCAGTGGGCAGGACCTCAGGGACCACAGGCAATATTTGGGGAAAGTTTGTGTCCCCATTTTAATGAGGCAGTGAATCATGTTAAAATGGAGGAAGTCACAACAGTTTCAGAATGCTGCCAGGAAATTAACTCTCTTTGGTAAATACCACGTTCAAGCCTTTAAAAGGCTTGCCTGTCTGGTCATCCTTTTCCCGTGGAGCAGTTGAATCCAGTAGCTTCCTATACACTGCTTTTTCAGCAAATTCAATAAAACCTTTTCTAGTTTTAAAATGCTAAATTTCTGAATTAATTAATAAAATGGATGTTTATGCTTGTCTAGGTGGCTTATAGGGCTTATTATTGTGGGCACAAAGACTGCGACAGAATTTTAAAAGTTATGTAATTGTTCAGCCAATGTTTTTGAGGAGTTAGCTTTGTCTGAGACACAGTTCTTAGAGATCAGGGCATAACAGAAAAAGTTAAGTACTCCTTGGAGTTTACCCTCTAGAGGAAGAGACATATAAGAAAAAAAAACACCAGGTATAAATCTAGATACAATACTGCTGCTGATAGTAATAGAGATGGCCTTTCTGAACAGATTTATCTGAATAGAAAGTTGAAAAATGAGAAGCAAGCCAGAGACACATCTGAGAGAAGATCGCTTCATGCAGACATACCAGCCTGCAGATGGGGACAGGGACAGCCAGAGGGAGGGTGACTAACCATCCCAGGCTATCCAGGACTGGGGGGTGTAGGGCATTTTCAGGACATGGGATATTTAACGGTAAAAGCAAAATGTCTTGAGCAAACATGGATGGATTGCCCACATTATATACAACCACACTTCCTAAATGAGAGGCTGGGATATGGAATGAGATGGTGTGGTCCATGGGGACACCTTTGTGTGGACTCCTGGAGACCATGATGGGGTGATTTCATTCTGATTCCAGCAAGCTTTTGTGGGTCCTCAGGCTCTTGTGATGGAAATAATTCCCAACATTATAGTGATATTTTATTTGTGTTTAAGTAAATAAAGCTTTTCTGAAGATCAGAGTGCAAAGCTAGCCACACTAGTCAGCCATACAGACTGTTCTATATCCAGGTCCACAGTCAGTAGGCAGAGAGACACTGGGCCTTGCTTGAGCATTTGAAACTCCAAAGCCCACCCCAGATGATATACTTCCCCCAACAAGGACATACCTCCAAATGTTGCCATTTCCTAATGACCAAGTATTCAAATATATGAGCCTATGTGGACCATTCTTATTCTTACCACCATAGATAGGCACACACAATTGTCAGGCTGAGGTTATTAAATTCCAGAGGAAGGACTGGGATCAGCAAGGAGGGGAGCTTGCTTTTAATATTGCAAACCTGCATTTCTCAGTGGACCAAGTGAAACAACATTCATTTTCTTGTGGGCTGAATTTATTTGTAGGGACAGTCAGAAGGAGGGCTCAGTTACTGTAAAAGCAAACTGTGAGAGTTTGATGAGGGGAAATGGACCTGCAAATTTCAGAGGGTGGAGGAATTCTCAGACATTCGTGGTGTCGCCGAGCTACTGGAGCGCTGTCACAAGCTGGTGCTTGTCTTCTAACTCTTTTGGTACACGTGAGCAAAACTAGAGAAGAGCGACAATAGGGGACATGGTATAGTGTTACTCTGGGCTGGGGGAAGGGGGCCTCATATCCTGTACTGCATGCCATCAGAAACTGCTGAAGGGAACATTAAACAAGCGTCCATAAGAAGCCTGGGAGGAGAGGACTGAATTGGTCATTTCCTGGTCTCTTGTGGCCATGCAGTAGACAGAAACAGTAAAATAATTCCACAATGATGCCAGCAGGATGTCTCTGACATTTGGCTACACGTGTCTCTCAAGGTCTGTCTGGATCGTTTGCCCATGTGACAACATCTCTTAGACAAGTAAAAGAACATCTCCCTTGTTGCTTATTGAAATTCCTTACATGTCTGCTCAGAATCTATTTTCAGCAGAATAAATCAGAATTATTTTTAAGGATAACTTCATACCACACCTCGCTTAGATGTCTACCAATAAGGCTGGGGAAATGGTCCCATTGAAAAATAATTTGCTTTGCAACTCCCAGGATCTGGTTTAATCTATTTGTTTCTGAGAACAAATAAATTAAAAATAAAAAAGCTATATGTGGTGGCACCTGCTTCTAACCTCAGCACTGGGGAGGTGAAGGAGGCAGATCCCTGAGGCTCTCTGGACATCCAGCGTGGATCTTTGGTGAGTTTCTGGTCAGTGGAAGACTCTGCCTCAGAAAAACAAGGTGGACAGCATTTTGTGAAGAATGACACCTGAGGTTGTCCACGGGCCTTCACATACATGATCACAATCATGCACGCACATCCTGCACACATGAATATGCAAAATGTACACACACATGAGCAAACAAAGCAAAAGAGAAAAATCTGTCGATGGCTTCCATCGTTTGAGAATAAAATTGAAGCTCCCCATCAGGAGCTGCTTGATGCTGTCAAGGGGCTGGTCCTCTCCTTCGGGGTCAGGCCCCAGTGCTCTCCCCATCCACCCCACTTCACACACTTCAAGGCCTTCTGAAACATCCCACACTGTTTCACTTGAGACCTTGTTTCTTGTGAGACCCAACTCTGGTGATGTTTTCTTCCACATTTGCCTGGACTCACACTTTGATGTAGTGTGGAGATCTACTCAAATGTACCTTCTTTAGAGACACAGCCACCATCACCTTGTCACCTTCTGTCACCTCAGCCTGCCTCACAGTCTTCATCACACCCATCAGCTGTCTGTTACATTCTTTCCATCACAATAGGAAGAGAGCCAGGGCATGTACGACCACAGCTCAGATTTTTTTTTTTTTGTCTTAAAAGTATTGTATCCCTACATGCAACTGAGCCTGGGATGTTTGCTTTTCTTATCTAGTAAACTGTCCATGGTCACCCTTCCCATACATTTTCTTTGCCGTGGGCAACTGTACTTTTGAGATATTGCTTCATTTTATTGTTTTATTGTGCTATACATTTTTCTCCATTCCCTCTCCTTTCTCCCCTCCCCACCTTCTACCCTCTCTCATGACCCCCACGCTCACAGTTTACTCAAGAGATCATGTCTTTTTCATCTTCCTGTGTAGGTTCTTGTATGTCTCTCTCTTAGGGTACTATTTGCTGTCTAGTTTGACACTGAGAACAACAATTAATAAATGGGATCTCCTGAAACTGAGAAGCTTCTGTCAAGCAAAGGACACGGTCAACAAGACAAAACAGCAGCCTACAGATTGGGAAAAGATCTTCACCAACCCCACGTCGGAGAGAGGTCTATCTCCAAAATATACAGGGAACTCAAGAAACTTGATGTCATAAGAACAAATAATCCAATAAAAAATGGGGTACAGACCTAAACAGAGAACTCAACTCTCAACAGACAAATCTCAAAGGGATGAAAGACACTTAAGGATATTCTTGTTGATCTTAGGGTTCAGCTCCTCTCCCCAGCCCTCAGTATTGGCTCATACTATCTTTTCCTTGAAAATTTCCAATATGGGAAAGAACCAAGCACCACATTGTAAAATGTATAATGCGCTCTTATTAATTTCGCCTGTCCAAATAGAATTTTACTCTATCTGACAAAACCTGAGGCATGCTAGGGAGAGCATGTGTCTCATGCCCTTCTCTATCAACATCTTAGTTCACTTAAGTGTGAACTCAGTGGTGCAGATATTAGAAGAAGGGCTCAGGACAATATTCCACTTTCATGGGACCCTGGAAGAACTTAACTTCTCAGAGTTTATCAGCACTGGCAGACATAAGTCTTATTTTCCTTCAAGCGTCATATGTCATTTAAAATGTTTGTTGTTTTAAAAACAGATTTATTAGTTGCAGTAGGTAATTATTTATGTCTATTACCATTTGTGTTGACATGTATATTTCTAAGTGTAAGACATTTTACAAATGCATACTATATTACTAAATGTTTAAGTGCCTTTGAATGGTAATTTCTTTGTTTAATGATTATTATCTAAAATAATAACAGCATTTAAATATATAATCAGTTTCCAATAACTTTTAAGGTAAGGATATTGACTAAATTCCATATAATTTTCAACATTTCTTGTTAAATTAACATGTGTAGAATAAATGGAAAACCAGCGTGGTCATCAGGGAACATCTTTTCTTTTTCACAATGAAAAAAAATTATTGACACTGGGAAACTGGTGAATAACTTTTTATCAAAGGGGCAATTCTATATCTGTGGACTCTCTTATATTGACAACAGAATAAAGATTAATCACAAATCTAACTAATGTTGAGGTATAATTTTGCTTGTGCAAAATTTTGCTTGTGCAGTCCTACAAAAATCCTCCCTTGATTACTGAAAGACAGATGTATCAATTACATTTTCAGAGATGACCATGAAATTACATGAGTCTGTTCATTCTCAGCCTCAGAAAAAGCCACACTCTGTGCCCAAAATCTCAGGAGGAGAAATGGCCTCCAACATCCTAGTTCCTAAGTCTTTCCTGGCACCAAGACTTGCAAACAGTTCCTTCTGGCTCTAACATCACAGGAAAATAGTCACCAGTCTGGTATTGCCCATCTACCAAAGACAAGCTTACCTCCTAAGATCCAAAGCTGGACAGCATTCCTCTTTCTGGAAGTGCTGATGTCATCTGGCCATATTTTAATGAATAACAATCTATTTGATGTACATCCTAAAACCAGAACTACGGCTGAAGGAACACATTAAAAAAAAAAAAGCAAAATAGTGGATAAATTATTTTACATTCTTAAGGACATTCCATAAGTGTTTTAAGTTATTTTCTAGTAACTGTCCTTAAAATAAATGGACTTAAGTTTTAGAAACCTAAAAATGACTTTTAATGATGGAATTAAAGAGATTATATCTTTATATAAAGTTCTACTTCATAAAAACATGACTTACGAAGCATATTAAAGATCTCTCAAATGCAATATTCATAGATGAAAATGATGGTAAATATTTTTGATTTAGATGACAAACAAATGAATCCCCAGACCAATGATAAACATGAAAATTTTAGATTCAAATTTCCACTTTATTCTTTCCAAAACTGTGAAAAGCTAGGGAATTTGTTTTCACTCTTGGTTTCTTCCTTTGTATACTGAGGCAGCCCAAGCCCCTTCTCCAGTCACTTATGGCCTATGCCCCCCACTCAAAAACATCAGTCCACAGAAGCGTAAACTCAGTTTGAAGACTCTGGAACAGCCATAATCAAGCAATTACAAGAGATAAAATACAAGCTGAATTAACTTGAGAACAATGAACATCTGATTGGTTCCATTGAAAGTTGGATCCAGCAACTGGCCATTTCAGTGATGAACTGTCCACTTTTTTGCTCTGAGGAAGCTTTCCCCATGTACATGAAGGCCATCTGCAAGTCTCACCTAAGTATTGTATAGATTTAAATCTGGAAAATGGAGTTCATTTAACTTACTGGATATAATTATCCCCAGGGAGCTCCATTTGGTGCCGACTGGGAGGGACATGGGACCTAACTTACGCTACATACTGCGTTTGAAAGAACAAACTCATGTGCTTTTGCAATCAAAAAGTACAGTAATGTAGTTCGTGGCATGTGACATCACAGTATGAAGGAGGGGGAAAAGAAAATTAAAAACAAATAAAACCAAATGTTAGCCACATCCAGCAAATTTATATTTGGTATATGAGAATTGGACAACTTTATTATAAACTTCTGGTCAGTGCCACTCTGGAGTTTACAGGGTAAATATAGTTGTGTGTTTAGGAGTCTCCTTTCTTGCTTTTGGGTTCCTCTTAGAAAGGAAACAAGCAAAATTAAAAACTAAATAATACAGTCCATTTTTATCAACTCTAAGGACTATTAAATTTTGAAAGGCTGCCACAAGTAGCAAATTCCCTATAAATGTCTTATGGAAAGGAGAGGGAATAATAGAGAGTGAGAATGTGATGGTAGCAGAGCCAAATGTACTTCTGAAAAGGGGTGGGGGTGTTACACCCCTAGGTCAAAAGACATACCTGAAAAGGAAATGCAGAAACAAGAGCAAGCAGGTTAAAGGCAAAAGTCTCAACCCTTCACCCACTCCTCAACAGAGCAATTGACTTAGGAAGAAAGAAGGGGTTATGAAACATATTGTGTAGAAACTCATATTTACATAAAGCACTTTCTAACTGTGGTTGCAAAGCATAACCAAAAGCCTGTGTTGCTAACATTGTGTACTTGTAGGAAATCCATTCTATCTTCTCCACAAGCACTCAGTTTGTGTAACGAGAAAATAGAAAAAGATCTGCATCAGCACAATATAAAGAAGCCTTAAGAATAAAGGAACGAATGAGAAACAAAACTTATCAACAGAATAACTTGCCAGAGGAAAATTGTTACCATGAACGGATTATCACTGAAACAAATATTTGTTATAACTATTTTAAGTTAATGGAACAGTAGCCTCTAAGAACAAAGCTCACAAACAGAGATGAATAGACAATGATAAAATAGACAAGTCAGCATGAGTTAACTAGAAAGTAGGAAAATAAAAGCCTTACAATTGGAAAAAGAATTAGATGCTTGAAAGGGCATATATACTCTAGTGAAATAGAAATAAACATTGAGGAGACTAATAAAAAGCACATATATACTGAAATAACATATATTAAGAAAAGTATTAATTAAAATATTACAAAAGAAGAGTAATAGAAAATTTTCAACAAACATTTAGAAAATGACAATTTTTGATCAATTTTAGAACATGATTAAAAATGGCTTCTGAGTCTTTTCTAGAAAATACAAAGAGTAGCTAATCTCTATTAAATCGCTGTATTGTTGGTTATGTTCCCAAAGTTCAGGGTGTCCTGTTTACATTGCCATCGATACAGAGGGCTTCAACAGCAGCTAGCTGGTTTGGGGAAGATGAAAACATGGGAATTGGATCCTATCGTTTTGCCATATTCAACTGGTTAAGAGATAGTCATGAATCCTACCTGCCTTTCAAGAAAGCAAATGATAGCTCTTGCCAGAAAATCCCCTGGGGCTGTCATTTACAGATACTAGCACAAAACTCCTACATAAAATCATGATTGAGAAAAATAGGTAGGTATAATTCCAGAAATGCAAAGATGGCTCAACATTAATATATCTTTTATTATTCATAGGTCTAAAAGAAAAGTATTGTAAATATTTTTATATATGCTAATATGACATGTCATACAATTAAAATCTTTCTTTTTAAAGAGCATGTAAACAATGCAACATTTTTAAATATTTATTTTATTTTTGATAATGTGTATGCTTGTCTATGTGCACTTGAGTTCATGTGCCGACAGAAGCCAGGGACTTCAGATATCTCAAAAAATGGAGTTACAAATGGTTGTGTCCCATGTAGGTACTGGTAACTGACTCAGATCCTTTGCCAGAACAGTGCATGCTCTTAATAGCTGAGCCATCTCTCCAACCCTGAGCTTGCTTTTTAATATAATAAAATACATTTTCTCAATAACAAGCTATTTGAGTCACTCTAAATTAGGAAAAGGAAAGCTACGTGGCATCACAATTATTTTTTTAAAAAAAATTCATGTCTCTGACAATACAATTAGGGTGATGAAATAGTAAAATAAATTCCTTCTATAAATGAGATAACTATCTACCTTGAGCATCAAATGAACCAATTAAGAAGTATGTCAGGCAATAATAGAATCCAATAAGGCAGCAGGGTGCACTAGGAATATAATCCAACACTGCTCAGTCCTCAACTAACCAAACTTAATGTAACCCTTTCCTTGGTGCTGTGGTAGGAGACTCACAGTGAAAGTGCTCCAGCCCTCAGGCACCAGTTCCTATGCATCCCTACAGGATGTTAAAGAAGAGTGGGTTTTTTTTGTTTGTTTGTTTGTTTTTGGTTTTTTTTGTTTGGTTTTTTTAAAAGATAGGGTTTCTCTGTAGCTTTGGAGCCTGTCCTGAAACTAGCTCTTGTAGATCAGGCTGGCCTTGAACACACAAAGATCCACCTGCCTCTGCCTCCCGAGTGCTGGGATTAAAGGCGTGTGCCACCACCTCCCAGCCAGAAGAGTGGATTCTTTATGTTACAATTCTTTACAATTAAAGAAAACTTTAAGGCAGTGGAAGATGGAAAGACCTCTCATCCTCTTGGAAGGGGAGAATTAATATTGTAGACATCGTTATCTTTCCAAAAATAATCTGCAGATTTTATGCAGTCCCCATCAAAACTCAGGGTCATTTTTTTACCAACATAGAAAACAATTCTTAAACTTTGTATGGAAACACACACATGCACAAAACAAGGCTAGCCAAAGCAATCCTAAACTAAAGGAATACCGCTGGAGATGCCACCATATAATTTCACTTTATACTACAGAACCACAGCAATAAAAACACCCCAAAATACAGGCTTGAAAGTAAGTCCATAGACCAGTGCAATAGAATAAAAGACCCAGACACAAGTCTGTGCAAGTACTGCTATGCTACCTAATTTTTTACAAAGATGCCAAAATATACATTAAAGAAAAGTCAGTGTCTTCAGTAAAAGCTGCTAATTATGAAAGTTTTAAGGCGTTAAAATATGACTGAATGAGTGACTGAAAACACTCTGATGTTCAAGATTCTTAACTCAAAGAGCTTTTCATTTCCCATTTCCAAAATAAAGACTACATGAAGAATATAAAAGTACCTCTCCTTGTTGGGTATAGTTTTGGCATCTTGGACACATTTCTACTTCATTTGTTCTTGTCTTTAGTGTGGGAACTGGAGATCTGAGCACCACGGTTCCCAGACGTTCTTGCCAGCAAACTTCTGTTAAAGGTCTGGCATCAAAGACGCTTGTGTGGGAGTAGCCAGGAGGAAGAGAGGAACGATCATTAGTGCCTCTTTGGTAACAGGAAGGCTCATGGATTTAAGCATAGGGAAGACACGTTGATTTTCATCAAGAATTCCTAGAAACCACTTGCTTCAGAATCCCAGACAGTGAGGTCATCAGTGGTAGCTCTCAAAGGTGCCTGCCCTTTCTGATTTTCTTACCAGTAGCAATGTTTTCTTGACACTTTTGCACTCTGCTCTTACAAGGGTTTCATAGTCTTTGATGTCCCAAACTGAGTGCCTCACACTGGACTATTCTAGGGTAGCTTCTGTTGTCCTATATAAAGTCTGACAGTTTCAACGATCAACACCAAACCTAAACACCAGCAGACTCTTCCCTGACTCTGGCCGGGAGAAGGGGTTTCCCGGCTCTTTAGGGGTGCCACCTTCCATCAGGTATGGAGGCACAACACAAAGGAAAAGCATTTGGATCCCTTTGACCTGGGCCTCACCACCTCACAGATATCATTTTCTTCACTTTATGAGTCCATGGCACAGTCCCCTAGAAGAGCACATGGCCCACAGCAAAAAAAGAGAAAAAAAATCCTTCCTGTCAATCGCAAACAGGGTCCAGTGGTTTATAACACAGCCCCTATCTTGGTCCCTGTTCTATTGCTGTGAAGAGACACCATGACCCAGGCGACTCTTATAAAGGTAAGCATTTAATTAGGGGCTTGCTTACAGTTTTAAGGGCTTACTTAGTCTTTCATTGTAATGGCAGGGAGCTTGGCACCTGGCAGCTATGGGACTGGAAAAGTAGCTTAAGAGCTACATCCTTACTCATGGGTCTGTGTGAGGGGGTGGGGGAGGGTTGAGAAACTGAGTCTGATGTGGGCTTTTAAAACCTTGAAGCTCACCATCCCCAGTGACACACTTCCTCCAGCGAGGTTACACCTATTCTAACAGGGCCATGCCTCTTAATCCTTCTCAATTAGTGCCACTCCCTCCTGTGACTAAGTCTATGGACGCTGTTATTCCAACTATCACATCCCCTGGGCAAGCCTCATTTGAATGAGAAAAGTAATATTTCCTTGGGAAAAGCCACTGGAAAACTGAGGCTGCTTATTGTAGCAGCTGGTCTATGTGGTTGGCACAGTCGTAACAACCTGGGACAAACAAACACCCAAGATTTTGGGAGACTAAAAATAAGGGGGTTCTACTTCCTGGAGTTCTGAAGGCTGAAAGATTCAAGATTAAGACTTTCAAATTTGGCAAGAGCCTGATTTCTAGTTTATAGATGGTGTTGTCTCTTTACTGTACTCTCAAATGGGGAAGGAGGCAAGGCAGCATCCCCTAAAACTCTTTTATGAGGCACCACTTACACTCAGACTGCCACCCCAGGGATTTTATAATCTCCCACAGGCTTCCCCTCCTGTTGTCACCACACTAGAGACTATGATTCAGGTGAAGTGATAGACAAGGATACCTAGGTCAGGGGTGAGGAGGACACAAACTTTCAGACAGTAGTAGACTATATAGACTATATAGTCTATGATTCTTGTTTTTCCACAGTTATCCAAACTTAAATCTCCATAGGGAGTAGGAGTAATTAGATGCTTGATTTAGGGGTACTGAAAACAAGATATGAAGATAATCAGACTTGAATCAAGATAATTTGATTGCTACACAGTCACAGGAGAGGCTGAGGGTCACACAGGGCAGGTATGATACACGGCATATGTTGGACATCAGAGTGCAAAATGCTTCAGAATGAAACCTTGGAACACCAACATGATACTGCAAGTACAATGTTCCACATCATGGAACTGGATTTTATTCGCAGAAGTCCGAAAACACCATGTAATAATTACCGCCTATCAGCTATATCTATGAAACATAAAGCAAACATGAGTGATTCATGTGTTTAGACTTATATTCTGTCTCTACTCTCTCATTATAGGTTTGCAAATATTCAGATGTCCAAAAACTTAAAACGTCGGTTTCCAAGCATTTCATATAAGATATCCCCAACCTGATGTCTGCGACCACATATATTTGAATGAGAAGAATGTACTAGCCTCCTAGTCTGTGTTAGGATGTTATGGCTAAGGCAAAAGTTAATTGTTACATAAATGTTAGAGGCAGAGATGTTGAGCTAAGCCCTCCGTGTCTCTTATTCTTTGTTTATCTTGACATGGGATTTCTGATCATAGACTGACTTGTATGGCTCTTTTGTGGGGCTGTGGTTTCATATTTGTAGAGTATTATGAAGAATACCTACCATATCAAATTGAAGTTGTTAGTGTTAAATATAAAATATTCAAAATTAGCCCCCCCTTTTGGCTAATGACTTTCTTGTTTCCATTATTTCCTCCCCATATATTGATTTTGCTGTGATTGCCATAGAACCATCTGAGGTAGTATGGACAGAAATGACTTATCTTTTTTTTCTTACCTTTATAGTTTGCAGATTTGTCCCTGTTTTGTACGGCTCTTTGATTTGTTTCCACATTAGTTTCTTACATTTTTACATTAGTTTCTTGGCATTCTTACATTTTTGCTAAATAGCACTCCAGTTAACAGGCGATGATCCCCCCCCCCCCCCATCAAGAGCCTTGTATGTAGGTCTTGTTTTCTTTATATGATTTTAGGTTCATTATGGAAATCTTGAAGAGACTCTGAGTTTTATAGTCAAGGACTGTGGCAAGGCTCATTCTTGCCATTTGTTTTGTGATGTCGCACACTGTATTTCTGTCTTGTTAGAATGTTTTTCTCCCAGTTACTCATTGTGGCATTCACACAATGTCTTTAACCACTTGTCCACCACCACTACTTCATTTTCTACACTGCTAATTTTCTTCCGTGATAGGGGAGTTCAGTCAATCACATTCTGTTTGTGGGGCGTGTCGCCCTTAGGCTAAAGTTTACCTATAAACCTGGCGAGTGCGCTCCACAAACAGAGTGTGATTGGCTGAACTCCCCTATCACTTTCGCTCTCCATAACCTCTGGATGCTCATCTCACTGATGTTAATGTCACTCCTCTGTCCTTGGCTCTTCCTTCCACGTGTGTGCTCTGCCACATCCAAGAGCTGTGATTTCCCTTCTCCTCTCATGCCCCTTATTTTCTACAATCATCCATGTGTCTGGCAGTAATCGATGACATTGGACCACAGAGCAGAGTACTGACAGAGGTAGGATAGACCCAAAGACACAGTGGTATGCCGTGGATATCGTTCACAACATTTTTTTTCTGCTTTTGAGACTAGGTCTCACTCTGTGGCCCCTGCTGGTAGCAATGTTCTTGCTTCCAAGTACTGAAGCAAGATTCCAAGTTTCCAAGGATTGAAAACTCCTTGATCTTCTTTGCTTCTACCCACTAGCTTCCTGGCATCTCCATCAGCTTCACTGTCCTGTGTTGCCAAGGCCATCCAGACTCTTTTCTTCTTTCCCCCCACATTCTACACACACATTTCTCTTATCCTTTCAGCTTATACTTATGTATTACTTTCTTTAAAAGAAATTGATGCATGTGTGTTTACCTGCATGTGTGTATGTGTGTCAAATGCATGCCTGGTACCAGCAGTAGTAAGAGGAAGGTGTTGTCAGATTCCCCCCCCCACACATACACACACAGAACAGGAGCTACAGATGGTTGTAAGCTACCTCATGGATATTTTTAACCCCCCAAGTCATCTCTCCAGGCCCCATCAATTACTAGTCATTTAAGATACAAAAAAACCATATATGTACGGTAGGAGGAATGAATGTGGCCCTGTCTTTAGACACTCTGATAATATCATCTGTGGATGTTAGTGCAACCATGCTTTAGTTTTCCTAGAGTTTATTTAAATATTATTTTTAAATTCACTCACTGTGCAAACATCGACAGAACAGAATATTATGAAGTAGAGACCTTTGTCCTAGTCGCCCTGTAGCCTAGGGCTCAGTGACCATGGCTGCTGTGAATCCTCCTAAGTAGTATGTTCTCTGAGTAGACAAAAGCGCAAATTCATTTACAACATGAAATGCTCTGAGGACATATCCAGCCAGCTTTCTCCGCCCACATATTCTGTATCTGTGGATTCAGCCAACGACAGATCACATGTGTGAGTAGAAAACCATTGAATTATATTGAACTGTACAGATATTTTCCTTATTTTCCTCCAACAATGCAGCATAAAGGCTATTTACATAGAATCTTCATTGAAGTAAATATTATAATGAACACAGGTAGGAGTTAAGGTATATAAGCCTACATATAAGGTGTATATATATATATATATGGTATATATATAAATATAGATAGATAGATAGATAGATAGATAGATAGATAGATAGATAGATAGATCTTATGAAAATGCTATAACTGTAATGTCTTATAAGAAGGACTCGAGTCCTGGAAATAGTTCTCTGTACATACTAAAAGATTACTATAAATATCTTGATTTTTAACATCATCCTTATAATCTCTATGTGAACAATTATGAAAAAGTACATGTAAGCCTTGCTCATGTTCTTTGGCAGTGAGGAAGAAATCAGGCTTTTATGTCTTGGGTTAATTTATATGAAATCTGCCATTATTCTTCAGTAATAGGAGTCTCCCAGGTCCTTAGGCAATATTTCTTCACCTAGATACTATGGGAACACCGGTTTGGGAGATGGCTCAGTGAGTAAGAGCCCTTGCTGTCTAAGCATGAGGACCCAAGGTCAAATACTCAGCCAGGGACAAGCCAGGCATGGCCAGACATACTAGTAACCCAAACAACGTAGGGAGCACAGACAGAAGGATCACTGAGGCACGCTGACCACCAGTATAACTCCAGGTTCAGTAAGAGACACTATCTAGGAGAATTAAGAAAAGTCATAAAGAAAATCTGTGTCTTCTTCTGGCCTCCATATGCACTGCACACACACACACACACACACACACACACACACACACACACACTCAAAGGGTTGAGTTATGCTCTATTATTCTCTGCCTGGTTTTAGCTCGTTTTAGCATCTCTTTGACTACTTCTGGGCTCTCAGTTGCCTTTGCTACTATTAGCAAATAATAGCTTTCCCCCTCCCAATTATCTACTCCTATTTCATTATACATGAATGTTAGAGCACAAGTTTTGTTCATAAGGCAAAGACAGTCTTGGAGGGCTCCCCAAGACTTTTCTCTAAATTATATATGTGTACTCTGGGCCCTTGCCTTTGGAATTTGAGACCGTCAGAGTCCCAGGCAGAAGAATCTATGTTGGGCTATTTACTGACAGGTGAGACCAGAAAATGCAATCCAAACTGTGCCATTAAAAGCATCTACATTGGACTGGAGAGGTGGCTTAATGGTTAAGAGTGTTTACTTTTCTTGCAGAGAACCTGAATTTGATTCCCAGCACCCATATCAAGTGATTCACAACCACCTACAGCTCCAGATCCAGAGACTATGAGGGTACCTGCACTCACACATGCACACACACACATACACACATAAAAATAAAACTTTTTTCTAAAAAAGTGTTGCTGTGCTTGTCTGAGCTCTTGGAAATGTCATTAATTAATGAAATAGGCAGACATTTGCAGGAATCAATAACGAAAACATAAAAGTAAAGAGAAGGGGAAAGAAAAGGGAGAAAAAAGTAGGAAGAGAAGAAGAAGGAGAAGGAAGAGGAGAAGAAGGAGAAGAAGCAGAAGGAGGAAGAGGAGGAGGAGAGGAGAGGAGAAGAAGAAGAAGAAGAAGAGGAAGAGGAAGAAGAAGAAGAAGAAGAAGAAGAAGAAGAAGAAGAAGAAGAAGAAGAAGAAGAAGAAGAAAAAGAAAGAAAGAAAGAAGGAAAGAAAGAAAAGAAAGAACGAAGAAAATGCTGCCACCAACAACAATAACAAAATGAACTTTCTGCTTTAGAGGTATAGGAATGCTTAAATTTTGAAATTGTGAACAAAAGCAGCTATGAACCTCAGGCTTCAGCATGCAGACACATAAAAAACTACACACACACACACACACACACACACACACACACACACACACAAAGGAATGGGGCCCCAGGGTGGGGGAAGGCGCTGTCAGTAGCTTTGAGCTGCCTCATTTTTTTTAATGGAAAAATTGTTACAAATGGGTTCTTCGGCATATGTTATTAATTTCATTATCCTGGCTTCTTGCCAGCTAAGCATCAAACCCTGGTTTTTGTGATTTCAGTTGCAACTAGTAAAACTCATGTGGGCATTAACAGAAACAGACAGGAGAGCGTTTTTCCAAGTCAACTCCAAGTAACTGTTTTAAAGGCTTTTGCTTTGCAATCTGAGTTGGAAGGCTTATTTTTGTTGATGAGAAGAATCCTTTCCTAATGTATGGTGCTCCCAGACCTGATTATTTGTAGGACTTGAATAAATCACTGACATTGAAAGAGGAAACATTTTATTCATACAAGGTTTTAAGATGGATACGATTTTATAAATGTTCATAAAAGTTTTACTTTTTATACTTTCCAGCACCATGTAGCTTTTGTATAATAGCTATCACTATGAAAACAAAAATGTTTTTCTTCTGGATGAAGAAATTATGACAAACGCTTTGAAATGAGAGTGGTGAGGGCAGTGCTAGAAAACCTTCCCTATTACACCTTTTGAGAAAGTTCAGTTTTATTAGGAAATATCAACAACCATGCCATGCAAATTATTTCAAAATTAGTTTCAAATCTGGTCTTTTTTGCTGATACTTAATAGAGTAGCAATTATTGACCAAGTGCTTAATAATGAAATAGTTGTTGCCCTCCAGCCATTGTCACACACAAGAAATTATGTTTTGTATGAAGTTTGCTCTAAAGAAATCCCTACAAACCCCGATGCAGTTATTTCTATCCTCAACACATGTAACCCTAACAGCAGAGATAATATATCCTGGACTCCCTATGAGAATGTGTCATATTTATCTCCTGTGTGATTCACCTTGGTTATTAAAGATTACCTCAAGGCCCATCAGTTGCCTGAATGAGTTTTTCTTCTTCATTTCTCTTCTCCTGTTTCCTTTTCCCCTTACTTCCTTTCTTCCTTCTTTCCTTCTTTTTTTCCTTATTCCCCCACCCCCATCTTGGGACATAGCGCTCATATGTCTTCATTTTTTGGAAAATCCTTCCAAGAACACAAGCCATTTGAAATTGTTATATCCATTTACAGACACAGTTATTCTTTTTTCTTCAAAATTGGTTGCTGGGTGTCTTCCTTAAAGCAGGCACCTGACTTATAGTAGTATAGAGTGCAAAATCTGGCTCTTGTGGAGATCACAGAGAAGTTAATGGAGACAGGCAAGAAATAAGCATTTTTTACTTCTGCTGCTATTTGTCATTAAACAGGACAAAGAAAATAAAATAAGATCAGGCATGCATCATCATCCTCTATTGATGTAACCAGGGAAAGGTTACATCTGATGGGTGATCTCTGTTCAGCACCAGGACAGAAAATCTTTATCACATTAAAATGTGAGTACGCCCATGCGTGTGTGTGTGTGTGTGTGTGTGTGTGTGTGTGTGTGTGTGTGTGTGTGTGTTTAGATAGAGAGAGACCAGAGTACGACTTGTGGGTGTCATTTCTCTCCTTCTACCATACAGGGATCAAACTCAGCTCCTTGGGCATCCAGGAGATACCTTTCATAGCTTGGCCATCTCAGATTTTGAAAGGGAAACCACGAGGCTGGACCTGGCTGTGGAAGGAGCCAGGTAAGTCCACATAGTCCCTGCTGATGTCCTGACGAAATTGATGAGAGGAAGTTGCATCTGCTGTGTGAAGTCTACTCCTCTTGCTACCGATTTCCCTTCTTATGTGCAGAAAACAGAAAAGCAGGGAATTTTGCTTCCTTAAAAATCTACTTTGCAGATTGGCCTTGGTGGCTAAGACCATTTTAGGCTTGATGAGTAGAAACACACACAAAAGAAATCTAGTCTCTTGTTTCTGAGTTTTTGTCATGATATTCAACATATGAATTGAGATTAGTAAAACTCAATCATCTAAGTTGAAGATTTCCTAGATCACCTGTTTCAGACATCTGTTGGTCGCAAGTAAGCACGCATCTTGGTTTGTGTAAGGTCCCATGGTCTTAAGTAATAACTACGATGAGATCCAGTACCTTTTTCTAGTGTGGTCATTTATTCCTCAAGAAACAAAACCACTGAAG
The DNA here is from genome assembly GCF_982192425.1 of Myodes glareolus. Classification (NCBI taxonomy): domain Eukaryota; kingdom Metazoa; phylum Chordata; class Mammalia; order Rodentia; family Cricetidae; genus Myodes; species Myodes glareolus. Next base: position 111,782,440 of record NC_142026.1, on the reverse strand, counting down.
GGGCAGAGAACAGACTAATTGTACTGTATTATATTTAGAAATGGGAGTTCATGGAGGTAAACAAGTTATTTGTGCATCCACATCTGTGGAGATCCATAGAGTACCAGCTAGAGCAGACTCTCCTGTGCTTCTGTCTGCATATTAGTTTCAGCACCTGGATATTAAGCACCACACTCCTGCAGAGCTGGAATTACAACCATTTCTCTGCTTCACTTCTCTTCCTGTTCTGGAAGCATTTTTAGTGGTCTGTGATAGCCAGTCGTGAACATCATTCTTGACTGTCAACCTGACAGAATGGCAGAATGGGTGTGTGTAGTATGGAGGGCTGCTTATTGGTTTCTGGTCGCCTGGCCAGAAACTGTTTTAGTTAAAACACTGGTTGGCCCATTAGCTCTAGCTTCTTATTGGCTAACTCTTACATATTAATTTAACCTATTTCCATTCATTTGTGTATCGCCACATGGCAATGGCTTTCTGGCAAAGTGTTGGCATGTCTTACTCTGGCAGTGGCTCCATGGCATCTCCCTCTCTGCATTCCTTCTCCCAATATTCAGTCCAGTTTTTCCTGCCTACCCAAGTTCTTGTCCTATCAACAGGCCAGTTTCTTTATTCATTAACCAATAAAAGCAACACATAGACAGAAGGACCTCCCATACCAGATGTTTCTGGAAAAGCCTTTCCTGAGACAATTGAAATGAATGATTTGCAGGAAAGATCTGACTTAAATGTGGGCAGTACCATCTGACAGGACAGACTGGAAAGGCTGGAATAAAAACTAAAGACAGAAGAACCTAGGTTCTGTGGGTGCCATCTTAATTCTCCCTGAGCAGAGGCGTCCACAAAGCTGCCTTCGCTCACAGATATCAGTTTCTTTAGCCCTTTAAGTTGGCCTCATACCAGACACTCCCCAGTTAGCTTCCATGCCTTTAGCCTTGACCTGAGCTAGCATCATTAGTTTCCTTTGATCTAAGGCTTCTGGCTTCTTGGATTGAGCAGCTACCAGGCTCTCTTGCTTTTGAACCTAGAGACATACACTGTCAGACTGTCTAGCCTCTTATTGCTTAGGCTGACCTAATAAGACCTTTTATCATCTTCATGTATGGGTGCATGCATGCATGTGTGTGTGCATGCCTGTGTATGTATGTTTCATTGGTATGAAAGCTGAGAGTTCACGTCAAGATTCTTGATCTCTTTGTGACATACACTTTCATTCTGTCATTTTCAAATCCAGTTACCTTTTTTTCTATGGGACACAGTCAATCCATGTGAAAGTGTAGTTTCTATCAACCCACTTTCTTCTTCTATTTCAGACAAGGAAAAAAATATTATTTAAACACACTGACTTTAATTTAGAAAAAAAATTAAATACTCTCTGTTTATCTGCAATGTCTCCCCTTCTACTTAAATGTTCATATCTCATTTATTATTTTAAAATTGTTGATTCTGACGCTACTCACTTTACTTACCAATCTTTCTGATTGTTCTCTCACCCAGTTTGATCTTTGAAAATTTATTTTCTATGTTGTGCCTTCCTTACCCTGTTCCTCCTTAACCACCCATCAAATCATAATTGAAGTTGGCATTCTTGCTGATCAAATCTTCTAACTCCTCAGACATTGCTGGAGCTCCACTGCTCCCTTACTTATCAGCTCCTTTGCAATCTGATCCATCCTCTTACTGCCCCAGAATCCTCCTCCCTTCCCATGCAGTCCCCCAAGAGTCTCCAATACAATGAAACCTCAGGTGTCTCCCTTGTTCTTCAGTGTGTAATCCAAATTCCTTAGCATGACAGAGAAGACCCATCACCAGAGGCCTACGGAACTTCCTTTTGGAGCTTTACTTCCTGCCTCAATCATGTTTTCCTCCTTCGCTAACTCTTCAAGGTACGCATGCTTACTTTCCTGCCCAGTGAAGGCTCATTCATCTAAGGTTCAGCTCCTGGGGCACCGTCTCCTGGTCTTTTTTAAGATTCCAAAGCATTTTTATAGTACACTTTCAACAGTCCTCACCATACGGTAGCACTGGTTTTTCATGTGTCTGTCCTTTTCTGCTGACTGCTGTGTTTGGCTCTCTGCCCGGCACACAGTAGGTGGTTTATAATCTCTTTAGAAATATAATTGCAAATACAGAAATGAGTGAATGGATTAGCTACCTTAATTATGTAAATATCAACACACCTCTCCATTTTTTTCCACACAGGAGAACAAAGTTCAGCTTTACCATAAATTACTTACATGGAAGTATGTGTGCATGTATTTATATATGCATGTGCCCCAGTCACTACTCCCACAGCGTATTTCAGCGGCTGTAGCTTTAACAGCTGTCATGTATACAAATATTACAATAAATCTGAGGCTGCAGTTTTATGGCCCTGGAGTGAAAATGAGAGAGTCCAGCGAAAGCTTAGATTGCAGCAATATCATGGAGTCGAGTATTAAAGATCACTATCCCAAGACGGACACCGTGTGCAGTGTGACCCTTTTTGAGCTAGGATAAAAACACTGGTTTTATAATAAGATTTATGAAGAAGGAGAAGGAAGAAGCAGGAGGAGGAGGACAGGAATATACCACCCAAAGTGTAAAATAGGATTAAAAATTCTAAATTTTTGATAATGGATTAATTTCCTTTGTTCTTTTATAGTTTCTAACACGTGTTTAGACCTCACATGTATGATTTTAATAATGGTAAGGCGTTCTCATCTGTTATTTGTTGTTGTAACGGGATTCTACAGACTACATCATTTATAAGGAATAGCGGTGCACATATTTGGCTGCTAACTCTGGAGACAGGGATGTTTCAGAGCATGAGGTCAGCTCAACTGCTGCTGAGGACTTTACGCTGCAGTACAACGTAGCAGAGGGTATTACATGATAAGAGAGAGGCATCATACCAACCTGGGTCTCTCTGGTCCTACAAAGCCACAGATTAAAATACGAGAGTCTCCATTGTGACTTTATTCAATGCTAAGTACATCCTAAAGGTCACTTTCAATCATCATTAACAGTAGACTATAGCACAAAGACTCTAGAACTGTATCCACAACAGAAAGCAAAACAAAATGTGCTGCCACTACATAATCGCAAGCTTTCTCACTAGTGCTGAAACTTGAACACATGGCTTTGTGTATGCAAGGCAAACTGTCTGTCTATCATGGAGCTACATATGAATCCCAACTTCAAATTCTTTGGGTGAACAAAAAGGAAGTTGAACTAACTACTATCTAGATATAATTTCTAACTGCTTGTATTAGGTATTTTAATTTATCACCAAACTAATCTTTTCAACCTTTTAAGCATAAAATTATGTTCTTATTTTTAGGACCATATGCTTGTTGTAGGAAATTTCTAAGTTCTTAATACCTTAAAATATTATTTAACTTATTATTAAATCTTTGCTTTACAGATGCTTCTCAGTTTTAGGAGGTCACATTTATTAATTGCTTCTCTCAGTGTCTGTGCTACTTGCATTATATTTAGGAAGTGATCTCCTGAACCAATGCATTCAAGGCTACTTCCCACTTTCTCTTCTATGAGGTTCAGTGAGGCTAGTTTTATGATGAGGCCTTTGATTCATTCAGACTTAGTTTTGTGCACAGCGATAGGTATGGATCTATTTGCATTTTTCTACATGTCGACACCCAGTTATGCCAGCACCATTTGTTGAAGATGCTTTCTTTTCTCTACTTTATAATTTTAGCTTCATTGTCAAAATTCAGGTGTTCATAGGTGTATGGATTGCTATCAGGATCTTTGATTCAATTCCTTCGGTCCACCTATCTGTCTTTGTGCCAATACCAAGGTGTTTTCATTACTATAACTCTATAGTAGAGCCTGAGGTCAGGGATGGTGATGCCTCCAGAATTTTCTTTATTGTACAGGATTGTTTTAGCTAGTTTGGGTGAGCTTTCTTTTTTCTCACATAAAGTTGAATATTGTCCTTTCAAGGTCTGTGAAGAATTTTTCTGGGATTTTGATGGGTATTGCATTGAATCTGTAAATTGCTTTTGGTAAGATTGTCATTTTTACTATGTTAATCCTGCCTACCCAAGAGCATGGGAGATTTTTCCATTTTCTGATGTCTTCTTCAATTTCTGTCTTCAATAAAGAAGACTTAAAATTCTTGTCATATAGGTCTTTCACTTATTTGATTATAGTTACCCCAAGATATTTTATGTTGCTTGTGGCTATTGTAAAGGGTGATTTTTCTCTGATTTCTTTCTCAGCCTATTTATCATCTATATATAGGAATTCTATTGTTTTTTTTTAATTTATCTTGTATCCTGCTACACTACTGAAGGTGTTATCAGTTGTAGTAGTTCCCCGGTAGAATTTTTGGGATCACTAATGCATACTACCATATCATCAGCAAACAGGGAAAGTTTGACTTCTTCTTTTTCAATTTGGATCCCCTTGATCTACTTTTGTTATCTTATTGCTCTATCTAGAACTTTGAGTACTATATTGAATAGATACGGACAGAGTGCACAGCCTTGCCTTGTTCCTGATTTCAGCAGGATCACTTTGAGTTTCTCGCCATTTAGTTTGATATTGACTGTTGTCTTGCTGTATATTGTCTTTATAGGGGGATATAACAGCAGATACTGAGGAAATCCAGAGAATCATCAGATCACCCTTTAAAAACCTATACTCCACAAAATTGGAAAAATTAAAGGAAATGAATAATTTTCTGGATAAACACCACATACCAAAACTAAACCAAGACCAAATAAACAGATTAAATAGACCTATAACCCCTATGGAAATAGAAACAGTCATCAAAAATCTCCCAACCAAAAAAAGTCCAGGATCATATGATTTCAGTGCAAAATTCTAGCAAAATTTCAGAGAAGAGCTAATACCAATACTCCTCAGATTGGTCCACATAACAGAAACAAAAGGAACATTGCCAAACTCTTTTTTGCAAGGCTACAGTTACCCTGAAACCCAAACCACACAAAGATACAACTAAGACAGAGAACTACAGACTGGTCTCATTCACGAACATCAGTGCAAAAATACTCAGGAAATATTGGCAAACTGAATCCAAGAACACATCAGAAAAATCATTCACCATGACCAAGTAGGCATCATCACAGAGATGCAGGGATCAACATACAAAACTGTTTTGTATGTTGAACTTAAAAAAATCTGTCAATTTATTACACCGTATAAACAAACTGAAAGGATAAAAAACAGCTGATCTTCTCATTAAAAGCTGAAAAGGTTTGACAAAAGTGTTATTCAACATCCCTTAACCATAAAAGTCTTGGGGAGAGCAGGAATACAAGAATCATACCGAAACTTATTCATAATTCTACTAGTCATATACAACAAAGTGTCATTGGTATGTTGACATAGCCATGTCTTCCTTTTCTAGTCATTAACATATGCACTTTGCATACTTCACCATTACATTCAGAATGGAGACAGTTCCTACACTTACATCCCCGGTTCCACCTCCACCTTGAGTTCCTAATATAAGCTTATGCATCAAACTTTATTCTTAGTGGCTGAGGCATTTTAAAGTCTGGCAAGCTACCAAACTCCATGGAATCAAAGCAGCAACCAGATTGCTTTCCCAGCAGCCCATGCTATCATTGAAACTCTCCTTTCCAAGGACAGTTTGATCCTCTCATTATAAAATGGACCTGCATAGGCCAAAAGCCCAGTGAACACCTTGAATTCCTCCCCTGGAAGCTAAGAGTTGCCAACAGTTTATTCAAACAGTGTCCTTCAAAACTCTCTTCCTCTCTTTATTATCTCCTCAGTTCTCATTTAGAAACCATCCCCACTCCGCTAACTCACATACCTTATCTTCTCTCTAGTTTTCCTGCTTGGATTTCTGCTATGTAACAAATCAGGGTTCACAATACAATTTGAATTCTTTTACGTCCTAGCGCAGCTGAGAATGACAATCATCTCACTTAGTCTGAAAGTCAATGTTTCAAACATGGCACTGATGTCCCATGCATACCCCTAAAACTTTGTCCAACAGGACACTGCTTCATAAAGTGGGAGCATTTGTTTTTTAAAGCCTTCCCTGGCAGTCCTTGCTGTTTGTCATACGAGATGTGGGGTGGAAAGCAAGGGACAAAGATTTGTATAGACATACACACAAGTCTACCCTGTTTCTTTTGGCCTATTAATCCATGTGTCAGACAAATGTATATCCTGTTAGTTCTAGGTCCTACTAGGTTGGTTCTCTACAGAATCCCAAGTAACACCTCTTCATTTTAATAATAATTGCCCTGATAGCTCTCTTGTATCTCTTTGATGTAATGTTCCCATGGATTTTCTTTTCTCTCTGTACCACTTTCTGGAACATGCTCCTTAATTATGTAGGTATAGTTTTCTGTCATTTTTTGGCTCCATAAGTTCCTTATGAACAATCATAAGTGCCATTGGTATGTCAGGTTAGTCGCTGTCTTCTCACATCCCTCAGAAGTGTCAGGCAATAAGAATAACAATAAAAAAAATTGCTCAATGTATAATTTTGAAGGTATGTATGAGAATCAAAGAAGATATTTTATAGTTTAAAACTCTGAATTCCTTAAGTATTACTTAATTAAAGTATTCATTAATTAAAGCTCACCCATCAGTCAACACCAGGACGACTATCTACAAATCCTTTCATTTGCATTGTATACGTATTATCTGTTCTGGAAAAGTTATGCTTCTCTAAAGCATTAAAGATCTCTTATTGATTTTTTTTTCCTTTTTGCCATTTTATTCCTTCAGATGCTTAAAAATTAGAGAAAAATACCATTGGGGTTTCATAGTTGTATTATCACATCTAGAGTCTAGTTTAAGAAATGTTTTTTTAAAAAAACTTATGCTAAAAAGGTCAAATGAGGCGGAGACTATGGAGGAAATTTTAGGTAAATACCTTTTCTGGGTCTACCGATGTAAGACCATGCTCATCACCCCTCACCAATACACAGTTGAACAATGTAATTCTTACTGCACACATTTTTTTCTTGATAAAAAATACGTTGTCTTCTTTCAGTTCACATTTCTGCATGCTACACAGTCAGATCCTTTATGTACATTTTTGTTGCTGCATCTATAAGATAGCGCACACGAATGAAGGGTGAAGGAAACATCATGCAACTTTTAACACAGCAGGAAGAATAACAAAGAGGAGAAAAATCGACGAGCAAATCTCACACCTCTCTTCAATAAACAGGGGCAGGTGCAGCTGAAAGCATTCCAATGCAAGACTCAATTCTCCTCCCTTAAGAGCTAAAGATTGCTCTGCAGAGGTTCTCCACTGAGGAAACCACATGAGTCCATTATGTGGGAGCTCTGGTTTCAGGATGTTGCAGCAAGAATCCCTTGGGGATTTTATTGTAACCTTTAGACAACATTTGCCCCTTACACATAACTATATAAAATCATATATCAAAAGTAAAAAAAAATTACCTTTATCTCTAATTAGATAAAATATAGATTAAAAATATATTTTTTTCAAGAATCACTTTTAGTCTTTTCTCTACCCAAAGTTCATAGCTGGCTTTTGTTTGTGTTTGTATAAAAGAACTGAAGTCTTTAAACTTAAAAAACTTTCTTTTTCAATGAACTTTTGGTCTGGCCTGTGAGCTTCAGTGATCACATAAATACTTGATTGTTGTTTGATTATTTATGAAGGGCTTCAGCCTCCAAGTTTCCCATTGCATTGTTTGGTTTTCCACTAGATGTTTTGGAAACATTATAAGAACAAAAGATGCAGCATAGAAACCAAGAAAATGTGGACTATGAAGAAATAATGGAGATTTAAGGTTTGTCGCCCCTTCAGTATTAATTTACTTGAAGCCAATTTCTTTTTCCTATAGGAAAAAAAATTGCTTCCTGGTTTCCAGTGATGGAATCAATATTAGAAAATGTGTAACAGAGGTATAGATACTAGGATTCGTTTCAGAAACAAAATTCTCTGTCAACTGGGATCTAGCTTACTAATTCATAAAAATAATAACAATTCTCTGTATATTCCTCCGCCATTGCAAGACTAAAGCATTGCAGCTTCCAAGCTAGGAACTAACTACATACAGTACTGAGTATTGTTTGAGTGTGTTATGTAAATTCTATGACTGTTTTAAAAGCACAGGCAACTGAGTCCAGAACTTGCTTAATACAAGTCATATGTAACATCGCCAACTTTTTCATCGTATCAGACAAAGTTTTAGAACATCTCAGAGATAATTTCTAAGATCAAGAAACTCTGAAATGAAATTGCATTTCCCTTGCTTGAAAATGTGAGACATCATAAACCTTGTACAGTAGAATGTACATATGAGTTGCATACTACATCATCTATTCAGAATATGACACCAAAGCAAGGTTCCTAGAAGAAATCTGAAATACCCAAACTGCTCCAGGGAGTCAGTGTGGTAGGGGACTTTTGTTAGGCTCTGGGCTTTGGTCAACATTTCTGTAGTTTAGAATAGAAATGGAAAAACACTGCCTAATACTTGACAAAGTTACCTGTAAAGCTAGCATCCAGAATATATTCAGTCTATTCCCTTCCTTGCCAGGACTTTGCATCATCTTCAGAAGCAGTAAAAATTAAATAAAATATTTAATAGTAAATAGTAAAAGAAATATTAAGGAATAGCTGCGTGGTGATGGCTCGTGTCTTTTATTCCAGCACTTAGAAAGCAGAGGCAGGTGGATATCTGAATTCAAAGCCAGTTTGATCAACAGAGAGAGTTACAGGACAGTCAGGGCTACACAGAGAAATCCTCTCTCAAAAAAAAAAAAAGAAAGAAAGAAAAAATATAATAAAAATTAGAAAAGAAAGGAAAAAGAAAGAGAAAAGAAATGGAGACATTCAGGAATAAAGATACATATTCTTTTATTCTGTTTGGTTTTGGTTTTTTGACAGGGTTTCTCTGTGTAACAGTCCTGGCTGTCCTGGACCTCACATTATAGGTCAGGTTGACCTCAAACTCAGAGATCTGCCTGTTCCTACATTCCTTAGTGCTGACATTTAAGTCCTGCACTAACATGGGCTGGCAAAAGATATACATTCTGATAAAAATAGTTCAAGTTTGGCTTAAGTCACAACTTTTTTTATTGTTTTATAGAGCTATATCTTTTTCTCAACTCCCTTCCCTTTCTCTGCCCTCCCCTTCTACCCTCTTCCATGGTCCCAATGCTCCCAATTTACTCAAGAGATCTTGTCTTTTTCTACTTCCCTTGTAGATTAGATCCATTGTTGTCTAGCTTCTCTGGGATTATAAATTGTTGGCTGGTTTTTCTTTGCTTTATGTCGAAAAGCTACTTATGAGTGAGTACATGTGATATTTGTCTTTCTGGGTCTGGGTTACCTCACTGAAAATGATACTTTCTAGCTCCATCCATTACCTGAAAAATTCAAGATGTTATTTTTTTCTGCTGTGTAGTACTCCATTGTGTAAATGTACCACATTTTCTTTATCCATTCTTTGGTCGAAGGGCATTTAGGTTGTTTCCAGGTTCTGGCTATGACAAACAATGCTACTATGAACATAATTGAGCACATGTCCTTATGTCACAATTGAACATTCTTTGGATATATACTCAAAAGTGGTATTACTGGGTTTTGAGAGAGGTTGCTTCTTAATTTTCTGAGAAATCATCACATTGGCATCCAAAGGGGCTGTACCAGCTTGCACTTCCACCAGCAATGCAGGAGTATTTCCTTTACCCTACAACCTCTCCAACATAAGTTGTCATCAGTGTTTTTGATCTTGGCCATTCTTACAGATGTAAAATGGAATCTCAGAGTTGTTTTGATTTTCATTTCTCTCTTGACTGAACATGTTGTTCAGTCAACATGTTCATGTTGAACATTTCCTTAAGTGTCTTTCAGCCATTTTAGATTCCTCTGTTGAGAGTTCTCTGTTTAGGTCTATACTCCATTTTTTATTGGATTATTTGAGGGTTTTTTTATTGATGACCAATTTCTTGAGTTCTTTGTATATTTTGGAGATCAACCCTCTGTTCATCGTGGGGTTGGTGAAGATCTTTTCCCATTCAGTAGGCTGCCATTTTGTCTTGTTGACTGAAATTGTGTTTCAGTCACATATTTAAGCACAAGGAAGGAATAAATAAAATTTTATAGCTTGGTAGAACAATACCATATTTCCAGTACTCATGATGCAGAGGCAGAAGGGTGGCAATTCAAGGCCAGTCTGAGATACATAGCAAGACATTTCTCAAAAATCAACAGAAAAAATTAAACCCTTATGTTCTCAGTTGTTGCTTGATTACTATTATTTTACCACTAATAGGTACATATTACCTGTACCTACCTCTTACTGTGTTTTTTTAACAAATAGATTTATTTTTATAAAACATAAAATGCCCTATAGGCAATAACAAAGAGCATTTCATAAACATTCGGTTACAGCCAAAATTTAAAAATCCTTCACAAGTTCCTATTGCCTGTATAAGTCATTGGTCTCAGTCTAGTGAGTATACTTTCTTAAAGTTCTCATGACAGAATCCCCCTACCCTCCTTAGTTCATGTAGAAAGTAGAGTCCATGTCCAGGTCACCTAAAATGAAACAAGGCTAGGTGAGTTGCCTGGTGTGCCCTCAGACACTGGATGGCTGTCACTGATACTCTCTTCAAGGTTGTCATTAAATATGTAATTATATGACTAATTAATTGAAGCACATACTTACGACAGGCTGCAATATAAGTGACCAGAGTTGTGAGCTGTGTCTGTATCTGTTAATATAGTAATATCTGACATAGGTATAATGGAAAAATTAAAAATGCTGCAGGATCTCTGGTGGCAACAGGCAACAGAAATGCTGTAGGTCCCCAAGCGGAGGTAGCAGGCCATGTGGTGGCAGGCAGTGGGCCCTGAGAGCAGCCCCAGGTGGTGGCTGGTCCCAGGCAGGGAGACACGTAGCAGGCAGGCAAGAGACAGAGACATGGATAGGCACTATGCAGAGTGAGGTTGGATATTTATTCAGGGGTTATGGAGGAAAAAGGGAGAAGGGGAGAAGAGCAGAGAGAGAGAAAGAGAGAAAGAGGAGAGACAGAAGTGAGGAAAGGGGAGAAGTGGGGAGAGAGGCCGAAGCTGCCTCTCCAAGAGGAAGATGGAAAAAAAAGAGCAAGCTCAGGCCAGAAGCTGATCAGCTTGCCTCAGCAGATGGGGGAGGGAGTGGGCGTGGCTTGTCTCTTAAAGAGACAAAACAATCATTACACTATAAAGCAAGTTTGTCTAATAGTCAATGAGGACAGACATAAAGTGCCATATGTAAAAACTGATGAAGGAAAAGGCAGGAGAGGTTGGCACTTGGAGCTAAGAAATGGGTTATGTGGCTCTTGTCACTACAAAAGAGTTCACATGTATCTTAACTCAAAATCAAAACAGAAACCCACATTTGCTACAGTGTAGCTAGATGTTCTGGCTAGTCTGTGACATCCATGGTTAACACTTACTGTCCTACAGTAGTTACTAAAAATCCCTTCTTCCAGCCTCTAAAGAACCCCAGTTTACATAATTAAAAATAATAGTAACCCTAAATAAATATTTGGATGCAGACAGTAATGCATATTAAATTATGATATTATATTATAATTATATTAAATTACATGACATATTATATCAATTCCAGTCAGACTGAAAGTTTATGATGAGCAAAATAAATTAATGTGACACACCAACTGATTATTTTTATGTCTGAGTCACAAACTCCCCAGAAAAATCACCACAGAGACGACTTCTGATGCAATTACGTAAATTTTAGTTATTGTATTGTTTCACAGGCTTGCAAGTGGGAGCCCTTGTACCACCCCACACACCAAGGTGGCAGGTGAAAGAGAAAATGCCCTGAGCTTACAGTGCAGTGATGTGGGACAATTGTTTGTATTCTGTCAATTATATTTTAAATAAATACTGATTGGCCAGTAGCCAGGCAGGAAGTATAGGCAGAACAACCAGACAGGAAGTAGAAGCAGGTCAATGAGAACAGGAGAATTCTTGGAAGAAGGAAGCCCATTCCTCTGCAGTCGTGACTAGCCACAGAAGAAGCAAGATGTGACTCCCTCATTGGAAAAGGTACTGAGCCACATGGCTAACACAGATAAGAATAATGGGCTAATAAAGAGCTATATAAGTTATAAGAGTTAATAAGAAACCTGAGTTAATGGGCCAATCAGTTTATAGTTAATGTAGACCTCTGTGTGATTTCTTTGGGACTTAATGATTGCGGGAACCAGGCAGAACAGAAGCCTCAGACAATAATGCAAGGGGTCTTTAAGGGGAAAAACTGAAAGGGGGGAGTAACATGTTTTGGCATTACTGGGTTAGGTAGGGGGATAGTTGGCTCTAACTTAGTCAAGAGGGGATGTTTATAACTTTCCACAAAACCACTTGTAACTGTAAAAAAAATGTTTGTCTAGCTTCTGATTGGCTGTACTCCTGTCTCTGAGGCAGTTTTGGGGCTGGTTGTGGCCTTTCTCTGAATTCACAGGTGCATGGGGTGGGACACCTGGGGTGGGGCACCTTAGTTGGGGTGCCTGCTAGGTTAGACTCTCACAAAGATGGGGCCTGAGTCTAAAATGGCTTTAGTCTTGTCTTTTCAATTATAATATATGATGGCTAGGGAAATGGCCCAGTGGACAAAGTACCATCCATACAAAGAACAAGACAAGAGTTCAGAACCCCAGATGCTACAGCATGTGTATGTAATCTGCATACATGTCTACAGCACAATGGGAAGCAGACAGCAAAATCCCTGAAAGTTTGCAGGCCAGTTAGCCAGGCTCATGAAGCAAAGAGCAGCATATATGAACTATACACATCTACAGTATATAATACATAAGTATACTACTACTATATACAATTACATGTATAATTATATATATATTTAGATAGACAGACAAACAGATACATACATACATACATACATACATACATACATACATACATACATATTGCTCTTGCAGACATTTTTGTTTTCCAAAAACTTGTTCCCACCCACAACATAGTCAAACTTTTAGGGGCTTGACTCTGCATTTGATAGGAGGTATCACTGTGCTATTCTGTTACTTCAAACAGCTGTGTGTAAACTTTGTCCTTGAGCATCAATGACATAGATTCGCAAAGCCTTTGGAATCCTGTGGATCAGTGCATCTTTACACTGGGCATTGTCATTAATCATCTGAATGCCATGTTTGCCTGTGGGGGTCGTGGGGAACAGAGCTGTGCCGCTGCAGCTTTTGTTAAGCTGACAGAACTTCATGATCTTGTCGTGACCCTGTTCTATCTACTGTTCGGGATAAACAGAGGCTCAAAGTAATCCCAGAAAACACCGAGCAATAATATTTCTTTCAGTGCAGGCACAGGTGAGGAGATCTAAGCCATTGCAGGCTGCCCTGTTGCTCAAAACAGGCAATGATGGCTCCAGAATCTTATGGTTCTGCTGCAGAGACCCTGATTTGGGGAATCTGTGGAATTTTTCTCTTCCTGGAAATGTTATTGTTTTGTCTCAGTCATCTTGTAACCACAGGAGCTGGTAAATAGAAATTGCACAGAAAATCTTGGCTAAAGATACACAGACACACTCTGGGCTTTATTTACTTCTGTTCAATCCTGTTTTATATGCAGGGAGTGTGTTTCAAAATATTCGATGCACTGATGAAATTCTTTTGCTCACCCATTTCCCCCAGCAAAAGGTTTAGGTAAGCTTGTCTGAATGTTGTGTATAATTGTGAGTTAATTGAAGTCATGTCTGAAAATTGCTCTTGATTTTAGTGGTTTTTAAATTTTTCAATCTTATTATAAAACCCATCATTCTAACACTTAAGAATTAAAAGTCATCCAGGTATGGTGCCACATGATTATGAGTCCTATACTTTGAAAAGAGTAGGAGAATAATTCTAGAGGAGTTTGGAGATAACCTGGGTTATATGACAAGCTAACCTAGGCTACAGAAGTAGACCCTATATAAGAAAGAAAAAGAGAAAGGAGTAAGCATGGGAAGAAGCAAGAGAAAAGGAGAGGAAATATTGAAGGAGGTGGGGAAGAGTAAGGACAGGGAGAGAGATAAGGAAGAGAGAGGGGAGAGGAAGGGATATGGATAAGGAGGGGAGGGGAGGAGAGAGGAGAGGAAAGGAGAAAGAAGTAGGGGGAGTAGATAAGGAGGGGAGTAGAGGGAAGAAGAAGAAATATGGGAGGGGAGGGGAGGAGAAATGAGTAGAGGAGAGAGGAGGAGAGGGGAGAAGAGATGAAATTTAAACTAAAAGCCACAAAGCAAGGGCTGACAAGAAGGATAGGTGAGTAAAAGTGATCTCTGTATGAGTCTCATGACTTGATTTCAATCCCCAGAACTCAGGTTAGAACCAACTCTATAAAATTGTCCTCTGAACTTTGCATGCACTCTGTGGCAACTATAATAGATACACATACATAAACATACACATACACACATGCATACTAATAAATAAGCCACAGAGTAAAGGGATACATGCCATTTATACATGCCCAACGTTTGAATGAACATTTGCCTTGATCTCTCAGTGTAGGAGGGTCTTCTTCCTATGTGTTGCTTTCGTTGGTCAAATAAAGAAACTGTCTTGGCTTTTTGATAGGGCAGAATTTAGATTTGTGAAGTAGACAGAACAGAATGCTGGGAGAAAGGAGACAGAGACAGAGAGCTCCCATGGAGCCAGGCACCAGTTCAGACATGCTAAATCTTTCCCGGTAAGCCACGACTCCGGAATGATACACAGATTACTAGATATGGGTTAAACGAATATGTAAGAGTTAGCCAATAAGAGGTTAGAACTAATGGGCCAGGCAGTGTTTAAATTAATACAGTTTCTGTGTAATTATTTCGGGTAAAGCTAGCTGGGCGGCTGGGAGCCAGGCAGGATGAAAAGCAGCCCGCTCGCCTTTTACTACACTATCTCAAAAGGATATCATTACTCTGATCAGATTTTAAAAGCTGAAGGGGTTTTGAAGATTAAGGTCATTAATTGGGTGATTTTGAGCTAATTAAAATAGAGAGTATCTTGAGTGGATTTGCCCTAATTGAAAGAGCTCTTGTCTATTGGCTTTTAAAAGCAAACACAATGGTGGGCAGAGATACTTCATGGTCAGAAATTTCAGGCTGCCTCTGGCTGGGGGTTTTGTGTTATAACACAGAAACCAAGTTCTAGGAGCAACCTGTGAATTTAGAAGAAATACTTGCTCTTTCAATAAATTGTAACATTGCTGACACTTGATTTTGGCCTACTGAAACCATTGACAGACGATAAAGCTAAAGTTATGGCATATTCCTGACCCAAGCAACATCTGACATAATAAATTTATGTTGCTTTAAAATACTAACTGTGGAAAATGTATTATAAGTGGCAAAGAACTTGGTTTCATTGAAATCCTAGATTTGCTGTAATAGTAGCTACAAAATGAGTGGACTTCAGAAGACAGAAGAAAAGTATTGAGATCATGGAGAATAGTTTCAACTCTCTCTTGCTTCCAAATTTTCCCTGCTTTGAATGTCTTGTGTTTGGAATTTAGTGATTCCTACTGACCCACATGTGACATTCATTAACACTGACCTGTGTGACTTTCCAATTTTGTTTAATATTTTCCATTTTTCCCTGGTACTTGTTGTTTTCCTATGCCCCCTGCTATAGATATTCTATAAACATTATGTGCTTGTCAATATAGATGGGCACACAGAATAATCGTGGGGGCAAGCAGCCAACAATCAACTTCAAGTGTTGGGCCTTGGTGCTTTCAGCCTTGTGTTTAAGACCAGATCTTTCATTGGCCTGAAACAGGACAGGTCAACTATTCTGCAAGCTTCTCAAACCTTCCTGTCTTTACCTTTTATCTCACAGCCCTGAAATTACAGTCATGCTACTGTGCCCATGATGTTTATGTGATCCAAATCAAAGTCCTCATGATTGGAAGACAATCACTTCACCAAATGATCTGTATCCCTAGGCCCCTTTAATTCTTAGACATATGCTTTTTGTCTGTGATAATTAATCATGGTTGTCATCTAGATTGGACAGACGTGCCTAGGAGATGAGTGAAACATGCTTATGAATGTATCAGTGAAGATGGTTCCAGACAAAATTGACTTATGAAATAACAGCTGAGAAGAGAAGACTCAGTTTGAATATAGACAATAGGCCAGGTACTCAGGAAGAATCCATCCAAAAAGGACAACTCTACCATTCTTGACAGGTAGATCTATTGCTGCTATTGTTGCCCGTGGGTGCTAGACTCTTGCTTACCTAGCCAATAAGAACTTACACCATCAGAGGGTCTGCCCTTCAGCCTTGGACTAGGGCTAAATTACTTGCCTGCCTCATTCTGAGGCATTCAGATTTCTGTAGCAAATGATAGTGGGCTTTTGGACTCTACAACATGTTGACATAGTCATGGTTGAACTCACTAGTGTAAGCCACTCTAATAAATCCTCTTTTATAATTGCAACACACACACACACACACACACGCGCGCGCGATTTTGTTCCTCTAAAGAATCCAGACTGACAAAGATTTGCCACTGAGAATCTTACTAATCCTTGAGACATGCTTTCTATTTTCCAGTAGAAAGTGCTTGAATTGTTTTGTAATCCTTATCAAAACCATGCCCTCCTCAGCCTCAACTTTAATCATGTTATTTTTATGGCAAAACAGGACTTTTTACACAACTTCATAAAGCTCTTTATTTTGCTCCTGACTCTTCCACCGTGAATTTGTTCAGTGTGGCTTTCACATCCTATACCTTGATTGCTGGGCTACCTTGAAATTTTCTCTTCTGATTAATTAGTCTATCACCGTTACACTCAGTGCCCCCTACAACAAACTCTCAGGGCAAAGAGAGGATGCAGGCGTATTCTTTGCAGCATTAATATAATATGAATGGTTGCTGTTCTAATTCTCAATAGAGAGAACTCTCATCTGAACCCTTCTAAGACCAGTCCTTGTTGCATTTCAATAGCATTTTGATCTGAGTTTCCGCTATTGAGTTCTGATTACAGTATTCTATGGTTTTACTAGCCTACATTTCCAGACTCTTCCGAATGCCTCCCACAAACCAGTAGCAATAGCTGTTGTACTACATGACTAGGAATAGACACAACAAAACCCCTACACACCTTTGGTACCAATTTCTATGTTGATCAGTAGCATTTTCTTGCAGTAATCATTCTGCATATGGGATGAAGGATTCATGTTAATCTTTCTCATTCACATATAATCAGATTTATCACGGCTCAATATGTCACTGCTATGATTTATGTTCTCTATGTAAGAAACAATTCAATGATTTTGTCTGAACTCTGTCCTCTTATAAAAATAACAATGTTAATAATAATATCTTATTTACATGTGTTTATGAGTGTATCAAATGAGCCAAAGTACATTAAGAGTTCAGTCAATGGAAAAGTTCTTACTAGACTAGATTGTGGAAATCTAGTTAGCAAAAAGCGAATGTTCACAATATTTTTGCATAGCAAAACACAAAAATATAATTTTTGAGGATGTAGACAGATGTAAGCATCAATATTTTTAAAATAATATATCCCCACTTTCCATATCTAGACCCTCTAGTCATTATCTTCAACTACATAATGAGCAGAACCACTTAAATTTCTCGAGCTCAATATCTGTTGTTGTATTTCTAAATGTTAGAGACAGCCTCTTCAAACTACTTTGCCATAGTAGTTTAAATTTAGTAAGAGATGCTTGCACATCATTGCTATCTGCCTTGGAGATCTACCTCAAGTTTTCTATACAGATGGTGAAAATAGCTTTTGTTGTAGATTCAAATAAATACCTTAAATGGAACCTTTAAATATGTAACATCAAACTTTATTGGTAGATCATGACCTACTGCTATAGAAGTATAATAAAGGAAATGTAAAAAGGGTGTCAAATCTATTACTAGTTAATTCACATTATGAATTTAAAGCACTCAAAACTTTTCAGTTGGGCGGTAGTAGTGCACTCCTTTAATCCCAGCAATTAGAAAGCAGAAGCAGGCTCTGTGAGTTCAAGGTCAGCATGATCTACTAAGCAAGTTCCAGGACAGGCAGGACTGTAAAACAGAGAAACCCTATCTAAAAAAATAACAACAAAACAAACAAACAAGCAAAAATTTCTTCTCAGGGTAATATAAGCAACGACTGATTTAAAAATTCACAGAATTTCACCTTTGTTCTAATTTGATTAGCTTATGTCATTCTTAAATTAATTGAAAAGTATTATTTTGAAATATGCATAATCACTTAAGTGTCTCAGCTTCCCACTCTAAGTTCTCATGAAATAACTGAGGGCGGGAAGGGGAGGATGGAGATTTCCGGAGAGTTCCTCCTACTGCTAATTTGGCATAATATGCCTATCTGTTTTTACCATTGACTTCGGTTGTTTCTGTAGGTTCTAAAAATATTGAATTTTTGTTTCCTCCTTACAGTTGTCCTGGTGATTGTTTAGACCATCTAGTTGTCATTTTTTTTTCTTTTTTCAAACTTAATAAGACTCGGGAACAGTGTCTGCCTGACCCCCTATCACCACATAAATAGGCAATAAAGACTTTACAGCAAGGTCAAATCTTACGGGGAAAATATTTAAAAGCTCATTAAAGTAATTATTCCCTGGAAGCCAACGTAATTGTTTTAAAATCAGATTTCTGGAGTTGTGTGGCTGGGAAATGAGCATGAAGTTGAGAGTTAAGCACAAGTATATGTTTGGCATTGCATTCAGCAGCCTTTCAAGAAGATGGTTTGAATTTCATTGTGAAATCAACCAGATTAAATGGCATACATCATATCGTTTGGCTTTCCTATTGGGTAGAAGATCCAGGTGTAAAATTCTCTTCTGTTCTACATGACATGCTTTGAACAGGTCCTCAATGAGTTTTCTGGTTCATATTCAACTTCTCACCCACTTAGGGACGCTCTGAGAGAGAACGTTTGAATCCAATCTGATTTACCAGGACTTTTCCATGGCAATATCTTTCCCCAATAGGCAGCATTTGTATAAATTATTCAAAGACTTTTCTGAACCTTAGTTGAGCACTACTTTTGTAATCTTCATGTACATAATGAGAGAAGTCTGGCCATGAAAGGATGTCAAACAGAAGTGTTTTCAAGCATATATTTCCTTCCAAGGTCAAAGACTTAATAATGATAATTAATAATTAATAATGCATTTAGGAAATACTGGATAATATATAAATTCCAAATTACCATGAAAACTACTTTTTGACAAAATAAAATGTTAATGCACAAATAACAAGATATGACAATTTTGGGGATTATTTCTAATAGAAACAAAACTGAAGACTTCATGTTAACCTATCAAAATGTACTGGTGTATTCATTGAAACTAATAATAATTTAATAATAATAATTATTATATCTAAATCATATCCCCTCTCACTGGAAATCTCAGTGGGTTTGACTTATATTTTCAATCTGAATACAATCATTTTGTCCTATTCTGATTTGTTTGTTTTTATTTTGTCTTATTTTATTTTAGGTGCCTGTTTAGTTTTCTTTTTTTTACTTATTTATTTACTTATTTATTTATTAAAAATTTCCATCTCCTCCCCGCCTCCCTTTTTCCTCCCCCTCGCCACCACCTTCCTCTCCCTCTCTAGTCCTCCTTCCCCTCCCTCTCTAGTCCTAAGAGCAGTCAGGGTTCCCCGCCCTGTGGGAAGTCCAAGGTCTTCTCCCCTCCATCTAGGTCTAGGAAGGTGAGCATCCAAACAAACCAGGCTCCCACAAAGTCAGTCCATGCAGTAGAATCAAAACCCAGTGCCATTGTCCTTGGCGTCTCAGTCAGCCTTCATTGTCAGCCACATTAAGAGTGTCCAGTTTGATCACATGCTACATCACTCCCAACCTGCTTAGTTTTCTAATGAGAAAGAAAGTATATGGATTTGGTTGGGTGGTAAGAATATGGGAAGAATTGGGGAAGAGAAATCATAGTCAGAATATATTGTATAAAAATATATTTTCAATGATAGCAACAGTAATAAAGAGGAGGAGGAAAGAGAAAGCAAGATGAGCCTCAGAGTGTTCTTCTCTCTCTGCTTCCTGACTTGCAGATGAAAGGTGATGTTATTTCATACTGCCACCACCATGACCTTTGGCCCATGACTTTTCCCCCATGACCTTCTCCCATGACATTGCCAACATGATCAACAATAGTTTCAGACTATGAGACAAAATAAACTCTTTTTTCATCATGTTGTTTCTGTAAAGTATTTTGTTATAGTGATGGAGGAGGGTCATCGGTCTATATGTTACTCTCATTGGTTAATTAATAAAGAAAACTGCTTGGTCTGATAGATCAGAATATAGGTAGGCAGGGAAGACAGAACAGAATGCTGGGAGAAAGAAGACAAAGAGGCAGACGCTATAGCTCTCCTCTCCAAGATGAACACAGGTTAAGATCCTTCCTGGTAAGCCACCACCTCATGGTGCTACACACATTAACAGAAATGGGTTAATCAAGATGTGAGAGTTAGCCAATAAGAGGCTGGAACTAATGGGCCAAGCAATATTTAAAATGAATACAGTTTCCATGTAATTATTTCAGGTAAAGCTAACTGGGCGGGCGGTGGGAAGTGGCCCGCTGTTCTTCCCAAAAATTGTTTATAAATGTTCTTTTACATTTAAAGGGGAATATGATATAGATATAAATAATTTGCATTGGTATAAAGTTAAGGTCCATTTTGCTATATGTATATATATTTCTGCTTTTTATTAAGGTATTTTGATTATGTAGTTCATTTAAAAATGTAATATATAATTTAAAAATATAGGTTGTTAATGGATAATCATTAATAATACCCAAGCTTATAATCATGTTAGTTAGATTTTCTAGATTTATAGAGATATATTTCAGTTAGATAGGCATTCTTCATATCTTTCAAAGACTTCAGAATATGGCATTTTAAATGTTTTAATAACTTAGGGTTTTTCACGACAATGAGACACGTCTGCTCCTGGCAGCACCAATCTACTTCAAGAGAAAGATGGGCATTGCAGAGGCTCCTAATGGAGTTTGATAGCCATTTGGGCAAAAAAAATGCTGTTGCCTGGACTGTTGCATAAACTGGACACAAAAAACATGCAGAAAGAGGACTGCTAAACTTGCCTAAAGATGAGACAGTCTTTCGGGGTTCCTGATTCATAAAAGAGTCTACAAGACATTCTACAGGACAAAGCAGAAAATAACTGAACTGTCTTTGAAATTCCCTGCTTCATGGAAATATCTGCTGGATATTATGGGCCTGTAGGCCAAAGATAGATGCCCCAATGGTACAGAGGAACTTTGGGTGACTGTACAGGCAGTGAGATGTCTCTGTCATTTCTAGAGTTTTGGAAGTTGCTTATTTCTTGTTTACTTAGGTAATATTATATCCTTCTGGAGTCTTTGATGGAGTTGAAGAATGGTTAGTTATAGTTATAGTTTTCCTTAGTTATGATAAAAGATAAAATAGATGTAGATATTATAACTGTAATTCTTGCTTTATAACTTTATAACTCTATGTAATTTTACTATGTTGAAATGAAAGTCTTTCTTTTTTGTTTAAACAGAAAAAGGGGCAATGATGGAGGAGGGTCATCAGTCTATATGCTACTCTCATTGGTTAATTAATAAAGAAAACTGCTTGGTCTGATAGATCAGAATATAGGTAGGTGGGGAAGACAGAACAGAATGCTGGGAAGAAGGTAATGAGGCAGATGCTATAGCTCTCCTCTCCAAGAAGGATGCAGGTTAAGTTCCTTCCTGGTAAGAAACCACCTCGTGACACTACACACATTAATAGACATGAGTTAATCAAGATGTGAGAGTTAGCCAATAAAAGGATAGAACTAATGGGCCAAGCAATATTTAAAATTAATACAGTTTCCATGTAATTATTTTGGGTAAAGCTAGCTGGGCGGGTAGTGGGAAGCGGCCCACCCTTCTTTCTACAGTTATAGCAATTAGAAAAGTCACTTATACACACATCTCCGCTAAGACGAACAGAACCCTCTGAAACTCAGAGCCAAAATGTCTTTTCTTTTTTCTTCCCTCCTTCCTTCCTTCCTTGACAAAATGTCTTTCCTTCCATTCTTCCTTCTTTCCTTCCTTCCTTCCTTCCTTCCTTTCTTTCTTTCATTCTCTCTCTCTCTCTCTCTCTCTCTCTCTCTCTCTCTGGAATTTTGGTCACAGTAATGACAAAAATATTTCTTTTCACATTTTTGTGAGAATAATTTCATCTTTATAACAACTGTGAATTAAGTAAACACAGGTAGAACTGAAATATTTAGGTATGTGTGTCTCAAGTTCAATAAGTCTTACAGACTACCTCCAAGAGGCTGAGAAGCCATCCAAAGTGCAGGCAGGTACGGGCATCTAGGCAAGTTTCCACTCACTTCATGTTCCTCTTTTGCATTTGGTAAAACTTGCCTTATGTTCTTCTGCAGGAATGCTTGTTTTTCTCCAGATTTTTTACAGTGTGTGTCTTCATGAATACAAAATGATAACAGAAAAATAAAAGGTTTTAAATTTTTTAAAATATTTTGTCAGCAATTCAAATCAAATTTTAAATTCTTTAACAGAAAACTGAACTTGCAAACTGGGGCTGAGAATCATTTATAACCTGTAAGTGAGTGTGCATGACTAGAGTCTGCACAGACTACACTAGCCAAAGCTGCCGAGCAAACCCAGAGGGCAGAACCAGGAACCCAAGAGCATCACACAACTCTGCTGTGTTAACAGAAAATAGTGCTAGCCTTGGAAAGTAACAACTACTAAATCAGACAGAAAGTAGCTTTAGTAGATGTGATTGTTTAAAGCTTTCAAAATCACGAAGTGGACATGTTATGGAACAGAGTTCATTCTGTGTTTAAAGAGCTATAATAAAAAATTTAAGGGCAAAACACTTACAAAACCATTTAAAACAGTAAAAAATCTTCATGTGTTTAGTTCTTATATTTGATTTCTCTATAGTCTTTTGAGGATTAAGTGGATGTTTACATCGTAGCATCTCGGTATCTTCATTTTCAGGATTCTTCAGACAGATGGAAACAGTCTGGAAAACTGTGACTATAATTTGATATGGAATGTGTTTAACAGCTGGACGGATTTCACAGTGAGATCCCAATTTACAAAGCTTCTTAGCTGACATTGTTTCAACTCTAGTCTTAGAAGTCATGATTTTCCAAAACTTCTCCCCGCCCCGGATTTTGTAATTATTGGTATAATGAAAATAAGCCATTTTTAAAAAGAACTTCTCAAAGCAGATTCTGACCAGGTAAAGCATAAAATGGATAACTCCAGAAGTGCCTCTCCCTCTCTACTGCCAGGTCGGTCAACTTTGACTCTCATCTATCAACATTCTTTTTTTTTCTAGGTAAGCAATTTGTGCTTTCAAATCCTATGTTCTTAATTAGCCCAAGACATTTTTTACTATGTTAAAAGAGAAAACCCTGCATTCTGATGTGATGAATAATGATAACAAAGGGTGAAAAACACTTCTTCCAGTTCCCTCCCACATGTGTGTGTGTATGCATGTATGTGTGCATGCATGCATACAAGTGTGTATGTGTGTGTGTGTGTAGGTATCATTGGTGCTCCTGTGCAAAATTGTTTCCACCTTAAAAAAAAATGAGACTGAAAGTAAGAAATACAGACAGATACCCAAGAGACCTAACAGCAGGGATGTTCACCAATGCCATGCTGCTCTTCATATTATTAGCTGGCTTAGATATTACTAATCTTATTTTCCCAGCACACAGGCAGGCAGAGAAAGGCATGGGTATAGGATCCCTCCTTTTTTGACCTGTCCCAGGAGAGAGACCCTCCAAGCAAGACTCTCCTTTTGTTTTCCCAGATTTCTCTAAGTTCAAGAAAATAAATCAAAGCTTGGACTGTGTTTTAAATCTTAATTTTATACAGCTCTGCTAAACAAAGGAGATTCGATTCGGAGTTTTTGTTTTGAAAAAAAAAAAGCGGGGGAGTGCAGTGGGACAATGGTTTTGTACCCTGTCACTTGTATTGTTTTAATAAAACGCTGATTGGCCAGTAGCCAGGCAGGAAGTAGAGGTGGCATGAGCAGGAAGGAAGTAGAGGCAGAGTGTGAGAACAGGAGAATTCTGGGAAGTGGTAAGATTCATTCTGCAGTCATCATCCAGACACAGAGGAAGCAATATAAAAATACCTCACTGATAAAAGGCACCAAGCCACATGGATAGCACAGATAAGAATTATGGGCCAATGTAAGTTATAAGAGTTAATAAGAAGCCCTAACTAATAGAGCAACCAGTTTATGATTAATGTAGACCTCTGTGTGTTTCTTTGGGACTAAATGGCTGCGGGACTGGGCAGGATAGAAACCTCTGTCAACACAACTCTTTAGAAAATTTTATAAAATTCCAATAATAGGACCATCATCATTGGGCACCAAGCTGTCTCAGCCTTACCTGAGCTCCCTGAAACCTCTCTTTGGGCACTTTGTACCATTCATATTAATAATATTTCAGTATTGCATTTTTAATCTTCACATTATTTCATAAATGTGCCAGGATCACATTTCTTTTAGCAATTATTTTCAAACACTTTCTTTAAGAGAAATAGATAGATAGATAGATAGATAGATAGATAGATAGATAGATAGATAGATAAATAGATAAATAGATAAATAGATATAGAGAAAAGAGAGATAGATTAAGGAAATATCATAGCATCAAGAAATAGTATAAACAAGGGGATTCAATAAAGTGGCCTGTTAGTTTGACTATTTTTAGTGTTGTTAGTTCTGCAAATCAAATCCAAGGTCTCATGCATACTAGACATAGGCAAGCAAGTCTACCATTGAGCTACATTGCCAGCCCAATGGTTTGAATTCTGGTAATACAAACTATTTATGTGCCATAGAATTGAACAAATTAGTCTTCTTCCCCCAAGTCTTTGTTTACTCATTTCCAGTGTATAACACACTGGAGATACAAGTGATGTATCTCCATCATACATCATACAAGAAGATGTGTGTGTGTGTGTGTGTGTGTGTGTGTGTGTGTGTGTGTGTGTGTGTGTTTGACACTATTTTGAGGGAAATTGAGCAAACCAATGTTCACAGATGAGAAACTGATGACAGACCAAAGTACAGATGCTACCAAATTCCAATTTGGTGAACCAAAGAGTTTATTAAGGCTACTTGAAGGTTTCTGACATGTGGTACTTAATGAAGCAGAAATGACTCAAAGGCAACTGCAAAACCAAAAAAACCTACAACATTATCAGTGACAGCTCAGCAAATCTGGAGCCCAGGGGATCACTGCATAACTTGTAGGCAACTTGGCAGGTCAGAGAGTGTCTTCCATACATCTTGGCTGATCTGGGATTCTCCTCAAAAGTCCTTACTGTTTGGGAATACATAACCTTGAAAAGAGTATAGACTTATACATCTGTTCAATTTCTGAGATTTCCTGAAGCTTATGAGTTGTTTACTTCCTTGGAGTTTCTTTTAGAACTTTTTGGATCTTAATAAGCCTCCTTTATCTCCTCGCCCTGGCGGAACTTCGAAAGAAATTACTACAGGGCATATATATATGAAGTAGCATCTAGAATAAGACAAAGGTTGATAAGGGATTTAGAGATCATTATTTCTAAGTTCATACCATGTCATCACTGCACCATTTTTATGTTTAGCAAGGAATATCAATATAATGGTAAAAAGGGTAATAATAAATCTAGAATTTTTCAGTATTAATAGCACTGCTGTAGGAATTCCTATAGCCAGTAGCAGTAGCCCTTAAGTTACCCACCCACTGGGGCATGGCCTCTTATACTATTTATTCTGATGTAAAGCATGCGTCTGGCCTCTTTTCCAGCTGCAGGATTCAGTTGCTGTTCTCCACTCCAGCAGAGGATATTGATTTGTGAGTATACCCCTAAATAAATGACCATCTATTACTCTCAATTCTGAGCTACTGTGGGATTTTTTTTAAGCATCCTTCTTCAAAGCAGTGTCCCTAAATATTAGTGTATATCTCAACCTGAAAGATCAAGGCAAGGAGATAAATTCATGATGTCTATATGAGCTCCCTGCCAATTGCTGAAAGTATTAATTTATAAAATGAGCAGACTAACTAATCAGTTTCTTAAGAAACATTCCAGACGGGACCACTGAGGATGTGAGTGTGCAGGATTTCAATTTGTGAAATCCAGTTCCAATAACAAATGGTGTTAGGTATCTAGAAGAATGCAGTCATTTTGACCCTGGAGCCTACTCTCATGAAACTACAGATGCAAAATTCAAGTCCAGAATACTCAAATTTTATTTTCCTATTCTTCAATGAACTACTTGAAGCAGATATCTAGCCTCAGAGCAGACAAATAAGTAAGAGCATGTTGCATCCTTGATGATGTCCTCCTAAATTCCCATTCGGCCATCATTGCTGTCTTGTGACGACAAGTTGCCAAGCATTTTCCATTCTATGCCTGCAGCATGTATTGTAAATTGAGTCTTATTTCTTGAATCATTCATATGCTGAATATTTATAGGTAACAGGTAATATATAAATTTCATTCCATCCATGGATGGAATGGTTGAAACTAAAGTCATTCAGTTGTGGGAAGGGAAAAGAATAGGAAACTACAAGTTCATAAAAATCTCTATTAATCCTGAATGCTTTTTACTAACACTTTTTCAAACTGAATAAAACAAGGAGTTAAAACAGAAAGGAGTCATATGAGTGTTTTTGTTATTGTTGTTTCATAAGATCTTATTAAGTAGTCCAGGATGACCTCAAACTCTCGATCTTCTTGTGTCAGCCCCCCAAGTGCTGACATTGCAGTTACGTGTCACCACACCCAGCAGGACAGTGCATACTACTATGTAGAATATGTAGATGTGAAAAGACTGGACCCACATCTGCTTCACCTCTGTCCCATGTGAATGTGCAAAGACAGGACCCACGTCTGCTTCACCTCTGTCCCATGCGGATGTGCAAAGACAGGACCCACATCTTTTTCATCTCTGTCCTGGACTGGGTTCTTCACAAAAGGAGAATTCAGCAAGTGTCTGCTTTAAACGGAATATAAAAGCCACCAGTCACTATGTACACTGTAAGGAAAGAATGCTAATAAGATATCTATTGTGTGATCAAATGTGAGGAAAGCAATGTGTTAATATAAAGCAAAAGGAAAATACAAGAATAAACACAGCACCTCTTTTCCTTAGAAGAAAAGATAGCAAATGCTCTAATTTTAAGACATGATAGAAATATCACGTGTATCAAATTGTTAATAAATCTATTTATTGTCTTTATTATATGGAATATTTAACACTACAAGAAATAATCTTATCCCTGAAGAAGAAAGGATTATACGAATACCTTAGTGTATTAACACTTCCCTGTTGGTTGTGAGCAGCTAAAGAGTTAGGAGCAGTAGAAATAGAAAAGGGAGGCGGGAGACCCACGTTACAAACCTGGTTTCTTTTATATTTCCCAGTTGGACTATTAGAACTGAATTAAAGAACTTTGCTGAAATATTCTGCTGGCCTAAGTGAGTCTGGCCAGAAGCAGGGAAACAGAAACACATTGCAAAGGACACAGGGGAGTCTCAGACAGAGAGCTATGCCTTCACCCTGTTCATGCACACACACACACACACACACACACACACACACAAGCACATATGCTTGCACACAGAGAAATACATATATACACATATACATGTGCACAAATGCAAAAATACACACATGTACATATGAATGCATACGCACAAATAAATGCACACATATACACACATGCATTCACACACAGCTTTTACATCTGCGAATCAAAAGAGCAGCCTTTTTAAACTCTTGAAATTAGAAAACTGCAAGGGAAAGACAACCCACGTCTACTGTGGCAGCACCGCACACCACCTCCCTGTGCCAAAACAAAAAGATTCAAAATTGAATTATGTACACTAATGACCACTTTGACGTTTGAGTGCTAGTAATGAACAATTCTACCAACTCAACATGAAACAATATACTGTTAAAGGTGATTCATCACTTACCCAAAACATTCAGATCTTAGGAACTAGACCAGTATGCAAGGCTCTCAAATCCAGTGTTAATGAAAACATGTGCGTGTTAGAAACTACAAGAAGAGGAAATTTGAAAACATATTAAGTAGTAATGAAAAAGTCTAATGAAACAAATGTTCAAAAGAGTTTAGATGATATTTGGGTAGTAAGCATATAAATATGCACTATTGAAATATTTCATTTTGCTGTATATTTTAAATGCTAACAAAATAAGAAATATTATTTAGGAGGACACTTAAAAGTAGTTACCTTAAAAATGCCTTCGAACTGTAAAGAAATAACATGCTGACCATCAAAAATAGCAGTAGTGGAGAGGCATCACTAAAACCACTTTTTTTTAGTTGAAATATATCTATGAGTAACTCTCAGTTCCATCATTTCCCACTTTGTAAACTCTTCTTGACATCAACAGGATGGTTACTATAGTCGGCTGCTCTACTTTAAGAAAAGAGAAACACAGAAAAGTCTCCACAGCTTAGTGGACATTATTTACATTTTCCTGTCCTATGAATTGTTAGAATAAAATGTCACCAAACCATTGTCAATTAATAAATTAATGGCATGAATGCTACCTTCCTCTATGACACATGCAATGTACTAATAACATGGTGAGATGTGTTCATGTGACAGTAATGAAGAGCTCAATACCTGATTTTGTATAGCACACATAAGAAAGAATTCTGAGGAGTGAGTTTAGAGACTGGCTTATTCAACAGTAGCCAAAGGCTTCAGAATAATGGTTTTCACTCATGGTCCTAAGCAGGCAGTAACAATTCTACCATCAGACAACTAAACTCAAGATCCAAAAAGCAACTCTTGATGTCAAGGCAGAGCATTTTTCCAGCAATGCTGAGACACACTTACACTATATTTCATTAACCAACAGTGAATCACAAATCCACCATTCAAAGTTCACTGACCAAAGACAATGAATTACAAGGATTGGCTGACAACAGTTGTGGTTCATGTTTTGAGAAAGAGTCTATCTTTTCTAAGTACAGTCTGGTTAAATATTTGGGTGTATGGTGGGAAATGGGTGGGGAGTGATCTATAGTAGTCATTATTGTGTTGATTTTTCTAAAGGATGGGAAAGATGGATAACTTGACTCTTTCAAGAGCTGTGGCATAGTAATCAGATACGAACAAAATTGTACAGCTTCATGTTGATCATACAGCAACAATGTAAAAAAGGAGGCTTCTAACTACGTAGATTGTTTTCACAGTGAATAATATTCTGCCCATACTGAATTTCGTTATTAGGTCAGTCTTTGGCTACAAGGATTTTCAACTTTAAAATGAATACCTGCTTTGTTCAAAATTCTATGATAAATTAGAATACACTTACATAGGCTTTTGTCACCTATATTCCTTCAGAGTAATTTTTAAATAAATTTATAGATTAACTCATGATGTAAAATAAATGTTTGCACATACCCATTGTTCAGAAATGATTTGACTGCAATTTGCCTATTTATTAGTTGTACTTACAGAAACTGTAAACATGAATATCACTTTTTTTTAAATTCAAACTTTTACCGTAAAGATGTTCTCTATATAAAACACGATGTTCTGGACTGTATGGTTAATGTAGAAACACAGTTACGGATATTTATGAGGCTGTTGAAGGAGCTGTCAGAATGGTGCGCTGAGGCTAAAGTTCAGGTAGATCACTCTGTCATCAACACTTGAAAGGTGGGTAGAGCAGGGCAGTGAACATTATGAAACTTATGAATAAACAAAGTTTTACTTCAGGAGGGACCAAGCAGCCTCTTGGAAAACATGCCCTGAGATCCCCAGCTAATCGTATTTTGTAAGCCTTGTATTCAAGCCAAAAATCTTTGAAAGTCCTAAGGGATCTACATTGTCCAAGGCACAGCTAATTTAGCATCATTTAAATGAGACCATGCTCCTGCACCCTAGAGTCTGGCTTTCTTTCTCTCCGATTCTTTAATGAAACGATTGAAAAGGAGCTTTATTTTGGGAAAGCTCATATGAGTCTCTTCATCTGTAGGTTGAAAATATGCATAACTTCTTAGAGTTAGGTTTACTTTAATGCAAAAGTATTTTTGATGAGTTGTTATAGAGCCCTGTGCTGTGTATTTGGAAGGGAAGCTAACCCTTAACCCTGAACATGTAGAATGTTGAGTAGTTATCCTTAATACCAGTTTCTAGAATCAGCTTGAGATCTAGTACACATGATGACTAGCATTAGCAACAGTATAGTGTGTACTTAAACATAACAGAAAGCAGATTTGAGTACTCCAAGAGACAAGTTTCTGAGGCAATCCACATTAGCTTGTTCCATCTCGTCATTCTATCACATATGCCTATGTCAAAGAGTAAAGGTGTATACTACAAACACACTTAATTTTTATGTCAGTGAAAACAGTAACTTGAAAACACAATATAATATTCTGCCCATTGAACACTCTTTTATTTAATCAGAATATCCCTCTGGATTAAAGAAGAATTTTAAACAATATTTATGTATGATGGTGAAGAAGCACTGCAGAGAGACATTGTTCATATGCATGTCCATGGTCTATGTGCTAAGTGCATTACACTATTGAAGAAAAAATTATTTCAAAATGAGCATGCAGTTTCATGTAAAAGAGGAGTACCCATGTACATCTTGTGTTAGTAGCCTTCCATTTCTATAACAAGATACCTGAGAAAATCAACAAAGAGATTTATTTTAGCTCACAATTTCAGAATTTCACCCCATGGTCATTTACACCATCACTGTAGTCTTGTGTTCAGGTATAGTATAAAGGCAAGGAAGCAGAGTGAGAGTAAAGGAGCCAGGAAAAATATTGGCCCATTCAAGACACAACTCCAGGGACCCATTTCCTTCCATTATTATCCCACATTCTGATAATATCATCAAATTATAAATTGTGAATGTGTTAATCCACTGATGAGGTTATAGTTCTTGTGATCCAAAGCTGACATCCAAATCTTGGACCCATGAGTCCTTGAGGGAGTACACTTCATATCTAAACTATAATATGCCTTAATATTTTTGCAGTGCTAAATTTATTAACATCAAAGAAATTACAGTGTACATGTCTCAATCATCCCTCAACATGACTTCCCCTCAATGACCTCTGCCCTCTTATATTCTTAAATACTTATGAACATCACTCTCACAGATGTGCTGGGATTGGTTCATGTGATCAGTGAAATATAGCAGGTTATTATGCTATTTATGAGATTAGAACAAAAAATATTCCCTCCCTCCTCCCTTTCCTCTTCCCTCTCTTCCTTTTTTTCCCTTTTTCTCTCTTCCTCTCTTTCCATAGAAGAAGTCAGATGCCACACCATAAGGATATCTGCCTAAGCAATCCAATGAAGAGGAACTCCCAGGCACTATGATGCTTTGTTGGGAGTTTTTTCTGTCCTGTCTGGCTTCCCCCAGCTGTTTAGTCCCAAAGAAAAATCACACTGAGATCTCTGCAAGTTATAATGCTGATTGGCCCACTAGGTCAGGCTACTTATTAGCTAACTCTCACATCTTGATTAACCCATTTTTCTGATCTATGTTAGCCATGTGGCTCAGTACCTTTTTCAGTGGGGCAGCTCACATCCTGCTGCTTTGGTGATCTGGGCAGGAGTGGGAGAAATCAACTTCCTCCTCCCCAGAATTCTCCTGCTCTCTTTGCATCATTTCCACTTCCTGTCTGGTTTTCCCTCCTACACCTCTTGCCTGGCCAATCAGCGTTTATTTAAAACATGATTGACAGAATACAGACAATTCTCCCACACCAATGCTTGAAGCAGGTCAATATCTTAACCATAATCTCATGAAATTTGTTGACCTGGAACCATCAGCTAAGAGCCTAACTTTCAAAAGTCACATCAGATGACAGATAATTTTGATTTTAAGATGTCTCGATTAGGGTTGTTTTAAAGCAGTGAGTAGCTAATAAAACATACAGAGTCATCTGATAGATAACACTGTGGCATATTTAGTGTGGTACTGGAGAACTTAGTCAATAAACAATTTTTGGCCATCTACTATTTCCTAAATTATTATTTTTAAATTCTATACCTTAAAATTGTATTCTAGTACACTTATTGTTCTTTAGAGTCTGGTATAGTCAATGTTATTTTCTGCTGGAGTTTTTAGCAGCTAGGAAGTTATTAAATTAAAATTTATATCTAACCTATGATTTGCTGTCCTTTAAGTATCATATTTAACATGATACTATATCAAAGTACAAAACCTTAGTGTTTTATTAACTAGATATAATAGATTTTCTAGCTAATGGGAGATTTTCCATGAGATTCTTCTTTGACTGTTGGGTCCATTTCACAGATCCTAGACTGGACATTTGTTT
The DNA here is from genome assembly GCF_982192425.1 of Myodes glareolus. Classification (NCBI taxonomy): domain Eukaryota; kingdom Metazoa; phylum Chordata; class Mammalia; order Rodentia; family Cricetidae; genus Myodes; species Myodes glareolus. The sequence goes on along the minus strand of NC_142026.1, from coordinate 111,750,038 downwards.
TTGGTCAGAAGACCAGGAAGAATTAAAGAGGAACCAGACAGGGAAGTGGTAGGCCATGGCTTCATCCACACGCTCCTGGTTGCAGCACTGTGTTCTCAGTACTCTCCAGAATGTTTATTAGTCTCAAGCTTAGAATATGGACTACTTCTTAATCTTTAAAGCTAGATTGCTGATACTTGAAAAAAAGTACATTTAACTCCCTATTTTAAAAACAAGCTTTTTTTCTCTAGCAGGCTTAAGTTCTCTTCTTATTACTGTTCATTTATTTTAGCTCTAAACAGCTCCTAAGTAACTTTAGTGAAATAATGAGAATTCTATATTTTTACAAAATGGAACTAGTATACTAATAATAAATTTCTTTAAATGTTAACAAATTTATTTTTCCTTATATTTGAACTACAAATAAAATGTATATGCATGCATAAAATAGATAAAGATAAAATTAAAAGGTTTTAAAATAAACATGGATTTGGAGCCCTTGTTGGATGGCATATACAAAATGAATCAACATCTCCCTAAGTAAGTTTCACACCCAAAAAGTGTGTGACATATAAATGACACTATAAGTCATTTAGTGACATGACTTATAAAAGTGACATATAAATTTGGGATGTAAAGATTTTGGAAAATAATTAAGCATTGTAATTTGAACTGTACTGTTAGTAGTTACTTGTATGTATGCATTCATATGCAGATACACACATATATACACGTGTATATGACATAATTTTTACCCTGACCCAGAGGAGAGGCCATCTTTTTCCTGTGATTCTAACACTATTCTGTTATTCTGTGACGGATCACCAGAGCAAGGACCACAAATACATAACATTTTCATAGTTTCTTCACATGAATGTTGTTGCTACTGTACAGCAAAAACTACTTAAATTTTTTACTGTTAAATAAAATATATATTTTTTGATATGATGAGCAGGAAATAGTAAAATCTTCCATTTCTGTGCCAACCTTGCAACTTTACCCTCTTGTTTCAAGTTACCACAAAGGGAAAATGAATAAATTATAAGAAAAAAAGAAATTACACAGACCATGTATCTCATATGTTCTATTTTCTAAAGAATAATTCCGGTGATCTAGAGTGATTTTGGTTTGCATGAGGAAGGAAGCAAATGAATCCCAATACTGGATGAGCCCCTAGAAGCCCTATAGGAGGTGACCTAGTTCAGGACTGTAAAGTGACACCCATGAAATATTCAAATTAACTTTATGAATAAACATGTGGTAGTGGAAATTCTGTTTCATCACCCCAGGGAATAGCCAGTGTAGTCTCTTTTCTTTCAAGAATAACTCTTATTACTATGAGAGAGTTGTCTTCACTAACTGTCATAAAATTCTTATTTTGCAGCACTTTGGTCTTGGGGGTTTAATAATGGCTGTCATAATTATCTCCATAACCCAGCAGGCTGATGATGAGGTCTAACAATGTTCAAGATAGACTATTTCAGTTCCCTTTGGTTTTACATGCTTTTTAGAGTTATATGGGAAACTTTGGTCATTAAAATGTTTATTTTTGAAAATTCATAATGTAAACAATGAAATCTGATAATATCTGCCCCCAAATTTTCTGTCTCCAACCTACCCACTTCTCCCCTAATATAGCTCTGTCCATTTCATGATTTTATCTTTTGATTACACAATAAGTCTAATTAGTGCTACCCATTCGTTAGTGTGGCCATCCCCTGGAGCTTGGGTATGAAAATATACCAATGGCCACAAAAGCCTGTGTACACCTTTGTCTTAAACACCTAGAAGTTCAGGATCAAGTTAATTCTTGCTTTTGAATGCATAGCTAACATACATAAAAATATAGATGGTAAACAAAAAATGAGCCCTGCTGATGAGCTAATGTAGATGCCTCTGTCTGGATTTAGAGCTCAGAGCTATAAACTACCCAACAGTGTAATTTTATATGAATGAGAACTAACATAATAAAGAGCAGAATTTGGTTCCAGTGACATGAAATGATAGAAAGAATCTGACAAAATAAACCAAACGGGTGTTTGTTGCTTTGTTTTATTTGTTTGTTCGTTTTGAGGCCAGCTCTCACCCCTGTAGCCCTGGCTGACCTGGAACTCCTTTTGTAGACCTGGGTGGCCTCAAACTCATTGAGATCTGCCTGCTTCTGTCTCCTGAGTGTTAAGAGTAAAGGTATTTAATACCTAGCCAAAAGAGATTTTTTTTTAAAAAAAAAATAGGTTAAAACATAAAATAGAACTGAAATAAAAAATGAAAAGAGTGAAATTTTTTAAAAAAATTGAGCTAAATGATATCAGAAGCTTGAGATTTTAAATTTTATATTGAAAAAGAAAAAGAAGTTCAGCATGGTGGCATATGCTTTAATCCCAGAATGAAGAGGTAGAGGCAGGTGGATCTCTGAGTTCAAGGTTAGCCTGGTCTGCAGAATGAGTTCCAGGTCAGTCAGGGCTACACAGAGAAATCCTGTCTCAGAGAGAGAGAGAGAGAGAGAGAGAGAGAGAGAGAGAGAGAGAGAGAGAGAGAGAGATCCTGAAAAACAATTATTAAAAAGAGAAAAAAAGGAAAAAGAATCAAAGAATGGCATAATTTCAAATATGCCTGTCAACTTTCTTAACATGCAGCAGCTTGAATTCTGAAATCAAAGAAAGATATTAAACTTCAGGCACGATAGAAATCAGACCTCCATCTAAATAAATAGTAGGAAAATACGTTTAAGAAGAAAAGAAAATAATCTTCATCAGGTTCATCTTCTTATTTAGCTTCACTAGGATCACGAATAATAGGCTCAAAGACCTTTAATTATGGTTAGAATCCACTTATGAGTGAATACATACCGTGTTCCTCTTTTTGGGTCTGGCTTACCTCACTCAGTAAAGCGTTTTCTATTTCCATCCATTTGCATGCAAAATTCAAGATGTCATTGTTTTTTACCGCCGAGTAAAACTCTAATGTATATATGTTCCACACCTTTTTTAACCATTCTTCTATTGAGGGGCACCTAGGTTGTTTCCATGATCTGGCTATTACAAATAGTGCAGCTATGAACATAGTTGAACAAATGCTTTTGTAGTATGTTAGGGAATCTTTAGGGTATATTCCCAAGAGTGGTATTGCTGGGTCCTGAGGGAGGTTGACTCCCAGTTTCCTGAGAAACCGCCACACTGATTTCCACAGTGGCTGCACGAGTTTGCACTCCCACCAACAATGGATGAGTGTTCCCCTCACCCCACATCCTCTCCAGCATAGGCTATCGTTGGTGTTTTTGACTTTAGCTATTCTGACAGGTGTAAGATGGTATCTCAAATCTTCCTCTGGCGAAGGACGGCTATGCAGTCGGAGGCCCACATTGGAGGACCGGATTGAGCCCCCCGAGGTCCGGAGGGGGAGCGGAAGGAGGAGGAACATGAAAAACGAAATCAGTACTGCGAGGGATGCTATCACCCACTGATACAAGGGAACGGATCTGATGAGAGTTTACCAGGGCCAGCCGGACTGGGACTGAACGAGGACGTGATCTAGACAGATTCTCGGAATTTGGCCGGATTCTCTGACTGTGGCTGGCCCGGGGTCTTTTTGAAAAGCCATTGACTATGACACTGGGACCTGTTTCCTCTGCATATGCTGGATTTTGGGGATCCAGTCTGTTTGGATGCTAGCCTTCCTGGACCTGGAGGGAGGGGGAGGGAGCTGGAGCTTCCCACAGGGCAGGAAACCCTGACTGCCCTGGGGGACGGAGGGGAAGGAGGGGGGGAGTGGGGGGAGTGGGAGGGTGTTGGGAGGGGGGGCGGAATTGGAAACTTTTATAATTTAATAAAATTTACTATAAAAAAAAAAAAAAAAAAAAAAAAAAAAAAAAAAAAAAAAAAAAAAAAAAGAAGAAAAGAAAAAAATCTTTGGACAACAATGAAATCAGGAGAAGAAAAAAAAAAAGGACCATTTCCCTGAGCCCAAACTCCAAACAGATAAAATTCAGGTATGCAGATTATATTTTCAGAAGAATTTAAAGGCATTGCTCCAAAAGAATCTGTGGTCAGTCTGGGATGTTTGCAACTTAAGACATCCCTAACTTTAACGCATTAAGGATATTAAAAAGAACTTGAAGCCAGAAAGAATCCAGAGCCTACAAGAAGTAAGGAGAGAAAAGTAATTGATCAATGAGCAAATCATGCTAAATAAGCTGCGGATTACGTTGTTAAACAATCTGGAGGGTTTTTTGATTTGTTTTGATTTAGTTTGGTTTGGATTTTTGGTTATTGTTTGGCTAGGTTTGGTTTGGTTTTCTTTTTCTGTAGCTTTGGAGCCTGTCCTGGAACTAGCTCTAGACCAGGCTGTCCTCAAACTCACAGAGATTCACCTGCCTCTGCCTTCTGAGTCCTGGGATTAAAAGTGTGTGCACCACCACCTGGCTAACAATCTGGAGTTTTAAAAATGCAATTTGAAAGTAAAATGCAGAATAAGTGTTACACATAGATGACAAATTTGAAAAAAATGATGAATTGGCATCATTATAATGGTTAGGAGAAAAGTTATGGTGCCCAAGAATTTGGAATATAGTTTGGATTAATTTAAGGTTTACTTTTTTATTGTTTTGCTTTTTCCTCCAGGTGTGTGTGCGTGTGTGTGTGTGTGTGTGTGTGTGTGTGTGTGTGTGTGTGAGTGTGTGTGTGTGTGTATCCCAAGGCTTTATGAATGGCAAGCCTGGCTTCATTAAGAACAGGAAGCATGATAGACTCTGTTTTTTTATCTCTTAACATAGTAAGAGAAGATTCCAAGCTTCCACACTACAATGCTACAATGAGGAGAGTTTAAAGGGGAAAGGAAGGGGTGGGGGGAGAAAAGTTTGATCAGTTTAAATAGAAGCCAGAGAATGAAAGTTTGAGAATACTGAATAAAATAAAATTTTTCTCTAACTCCTTATTTCCAAATCCTTACCATAAAGTAGAAAAATATAGGACAATTAAATGCAATTTTTCAAACAATTAAATAGATAACAAATATATAATAGTATTTCAACAAAAAAATAAACAATAAATTTGGAGACATTTTTAGAGATTATTACCCATAAACAGTCTGAAAGCTAGACTTAAGATGGGAGAGGCCCTCAGATTTTAGAGAACGTTTGTGAGATGGTGCGCACACCCCTCTCTGATGGACAGAATAGCTGGCATAATTAAACAAGCGCCAAAGGGGTTTGGAATGTCCAGTTGTGCTTGAACAGATGTGAGGGATGAATGAAATAGTTTCTTCAACTGTGGTTTTCATCCTCCATCTCCTACCAAAGTTAGCCAAAAGGAAGTTACAGATTTATGTATTTTTACAAGAAAATTAAGAATAAGGGGGAAATATAGGTGTCTTATCTGAAGTTGGTACATTTCACTTAGCACATTGGGTTAGCTGAGTTCATCAGTGCTGTTTGTGTTTGGCTCCTTTTATCTTAGCACCCCATACCTAATCACCCATGTGCCCATTCCATCCTTCCCTCCAGCTGTCCAGAGCATGACCTTTCTCTGCCCTCTCAAGCCAGTGCTATACAGGACATTTTCCAGCGGGTCCTCTTAAAAGTAAATGTACCTGCCCTGTGTTCTGTCCCATATCAGGGCCTTTTCATTAGATTTTCGATGTGTTGACAGTAATATCATGCAAGGTGTGATCAGAATTGCACTTCTTTGACCTTTCTCTCTTTATCTAACATGTTAATTTTAATTTTAATCTGATTCTATTTTCTAAGACTTCTGTTGACGTCCAAGATAGATCTACAACTAACAACAAGTCTTAGGGAAGCCATTGACCGTTTTGAGTTCTAGTGTTTTCATTTAAAAATGGGAAAATAATATCTGAACTGCTCAATGCAAAAGATTATTGTAAACAATGAATAAAAATCAAATATATCCCAGGCAAGGTGACATATGCCTTTAATCCCACCACTTGGGAGGCAAAGGCAGGTGGATTTCTGTGAATATGAGGCCAGCATGGTCTACAAAGTGAGTTCCAGGACAGCCAGGGCTATTAACAAAGAAGCTGTCTCAAAAATAAAATAAATTAATAATAAAAGAATGAATGAATGAGTCAAATACATCAGATTACTTGGTATAAATTACTTTTGCTAGCTTTTTAAATCTTATTTAAATGACTGACTTTACTAGAGACAATTTTGAACAAATTGGCTGGTTGGATAAGAATAGAGATTTCCTTTTGGAAACATGGTAGTAGACAAACATCTTTATTTTCTTCAAATGTTTAAAAAGTTACCTTGGGACAATCTCAATATACACTGAGCTTTACTTACTAAGGTTCAAGAAAATTAATAGATTGAAAATATCATATGAAGGAAATCATGTTTAGCTACATTCATCCATGACTCCCAACAAGATTTTAAGAATCAGAATTGCTACCATGGTCAAAACCTAGTATAGTTAATTAGCCTTCAGAAATGTCCTTTAAACTAATTTGATGGCATAAAATTGAAAAATTCAAAAGCCTCCCCTTAGCTAGCTTTTCACTGAGTCCAAGGGAATCAGCTACCAGAATGAATATCAAACATTTATATCTAGTATGAGAAGCATTTTTCCCCCTTTGAAGTGATGATTCAGGGTCCAGTGAGAAGGCTCATCAGGTAAAAGCACTTACTGTCAATCATTTGGCCTCAATTTATGTCTGGAACCCAAATGGTAGAAGAAGATAACTGATGATTAATAACTGTAGTGAGGAGCTACGGGCAGGCCTGCTTTTCATCCCGTCCGGCTCCCGCACAGCTAGCTTAGCCCCAGAAATAACAACACACAAATTGTATTCATTTAAAGACTGCCTGGCCCATTATCTCTAGAGAGTTAGTTACTGGCTAACTCTCACATCTTGATTAACCCATTTCTAATAATCTGTGCAGCACCATGAGGTGTGGCTTACCAGGAAAGATTCAGCATGTCTGACCTGGTGTCTGGCTCCATGGCGTCTGCCTCATAGCCCTCTTCCCAGCATTCTGTTCTGTTTACTCTGCCTACCTAATTTTCTGTCCTATCAAGGGCCAAGGCAGTCTCTTTATTAACCAATGAAAATAACACATAGACAGAAAGCCCATCTACATCAAATAACTGTCCTTGGATTTCCACATGTGCTCCTTGGCATATGCACACACACACACACACACACACACACACACACACACACACACACACAGAGAGAGAGAGAGAGAGAGAGAGAGAGACAGAGAGAGAGAGAGAAAGGGAGGGAGGGAGGGAGGGAGGGAGGGAGGGTGGGAGGGAGGGAGGGAGGGAGGGAGGGAGGGAGGGAGGGAGGGAGGGAGGGTGGGAAGGAGGGAGGGAGGGTGGGAGGGAGAGAACTCAATCGCTATGGTTCATCTTCAGTATGTGGCGAGTTTAGAGCTCTTTGATAGTGACAGATAAGCAGGAGGCACTTGGCCAGTCTTCCCTCCCTGATAGCTGGAGCCTATTTGTTTAATTCCTCTCAGTTCAGCCTGGGATTAAAGAGCTGCAGCACTCTACTTCTTGATTGGCACACTGATGAGAAAAGTGGGATGGGCAAACCTTCCCAGATCCAAGAGGACGGGCAGTGGGGTGAGAACTTCCAGACCAGCAGAAAGGATTGTACCTCTGTAAAGAACTCAGAGAAATGGGATTGAGAATATAAAAACCACTGGTTGGGCTAAATCAGCCATTTGTCTTTTCTCTAGGCTGATGCCTGACTTCTTAAGGTTGTAAAATAAGCTGTTTTCCTTTGGCTACACTGTCATTGTGACTCTTATTAGGAAATGAGGTCATACTTAAACTTCACAAACTTAAAGCATGCCTAAATGGATTCAACAGAATTTTCTGTAACGTACATGAGAAGATAGATATCAAAACAGTTCTTAGAATAGGGCTTCATCCACACTATTTCTAGATGTATGTCTCTCTTAACATAAAATCGTGTATTCTGCTGAGCAAACAACGATCCTGAAAGTCCTAACTTCGGTCCTGTGAAAATATAAAATGGGGTAAGCCACGGTTCTAAGACTCAAGGAGTTGTATAAGGCAGCTATATTTATTGACATTAAGTAAAGACATTTTCCTGCTATTTCTGCTTTGTGTGGTCCATGAACAGGTCTCAGGACAACAAAGTCATGTGTCCATGTGCCAATATTTAGTGGGGAAGAAAAAAAATCTTGTCGCAGTATTTCTGTAAGTTTTTATAATACATTGAACTGGTTTGCTGGTGGTCCTTCCCATAAAATGGCTTTTAAAATAAATATTTCAAAATGTCAGAGGAAAGGCAAAATGCCCTCCAAAGAGACGACAGTCTCCACTGTGGAAAGAATCTTCTTTTCACGGGAGACAAATCTTTGAAGGCCTGCCTGTGTAACAGAATGCTGCATTAACATGGCAGGCAAGTTCCAATATCTTGGCGCCTTATCAAGGAATACCGGCTGTCCCATAGAACAGCAAAGGTCCCAGGCACTTCAGCATTTTAAGAGCATAAAATGAATTGCCGTCGATCCTTCCACGGAGGTTTATGAAAACAATGCCGAGTGAGAATGAAATAGGTTTTGTTGCTTTAACCTGAGTCTGCAGTCTGCAGTCTGCAGTTCTTGCTTTGGCCCTCACTTTGCATGTTCCACCTTCCTGCTTGGAAACATAGCAAACATCTCTATGTCAGATTTTTCTAGTTGTTTTTCACAAAGGTTTATGGTCACAGCTGCAGCAGTTACGGGTGGGTTTATAGTACATAGCCCATAGATGGGCCCATCTGTCCAACAGAGTTTGTTTGATACCATGCCTTCCACAGACACGGGCAGCTCTTGAGGAGTGCCTATAAACCCGTCGTTAAATGGACCAGCTGTACTCATAAACCTACATTAGCAGCCTCAATCCACCCGCCTTACAAAAGTCATTGGCAATAAATCTATGTTCAGTCTATATATGCACTTTTAAGTATTTTTTACACTTCTGAAAAGAAAATATAAAATGTGTCCAAGTCTTCTGTGATCCTAACTGAAATAAGAGCTGATTTCTTTGGAATATATAAATAATGCTTTTAAATACTTCATTTTCTGCTTCTTTGCAATATGTCTATCTTCAGACAATATTTTTCCTTCAGTTAAAAACAAAAAGTCAGCACTTTCTTTTCCTTCTCTGAATCCTTTGAAAATAACTTTGATGGGTTGGGCACGATTTGATCTGTGGTCACTCTGTCGCTCATTCCAGGGTGTAGCTCACATCAGGATCATGAACCACCAAGTGAGAACACAACAGCCTTCAGTGTTTCAGCTGTGGGCGAGGGGCTTAGAGGGGCTGCTGTATGGGTTTGAATGTGAGTGGCCCCCACAGTCCATTGAACATTTCATCCCCAGTTGATGGCCCCATTTTGAAAGGCTATTGGAGGGACTCGCGGATGACAGGCTACCTCTGGTTCCCAGGCTGCAGATCTGTGTCTTCCTTCACTGCCAACCCGATGATGTATCTCGCCACCTCTAGTTCTACTGTCACAGAAGCGGCCACTCCAAAGCATTATAGACTGAGTTCCCTGCAGTGTGGCACTGCTCCTGGAGAGACATAAACAAATGTTATTCATCCCAGATAGGGAACTAATGACAGACCCAAGTAAGTACACCACCAAGGTCCAACTTGGTAAACCAAAGAGTTTTATTTGGCTTACTTGCAAGACTATGAGTGAAGGGTTGACTCAATGGCAATGGAGACCCAGGACAGGAAGAGCTGCAGTGTTCAGAGCTGGGGAGAGGAGTTTCTGGAAACACGGATACAAGGTGATATGGTATCGTGACTTAGCAGGGATGACTCAATGGCAGCTACATCATCAAAAGCCACCTCAGCATGGTGACCTTTCTGCATGACTTGCAGACAACTCAGTAGAACAGAGGGTGTATTCTACTCAGCTGTCCTGATTTGTGCCTCTTCCAAGCACCTTGACTGATTTTTGCCTCTTCAGCAATCCTTACTACTTCTACAACCTTGGTAAGTGAGGGGTCTAGTGAATCTGGTCCATTTCAGGGACTTCCTGAGGCCTCTGAGTCATTCGCTTCCTAGGTCTTAAAGAGCTTCCATTTTAAAATATGTCGAGTCTTAAAGTGTGTCCCTCCAAGATGAAATGGTTAAACTTGAAGGAAATTGCTAAGCAACACCCTCTCAATTTGAGTAAGTCCTTCCCCTCATAAGTTACTGCCTTTAAGTCCTGTAACCAAGTGATGAGAAAAGCCCCTAATACAGTTTTCCCATGAGAGCCTTGGAGAAGGATAGACCTTCTCTCTCTTTTTATTCACCATGATGAAGGACTGAGTGGTGGTGGGGGTGGGGAGGTCTTCTAGCTGTTTACAGGAGTGGGCTATTAAAGGAAGTTATTTTCCAGCCTGAAACTAACTCACTTTCATTAAATGTATTTGTGATATCATATTCCCACTATTACCATTATTTTAGGCTCATTTTAACTCTTTTTGTGTATATTTAAGATAAACATGATATTGTGATATATATTTCTGTGGTGAGATAGTTACAACAGTTAAGCAAATTAATATATCTATCATCTCATGCAATTACCATATATGTATGTTCAAAAAAATCAAGGAGGAAGAACATGAAAAAGGAAATCAGGACCGCGAGGGGTGCATTCACCCACTGATACAAGGGGACTGATCGAATGAGAGCTCACCAAGGCCAGCTGGACTGGGACTGAACGAGCATGTGATCAAACTGGATTCTCTGAATGTGACTGACATGGGGGCTGACTGAGAAGCCATTGACAATGGCACTGGGTCTTGTTTCGTCTGCATGGACTGGCTGTTTGGGATCCTAGTCTGTTTGGATGCTCACCTTCCTAGGCCTGGAGGGAGGGGGGAGGAATTTGAACTTCCCACAGGGCAGGAAACCCTGACTGCTCTTAGGACTGGAGAGGGAGGAGGAGAGGGAGTGGGGGTGGGGAGAGGAAGTGGGGGGAATGGGAGGGTATGGGGAGGAGGGGAGGAAGTGGAAATTTTTATAAACAAACAAATAAAAATATAAAATCAAATCAAAATATCTTTTTGTGAATTTCTAGTACTCGATACAACATTGTGTTATGTAGTCCTAGGTGTCCATCAATGGATGGTTAAATAAAGAAAATGTGGAAAATGTACACAACTATGTATTATTTGTCCATAAGAACAAAAATTATCATTCTCTGGACAATGATTGGACAGGAATCATCAACTTAAGCAAAGGTAAGTCTGACTCAAAATGAAAAGGGTTATGTTTCTCTTATATGAAGACTGTAGGGGAGAGTGAGAGATGGAAACATGGGGAGGGCTACTGGGGAGGGGGATGAATTAAAACAATACATGAGGGTGCATATGTATATGAATGTCATAACGAACTATAACTTTGTATAACAGCGTTAATACTAATGACAGCAGAAAGGGCAAGATGGATGAAGAACAGAAAAAGGAAGGAGAAAATGGATCAGAGAATTTCTGGCAAAAAGGTTTGGAGGGTGAACGTCATCAAAGCATTCCACACATATTTATGAAGTGTGACAACGAAGACCATTCTTTTCACAGTTAGTATATTGGAGATAAAATATTACGTAATATCTCCTTTTAGAGCTATTTTAACAGATACATAAAAGTAATTAATTTATCAAATACACTCATTCAAGCAACTTACATAGAACCTGACACATGATGAACTCCTCAGTGTGTGGACTGACTCATCTAAATCATCGCTTTTTACTTTTTCAACACCAAGTCTTGCCTTACACTCAATTTTTAACTGTTGTACCTGTTTCTCAATGACCAGGGCTCAGGCTTAATGTATTAAACGTGCTTGTCTTATTGATTTACTATTCTTTATTTGTATCATTGGCTATCACAAAGAAAGTGCAAAGAATATGTTGAATATTTTGTTTGATGGCTTCTATATACTAAGCACATACAAGGAAATGTTGTTTCAACCAAAACAACAACCAAAGATCCTATAATCCTTACTTTCAGAGAACTTAAACCAAATTGTATGGACTAAGTAAAAAACAATTTACATCAGAACTCCTAAAGGGCAAGTGTTAGAGTGCCCATCTAGAGCTAGGTCATCATATCAGCATTCCTATATATGAAATGTAATCTTAGGACAAATTTGTACTTGGTCATAAACACCTTGGAAATATTGACGGCTTCAGTCTTTTCCATGTCCAAATCTAGCTTTTAGGAGAATCCTGAAAATTAGAAACATTTTCACAAATATGCTTTATGTGTTTTCTGGAAGGTGTTATAGTTGTGAGTATGGAAAATATTCTGGTTTATTTGTCAGAAACCACCAAAAGAATTTATTAGAGCCAGGGTTAAGCTGTGTTTTGTACTCAGCACTTTCAGATGTATCTGAAATGCATTAATTGTAGCTGACAGTAAAGCTAGAGGTATTTGAAAATGAACTTAATTTTGACATCGATTTATTCAATTAAAATATCTGTGAATGTTGCTTATTTTTCTTTAACTTTACCAAAATGCAGCTTTGCTCCTCAATGCAAAGATAGAGTTATGCATTCATAAGATAATATTTGCATTTCTATACACATGTAATATTTACTCTTAAAATGTTATTTTGTGGTTCAACTAATAGAGGAATCACTGAGACACATTCAGTTACGCAAGGCCCTGAGTATAATTCTCAGCACCTGGAAAAAAATACAATTCATGGCATAACTTCACAGAAATTTAAAGCACATAGAGAAAGATGCAGGAAAAAAATATACTTAAGGTTATATTCAGAGAAGGTTTGAAGTAGGTAAAAGGTAAATGTACTTGAAGTCTTTGGGTTTCAGTTTATTTACAGAAAGTCAGAGAGAAAATCCCCAACAGACTGCTCAACTACTAAGAAACACTTAATCTTTGAGAGTTGCTCTTCTGAAGCTCCCATGGTCCTGAAGACCACATGACAACTGGCTTGAGAAATGGTCTTTCCGAGTCAGTACTTTATTGAAGTCATGCCTTAGGCCAGCAAAGAGCTGAGGATCCATGGAAAGCTACTCCAATAAAACTTGGTAAGTCTCTGGGGAAGAGAGGCTGGTGCAGACATTCATTCCAGAGAAGCTGGCACAAATGGGAAGTGAAGAATCTTCCCTTTTATCCCAGGATTTTGAGAAGGGAGATGGGGGTTCAATTGGTGGTGTGGAGGTGCAGGGAGCGATGTATCCTACCCAACCTAGGACAGTATCAGCAGTAGAGATTAGTCCCTGAAGAAACCTGGAAATGAAAGAATGATGCCCACTGGCATATGAATTTTACTGTAAAGAAACTATACCTTATTTCAGTTAGTATATCCTCATTAATGTGAATTTTCATATGATATGTGAACTTATTGGTCATGTGGTTTTTGCAAGTTGACTGTCTGTATCTCATGTTACAATGACCACCCCTTTTATGTAAAATGAAACCTTTATAATATAAAGATACTAACCATATTAATGTTGTGTGTTGAATCTATTTGTAACAGTTGGTGATTAGTGGTTTTAATTTTATTTGTGATTTTTCTCTTAAATTCATCCATGCAGATTTTCAAAGTAAAGCTATGTTGGAGCGCAGCTTAGAAAAAGAGAGAAGCAAGAGAAGTTTAAAAAGAAGAAGAGGGGGAAGAGGACGAGAAGGGGAAGGATGAGGGAGGAGAAATACAAAAAATGTTTCTCTAAAATTACACACAAGCCTATTTTTGTTTTAAGTCTCTTTACTACATCCAAGGTCAGTGAGCTATCCACAGTTAAATTTTAATCTTATCTCTATAAGACACATAGATAAACTTTTATGATTTAGAAGTTATATAATTTTTGCATTTTTAATTAGATTGTTGAAGCACGATTAATAAAAGCTCAGGGTCAGAAATTGGGGTTCAACCTGAAGATCTGAAAAGCAAAACAGCCAGCCACTGTTTCTTACCTTTACCTCAGTCGGAAATGGTGATCCTGCCTCTAGAAATCTCAGAATGAGACTGTGTGTCTGAGAGCTGTCTGCTCCTGATTTATATTCCTCTCTAAGGCTGGAATTAAAGGTGTGTGATATCATACCTTGGTCTATAAGGCTGACTAGTTTTACTCTGAAATCATCAGACAGTCTTTATTAATTAAAATACATTTGAAATGCTACTACAGATTACTACAATTACTTGACTTATCCATTACTTCTTTTTTTTTCCTCAAAGTTTATTAAAATACAAAAGTCTCCATTTCCGTCCCTCCTCCCAACCCCCTCCCACTCCCCCCACTCCCTCTCCTCCTCCCTCTCCATACCCAAGAGCAGTAAGGGTCTCCCGCCCTGTGGGTAGTTCAAGCTCCTCCCCCCTCCCTCCAGGTCCAGGAAGGTGAGCATCCAAACAGACTGGATCCCAGAAATCCAGTATATGCCGAGGAAACAAGCCCCAGTGTCATTGTCAATGACTTTTCAGAAAGACTCCGGGCCAGCCACATTCAGAGAATTCGGCCTCATTCAGAGAATCTGGCTGAATCATGTGCTCGCTCAGTCCCAGTCAACTGGCCTTGGTGAACTCTCATTAGATCAGTCCCCTTGTATCAGTGGGTGATCGCACCCCTCGCGGTCCTGATTTCCTTTTTCATGTTCTTCCTCCTTCTGCTCCTCATTTGGACCTTGGGGGACTCCGTCCGGTGCTTCAATGTGGGTCTCCGTCTGTATCGCCATCCCTCGTCGGATGAAGGTTCCCTCTGATTTTGCCTTCCTTGCTCACGTTCTCTTTCCTTCTGCTTCTCATTTGGACCTTCCATTACTTCTTCATTTGAAATCCTATCTTCATCGTGCTGACTTTACAACTATCTACTATATTTTTCTTTTATTGAAAATAAGTTTATTCATTCAATATATTCTAATTACAATTTCTCTTCCCCTTGCTCCTCCAAGTTCCTCTCCACCTCCCCTTCCATCTATATCCATAACCTTTCCATCTCTACATTAGAAAACAAACAGGCATCTAAGGAACAATAATGAAATAAAAAAAGATAAAACAAAAACAAAGAAATCAGAATAGGACAAAACAACCAAACAAAAAAGATGAGAAAAAAACACTCAAGAAATGTATATAGACACATAGACATATACATTTTCACACACAGAAATCCCCAAAATGGAAGCTGTAATATATATTAATATATATATATGTGTGTGTATGTATATATATATATATTTATAAATGACTTATAAAATTAAAGGAAGGAAAAAAAGCCCTGACTCAGTATTACAAGACAAAGAACCCCTCAAACACCAGTGAGTTCATTTTCTGTTGGCCATCTAGTGCTGGGCATGGGGCCTACTATTAAGAGTGGTTTGTTTCCCCTGGTGAAACTCCCTTGGAGAAAGTAATGTTTTTATTTGCAAGTGGCTCTTATTTGGAGATAGCTTCTGGGTTAGAGCTGTACACCCATCCACCTATTTAGACGCTTGCCTATCTACTGTCTTTGTGATTCCAAAGAGCTGCTGCTTCTATGCTGTTTAAGTCATGCAATTTATAACAAATTGGAATGTCTAATCACTCAGATTAGCTTCATGGGTCTTCAAAGCGTCCTGCCTCCTTTTACATTTGTTTTTCCAGATGAACCCTAAAATTGGTGACCAATTTTTCAAAGGAAGAAACTGAAGACTGGTTAGAATTTTCTTAAATGTTCCCATTATTCAGAGAGAGAAGTGACAGACAGCTCTCTAGCATGGAAAGACCCCGACCTAGGGCAACGGTATCTGTCTGTGTATTGTTTCTTAATTTCTTGTTCAGCTAAGCTCATAGGATTGCTTTCACTATTTTTTGTGTGTTTTATTGTTTATTCCCAATTAGTGAGTGTGTTATATCTGGAAAGGGCAATCCATTACATTTATTAAGTGATTTTTTGTCCTAAATACATCTTTTCTTATTCAAGTTCTTTTTTAATTTTTACTAAGGCTTTGAAAATTTTACATGGATACAATGTACTTTGAGCATATGTGCCTCTTCTCTCTATGTCCCCCAGGACTCTCAATCTCATCACATGACTTCCTGTCTTATTTAACAGGGATTCTTAAAGAATTATCTCATTATATACAGTCTCCACTCCAAATGATTTAGATATTTAGATAACGAGAAAAAACTGTCAGACTTTAACATCAAAAATAACCCACAAGTGCATCATGGCTCAGCTGTCTCCTTACAAAAATATGGACACAGCGATGGTCCTCTGATTTTTAGCACATTTATCTGCCAGGAGGAATTAGCTTCTCTTTGGTCATGGTCAGTGTGAGGCCAGAGAAAGATAAGTGTAGCGCTTAAACATAGCAGGCAATAAAAAATGAAGGAAAAGATAGTTTATTCCTTCTCTTCTCATTTAGAATAGAGAAGCAATTCAGAAATTTTAGTGAAGAGGTTAAACAACCCAGGCCTGGAGGGATGGCTCATCTGTTAAAGGCTAGGCTCACAACCAAAATTATAAGATTAAGCAATTCAGAAATACAAAGTCATAAAATGTAGCCATGGGCCTCACTGGCTAGTTGTCCCAACACCTACTGGGTGGACACCACTGGGCCCTGAGGACATGAAGGTGGTTATATCTGCCAGTTGAAATATGTGGTATTTTCAGAGGCATCTTGTGCAATCTTCTGGCTGACCAGTAAAAGCAATCAATGGTTTCCTCGCCTAGGTCTTCAGATCATGTACCTGATCGCCCCTTCCTGTATCCTTCTCTCGTGTTCTCTTTCCTGTCCTTACCAGTTTAGTCAATGACTCTTCCTCTGAGTAGACCGAAGTCAACTATCAGGTCTTTTCACTTTTATTTCTGAGGCCACCGCTCAAATCCTTCTTTCAGTTCATGCTGGTGCCTCAGGAGCTGACCTAGGATAAATGGAAGCTCCTGGCTGCCAACTGTGCTGTCAGCTGTGCGGAGGGGTCAAAGGTGCGTGGCTGAGCTCATGAATTCTGAAGGTCTGCCAGCAGGGAAGGCATTTGCCTTAGAGGGAAATGATGCCCCGTGCATACCTCATCCCACAGAGTGCTGAATGTGCCAGATTCAGGCAATACCCAATATGGAGAAAAGAAGCGAAAGGAAAATGGTTCCAGACTCCTCCCTGCAAGTCCCTGAAACCACCTGCAGACCCGCAGCTCCTCTGTAGCCTCAGGCATTAGCAGTAGGGAAGATGTACCTTTCCCTTTCCACAGAGTGCTGAGGCTGGGGTGACAGATGGTTCCAATGAGGGAAGCACATGCTACAGCCCCTCAGATACTCACTTCAGCTCTAGTTCCCCTTCTCTTGATGGTTTTAGTAAAGCGCGCGTGTCTTCAATACATTGATCTGAATTGTCTTGCCAGTGAATTAGATTTGAAAGGTTGTTCTTTCATTTTCCAGATTTCCTTGTAACCAAACAGGAATGTAAATGACAATTTTCCAGTTAAAAGTATTCAAAAGGGAGCAAGTTGCATCTGGGGGAGGAGGGAAATCTACTGACAAAACTCATTGGATAAATGAAGCTAAACGGGAATTTAGCTTTGCGGGAATCATTGTCGCGTCACTATGAAAGCAGAAATAGCTTTGAAAGAATTTTCTCTTCCCTTGCAAGATGCACTGTCTGTCCCTCTTAGTGACACACAGTGGAGTTCAGTCACTATAAATGTTATTGATGACTCTTGCCCCCAGTTTAACCTTTTTTTTTTTAAATGCTTATGTGGCATGAAAATTGTCTGCTGAAGCCTGCCCAGGGGTGCCAAGTGAACAGCACTGGAGACGTCAGAGAGTATGAAGTTTGGAAATGAAACCGGAGACTTTAAATAGCCCAAGTGCGTGCATGATGAGATGACTTCAGTGGCCCCACCATTGCTGGCAGGCTGCACTGGCAGAACCCTCTACAGGGCTTAATCCAAAAGCAAATAGCTTGTTATTTAAGTACTAGTAGGATGATTACCAGGCTGCAGATTAAGATTTGATTCCTTTTGTTACTTTCCCATCCTCCCTTCCTCTACAAAATGGTGTTACATTTGGTCAATTTTGATCACTGTACTCATTAATTTGCATTAACTTTGCCCAACGAAAGAACTTTCAGTGGGGAAAAGGCATAATTAAATATTTTAGTTTTTTTTAAAGTTTGAAGATTTCATTCACTAATTTTATACTATGTTTGCTAATAAGATTTTTGAGACATTGGAGAAATTGGGATCCATTTCTACGGGGAAAATCTGTGAGTAATTATAAAAAAGGGCTCAGCTCTTAGCATATGCTCCTGCATTTACTGTTCTTAACAGCTGATGAAATGGGCGTTGTCATCCCCATTCCACAGAACAGGAACCTGGAAACTCACAAACCTTTAAGTTTGGGAAGAAACTGCCTTTCAGTAGTGGACCTGAATTAAAGTCCAGGTCTCTTGAATTAAAATCCAAATCTCCAGGTTCGCAGACTCCAAAACTCTTTTTCTTTTCATTTCATTCTCTGTTTTTTTTCTTTTTCACAAGATTTGCTATTAGTAAAAAGTATAATCATTATAATCGATAATACTGGGACAAATTTATAACAATGATTTGGGAAGTAACAGTATTTACTTTTTATTTTCAAATGATGCTGTGAGGAAGTTGTTACCATTGCTGCTGTTACTAATGTAGTGTATAAATGACTTTACTACTTCTAACAAAATAAATCTGTTGTAGTCATATAGCATAAATTCATACTGCAGTCATTCTTTCCACATGTAAGCAGAATGTTTAACTTGCTTTTCTAGCTTTATTGAGGTATATTTGACAAATAAAACTGAGTGCATTGAAGAAGTAAAATGTGCTGGCTTGCCATACACATGTGTTGGGAAACGATTGCCACCCGCCAGCTGATGAGCACATCTGATGCCTCACGTAGTCATAATTCTACAGGAAAAAAGAAACACAAGAGAAACTCCCTTTATAAACTTGAACAAGGCAGTGTGATTAACTGTAGTCTCCCTGCTACACAGCAGATGTCCACAGAGTTTGTTTTCATCCTGAATAACTGAACTTTTTGATCAACTTCTCTCTATTCCGCAATCCACCCACCAACGATCTCCAGTCATCTCTCTGCTCTTCAGAGCTCCATATTTTTAGAAGTCCCATGGACATAAGAAAGCCCATGGGCCATTTGTCTTTCTGCGCTGCCCTAATGGCCTCTATGTTTATCTATATCTGTAGATAGAGACTACTCATTCATCTCCCAGTCACCCAGAACCGAATAATCATACAGAAACTATATTAATTATAACACCACTTGTCCAATGACTCAGGTGTATTTCTAACTAGCTTTTACATCTTAAATTAACCATTTCTATTAATCTGTGTATCACCGCGAGGCTATGGTCTACAGGTAAATTTCCAGTGTCCTTCTCCTTTGGCAGTTACATGGTGTCTCCTTGACTCTGCCAATTTTCTCTGTGTATCTCTGTTTGAATTTCCCTCCTGGCTTTACTCTGCTAAGCCATTGGCCAAAATAACTTTATTCATTAGCCAATAAAAGCAGCACATACAGAAGGACATCCCACATCATATGTCCTTTAAAAAATAAGGATTTTCTTACTTTTGGGGGGTAGACTGAATAACATTTCATTACATATATGTGGGTGTGCATAAGGATTTACCAGATTTTTAAATTTATCCATCAGACTTTCTCTTGATGAAAGGAAACAACAACCAAAAAAAGATTTTTTAATGTTTCTTAATCAACTTATTTAACATTCCATGATGTTAAATACATGTCTGACCACAAGTTATGTTTATATTATAAAACAAGTTCTAGCTACGAAACTCGTTGTTAGAATACATGCTTGATATGTGTAAGGCCCTGGATTTGATCCCTTGGAAATAAACAATTAAATAAAATATTTACTCACCTAGAGAAATTCTTTGTTTGTTTTTGTTTTTTCAAGACAGGATATTTCAGTGTAGCTGGATGTCCTGGAACTCACCCTGTAGACCAAGTTGGCCTCAATCTTAGAAATCCACCAGCCTCTGCCTCCTGAGTGCTGAAATTAAAGCATGTGCCGCCACTGCCCAGCTTGAGAAACTTTTTAAAAGGATATTTAATGTTATAATAAGACTTTTTAATTAAGAGGAACTTGACTGTGTGTAAGAAGTGGAATAAACGTAGGGTTGATGATGTCATGTACCCAAACATTGCTCCTGTCTCCACCCGTGATAGTGTGGTGAATGCTTCTCAAGCAAAAAGCCTCTCTGGCTAGCCAAGCATGCCTCCCTGGGAAGCCACAGTGGTAGAAGTGTAGCCCCTTGAAGAAAATAAGCCCATGAGAATATAACATGATTAATGATGCCACCTTGCCTTTTTGCCAAGTTCCAAGTTGAGAGCCAATGTTTATTTTTTTTCCTGTTATGGCAATGTACCTGGAGTAAGTTTTACTTGATTTTCCTTCCTTTTATTCTCCAGAGTGATTGTCGATGAAGCAGACTCTTCAGTGTAGTTATAGCCTACAACACACTAGGCTGTCGATTACTTGCTATCTGGCTAGTGTGACTATGAAGCTGAATCTTTTTTGAATTCAATTTAATGAATTCAAATGTTAAAATGGACACAGTGGAACACAACCATTCTGTTTTTATAAGCAGCGTGATTCCCCTAACTGTGTATCATATATAAATATTTCAGTTAAATTTTATTTCTCTTTTGGCTATGAGAAAAAATTATAAGTGCATACCATCTATGGTCTACACTGTACTTCTAATGGACCATATTATAGGAAGATAGAGCAAAGATTTTACAGTCAGACCACATGGAATTGAAAGCCTAACTGCTATCTTTTTGACCATGGGAAATCTACTTGACTTCTGTAAACCTCAACAGCTTCAGTAAATGGGTAAGATGACCTAAATACCTACCTCATCGCCCTAGCAAGATTAAATCAATCCATAATCATCAAGTGCTTAAGTACTGCCTGATATGCAGTAAGAATTCCACATGCACTTGTGAATTAAGAATAAGATACATTATTCTTCTCTACACAAGGTAGATCAGACCTTGCTAATAAATATTCAATAATGAAGGATTTGTTTCAGCAAATCAAAGCTGAATATCATTATATTCCAAGTAATGATACCAGATGGAGAGTTGGAGTAGCAGATCATTCAGATGGTTATGTCCCTCAAAACAGACACTTACAATACAAATTAATCAAAGCATGCACTTTTATAAAGGCTTAGTAGCACCCCGGCTTATCCTCTTCACAGAGGCAAGGGCAGAACCTAAGGCACAATCCTTGTTCTGTGGGGTGCTCCATTCTCCTCTAGGACTGCTGTAATTATCAGAAAACCAAAAAATCTCCTTCAAGGGTAGGAGCTATGCATGGTTGCCAACCAACACCACTTAGTGGATCTAAATGATAGCAAATGCCCAGCGAACTGTTGTAAGTAGTATCTCACTTAGGCACACAAACTTACTGAAAAGCAGTCATGGAAGAAATTGTAATCCTCCATTCAATATGTTTATTAAAATATACAGAATGCAAAAGCTTCAAGCAAAAATAGTACATAAAGTATTTTATGTACTATTTAAATATTTCTGTATATAGAAAACAAACAAGTCTCATCTACGAAGACCATGTACAATCCGTTGGCATTCTGATTTGATGATAGGGTCCTCCTTGGCATTCAAGAAGCCCTGAGTTCAATGTCCAGCACTGAAAAGAGCAGAAGCACATATACCTTGAATAAACTTCAATCTTTTTCTTTTGAGTGAACTTAAGTCTTTGGTTATATTAAGTGCTGCTTCATGGACCAGAGAAATAAGACCCAATCTCTGAGCGACTTTGAACTCCAAATAACTTATACCTTCTACTGCAAAAAGAACTCAAAGCAAAAGTAAGTAATTTGCAGTTGAAGTTTTTTGTTTTTTGTTTTTTTTAATCAGAACCCAGTAGTCTAACTGGGTTCATGTATTTGCATCCCTTTCCGTGGACAGGAAGTCAAAACTGTTCTTTCTAATTTGAGACACTATTCATCTTATTTTATATTGGTTTTTGTGTGACTGTAGGTAAGTGACAATTTTCAATACTCTCTCATGTCTGCCTGTAGTGTAAAAGTCTACACATAAGCATACAAATGTATTGCAGGTCTGTGCATCCATGTGCACAGAGATACCTTGTTAGGTGAAAATACCCCTTAAGCAAGCTGCGGAGATGCAAGAGGAAATGCACTGAGCAAAACTGAGAATCTATTGAGCTTGTCTTGCCCTTCTGAGAATGGAGTGCTAGCCTTGGCTCCCCCTCGTCTGCGAAACACATCTGTGATTTCTTTACTAACCATTTTCCAGTCTCTTTCATAAAATAACAGTTGTGTTCTGGTGTTTTTCATTTTGAATCCTCAGAGCATGTCTCCCAGCCCATCCACCATCACGTTGTTAAATCTAAAGTGGAAAGAGAGCACAATCTCACCCCGGTCGCTCCAGTTGGCAGCAGAAAATGTGTTGTTTTCAATTACTGTGCATAAAACTCAGCCATGGGGGGAAAGCAACTTTCTCAGGAAGATGTGCCTCGAGAAAGCACCAGGGTAAATTCTGATGGAAAAGGAGAATCCATGCTTAGCCTGGATCAGGGATTCTCAGATGTGGCACTAGTTAAATCTGAATTCTATCAGTGCCGTCCATGCAGTCCTGGGGCTGGCTGACCCTTGAAGGTGTGGGCGAGAGCCCCTTGTGGTGCTGTTTGACAAAGGAAGTTCACCCTTTTGCTCCAGGAGGATGCCTGCTCCTTACAGTAGTAAAAGTTAACACAATACAGAAGTCTTGCTAATATAAAGGATTTGCGATTAGCACTCCACATCAATTCTGATTTTCCATAGCTTTTTTTTTAGTAGGACCAGGTTTGCTAATAAATCGCCAGCTGTTAAAGTCACTCAGCCTATTTTCATCACAACCAGCACATAACAGGGCCCCTGCAAATACCCAAGGCCTGCTTTGCTGGCCTCATGCAAGTTTATATTGTTTCAGATAAAATATACCCTCCGCCTGTACTTCTGGACCTTCACTATTAATGCCTTAAAATACAGTTATAACTTTTTGGGTGGGAAGTTGGTAGATCAGCAGAAAACATGACATCACAGCCAATCTCGCCCCTAAAACAACTGGAGAGATGATTTCTAAAGAGCAGAATTAGGAGACAGCAGGAAAGACCACCAGTTTTTTTTAAAAAGGATCAATTACTTATTGGCATGCCAACACACACCACAGACAGACACACACACACACACAACACACACACCACATACACACACACACACACACCACATACAAGTATACCTCACACATACACACCACACATACACACACCACACATAAACACACACCACACGTACGCACCATACACACACACCTCACACACCACATCCACCACATACACACACATACATCCACATCCACACCACACATCCACACCACACATCCACATCCACACCACACATACACACACTATACACACATATCATATGTACATACACACCACACACGTACACAAACACCCCATGGACACACAAACTATATCACACACATATAACACACACCCCACACACCATACACACAAACACCCACACCGCACATATACACATACCACACATATACACAGACACCACACACACACCATATACACACACATACACAAACACCCATGCACCCACATACACCACACACACACACAAACACACACCAGGTTTTCAGAATACTGTTTCATCAGAAGATAAGTTAGGAGAGAAACAAGCAAGCTATAGTTAACTAGAAACAAATAAAAGATTGAAAGAGGAAAGGCAGAGCTGTCTCAACTGCGCATAAGGTTATCTGTTTAGATGTGAAGTTTGCATGCTGAACCCTGAGCAACAACCCCCATCTTTCATGAGAATTAGATTTTTCCTCCCCCACCCCAGCATCCCCTCAACAGAAAGCAAACCATCCATCAGAGAAAGGTTTGCATAACAATATTCTACAATGATGGTGGAATACTGGGAGGTGAGTTAGTGGAAATCTTGTACTAACAGCTCAGACCTCATGGCAGCGAGCCTTGCCCCTGGGAAAACTCCATTTCCACCACACCACTGTTCCTGCTGTAATGCAGGTTTTGACAAGCTGTGTTCCTGGTAAAATGTTATTGTTGGCAGAGGTGGTCACAGGGGATGGCTTTGGAAGGCTCCCCGAGAGTGGAGATGTACATGTGCGAACTGACCGTAGCACCTGTGGGACAGCCAGGTACCTGTGACCCAGATTTGCTCTGTTTTCCAGCACCCTGTCCCTTTGTTCTGTAATGAGAGCCAAATGTTCCCTTTCTCTGGTCCCTGAGGCCCTGTAATGTGATGCCCCAGTGGGCCTCCAAAGGCCCTGGGCCCTTTCCACTCCTGGGCCTTGTTGCTACCACTGCCCTGAATTTAAAAGGGGGTTAAAAGCCCCAGCTCTCCGTAGTGAGTGGCCCTTTTCTGTGCTCCTTGAGAGGGAATTCATGCCCCCATTCCCTCCTGGGTTTGGCTTCATGGTGATACAGAAGGGACTTACGAGAGAGTTATGAACGTCAACTTTCAATTATTTGTTTTTACTAGTAAGAGAGCAACCGGGTTTGTTTATTTATTTATTGTTTATTTGTTTTGTTTTGCTTTTAATGAAGAGGAATTTTTCTCTTCAATGCAATTCAGCGTATACCACTGAACTGCACAGAACTCAAAGCAGGAAAGGGCGCCGCCAGACCTGAATCACAGATGTCACAGTTCTAACCCATCTTTCTTCTCAGGAAACACAAGTCAGTGAAGCCAGCGCAGCAAGTGTTGCGACCCAGGGTACAGCTGAAAGTGCCCCTGCATAGGCTAGTTTGCCTCCGAAAGTTCATACCTTGCCTGTGCCTGCCTGATCAGAAGCCAGGGCTCACATAGACGTCAATCAATCTGGCTGCTCCTCTGAGGTCTCACAGAAATCTGGCTCCAAACACAGTAAATCTCAGAACAGTTCTAGAAACCAATGCAAAGAGTCCTAAATGCTACAGGCAGAAGACATCTACACCCTAATTCCTAACACTGCCCCGCCCAGAAATTCACCATGCGACTAGATAAAGGTAAGGGGAAGTTTTTGTCACATTCAAACAGGGCGAAAGAAAATCTGATCTCCAGTTTGTCAACTCAAGCCCTGCTTTCCCAGCATTACTACCTTCCATCTCTGTGGGAATATATAAATTTTAATATGATTATTGTAATGCCCTATTTTTGAAAGATTACCTTTTTGTCAATATGGAGTTAGACCGGAGTAAGACACACATGGGTTTCTGGTTTAAAAGACAAAAAAAAAAAAAAAATCAAGGCCGTGAACGTAAAAAGACAGAGTCAAAACCAAGAGCTGTTTGGGAGAATTATGACACGCCTATTTATCCAAACAGCAGGCAGGCTAAGCATTTTGCATGCATTAGCCAGTGTCTTCTACAGCACAAATCTGGAGTCAAACGGCTATTGTTTCCCTGCTTTGTGGATGAGGAAGACTGAAAATGGAAGCACAAAGCAATTTGTTTCACATTAATGCATAGCTGGGCTGGGATTTCCTCCGAAATTCATTTCATTCCAGATTCCTAACTGAAACGATGGCTAAATTCAGCTTATTTATTAGTAAGGAGCTAAAAGTCCTGGGGTCAGAGTGATGGCTTTCGCCTTAGCATGGATGCTCCACAACACTTGGCAATCATGCGTGGTAAACCTACATGAGACAGTGATCTGAACCAATTCCCGCAGTTTATAGGCTGGAGGTCAGAGTTGATATAAGGTCAGAGGTGATCTAATCTACATAATATCATACAGTGCCATGTTGGCAGAGCTCATCTGGAGGACAGCTCCTCCAGGGCCGAGGCTGTGATTCTACTCTGTCAGCATTTTTGGCCGGCACTTTCGACCATCTGTATTTTCAGTACACAGTCCATTAATTTCAAAAGTTTTGGTTAAAAAAAAAAAACAATTTATCGCCAACCAGCCCTCTAACACACAGGATCCTCTGTCCTTGATATCTCTAGGTAGGTACTACTACTACTAGATGTTGCCTTCCAGGGCACTGTTGGGTGCCAGCTATAGGCTCAGAAGGAGAATATTAAATACAAAACATTGACTTTGCTGAAACAGATGAGCCAGTTGGCTGGCTTGCTTAGAACATTATGTTCAGAATCTTAAGAGAATTAGGTGAGACAAAGGATGTATAAGAATCTAATGTTCTGTTTTCCAATGTAATGTCAGGATGTGTTCCTTTTTAGATTCATGGTGGATACTCACCATGCTTTTCAAACTCGGAGAGGGGTAACTATATTTTCTTTTGTCCTGCATTTCCTAAGTCATTGATACATAAAGTAAACATTCCTTTTCCCTGGCTAAGTAAGCCAGATTTCTAATTTAAAAAGAGTAAGTCATGTTTCTATAAATCTGTTTTATTAAACCTTTAGTTTACCTAGCTTGTGTTTGAGTATTTTGTTCAGAAAGAATTACTTTAGAGACATCAGTGTATGTAATTCCCACAGTATATCAGCCATTTACATAAGCAAGCTGGGTTGTGGTGGCTCATGAGGATAAGACATGCCGGCAAGATGAAGGAAGGAGGTCCATGAGTTTGAGGCCAGCCAGATAAAGAAGTAAAATATGAGAAAATGTTCTTTGCTAAGTTTGCACAACTAATGATATCCTATGTGGGCTCTCTCGGCTCATCACAAAACTACTGGCCTTTCAACATAACGTGGCTCTTTTCCTCTTGCTTTTCACGCTTTCTGTCATAGGTCACGTTTGTTGCCAGCTTGACAGGACCTACAGCTGAGAAGGAGACAAAACCCTAGATAACTCGGGGAGGAAGCTCACAGACTGGGTGAGTTGAGGTGGGAAGACCCACCCTAAATGTGAGCAGCACCATTCCATGGGCTGAGAGTCCTAGACTATATGCAAAGAGGAAAGCAAGCTGTCTTAGTTTCTTCTCCTCTTGCTGTGATGAAATACTTTGACAAAACTCAAGGAGAGATGGTTTGCTTTAGGTCATAGGTCAAGCAAGATACTGTCCATCGTGGCTGGAAATTCAAGTTAGTGGGAGCTTTGAAGCAGCTGGTCCTATTTATGTCGAAGTCAGAAGAGAGCAAATGTGTGTTGTTGACCAGGTCCTTTTCTTCACTTACACAGTACAGGATCTGGCCAGGAGATGGTGCTACCTAAACTGGGTAAGTCTTCCCACCTCCTTACAATAAAGATAATCCCTGACAGGCCTGCTCAGAGGTCCATCTCCCAGGTGACTCCAGATTTTGTCCTGGTGGCAACCATCTCAGATCTTAGCACCACCAGTCACTCTCTCTCTGATACCTTACTGTGGACACAATGTGACCAACTGCCTCATGCTTCTCCTGCTACAGCTTCCCTGCCATGATGGGCTACACTCTTTATGCACCAAAATAAAAGCCTTCTGTAGGTTGCCACTGTCAGCAGTTTCATCACAGTAATGAGAACAGTAATGAATACACATTCCAACTAGATTAAGCTTCTTAGCCTTTAAGTACTTTGCCCTCTATTTTTGAAATTTCTCTCCACCAAACTTATGGCTATTTTATGTAGAGAGACTCTGATTTCCAGACACTAGTATTTCTCAATTACCTTATTTCTCTCTGCTTTAGAATCATTGGAAAACTATATGATCACAAGTAGAGGGAACTTACAAAGCACAAGAATACAATGACCTTCGTGATGAAGGGGACTCTTAATTTTTACCCTCAAGTGTATATAATACCATATGTATCAGTTGCCTTCTACAACAGCATAATCAAGCTTCCTTCCTAGTGTGACTGTTGTCAAACACACCCATATACATGGCAATAAGTAATTCTGTATGTTTGTTGATCCTGTCCCCCAAAAGTGGAAAGAATAAACCCAAGCTAGAGGAACCTGACCAACCTGGGAGGAAAGCTTAAATCCATCCCAGCCAGAACAAAAATACAGTGTTATAATACTTTTCATGCACCTGAAAGAATGAAGAAAGGTTTTTCATGCTGAGATACTATATCCACAAGAGAAACAGCATACAGGTGATAAAATAAAAGTTTATCTACAATACGGAAAATTCAAGAGAACAATGCTGCAGAAAATTCATTTTAAATGAATGGAAGCAAACGACTTTCAATTGAAACAAAGGAAGAACAGTGTCCAGAGGGCCGAAAGGGTCACTACAGATTCTGCCTGATCATTGTTTTCCTTCTTTCCAGGCTTGAAGTGATCATTTGAACTTCAGTAACAACAATATTGGCTTTTATCTCAGATCCTCCTGTAAGTACGACAGCTCATAGCAAGTAGAGACAGCACAGTTTCCTCAGAGCCTTGCCTTTGCTCCCAATGCAGATTTCCTACCTTTCTCTGTTCACAGCAGAGGCTTTTTTTCCCCCAGAACACACTGAAAAGCTAAGCTACTCAATGATCAAAGGTCCAAAAATTGCCTTTTTGTCTTAAGAGGTGTCACTGGTGTCCTCTGGAAGGCACTGAGTGAGTGGAATTTTAAAAGAGTAAGAGTTCTTCTTTCAAATATATCAATTAGCCAAATGTGTAAAATAAAGTTTCAAGTTAATGGGAAAATTATAATAGCAAGACTTGGAGGCAAAAATCAAGAAAATTTTACTGGACTCAAGTTGCATGGGGAAATTAGGGAAATTGGGTACATGTCCACAGACACTAGAAAATAGCTAGCAAAATTTCAACACCATTCTTCAGCTATGAAATGGCATGTGGGATTTGTTTGGAGTCTATTGGAATTATTTCTGCAGTATATCAAAAGATACAAGCAGTACACTATTAGAGATGATGCAAGTCAAAGGATTCATGGTTTCTGTTTATTTGTTTGCTTGTTCTTTTTTTTTATCAGTTTAACAAAAGTAGTTAACTAGTTACCAAGCAAAATGAGAGATCTTTTTCTGTAAGAAACACAAACTATCCAATAAGGAGTAGAGAAAATACAAAAAAAAAAAAAAGGGTTGTGTGAAGCAATAGCCAAAACACTTCAAGTGCAGTGGGGCACAGACGGGAAGTAACTAGCTGTGGAGTAGGTACTAACAGAAAGTGTCCCAGAGTAGGAAATATGGAAATTAATCTTTCCGATGAGGAAGAAAACTGATACATGACAATGACAGCAAATGCATCTCATGATATTTT
Organism: Myodes glareolus; assembly: GCF_982192425.1. NCBI lineage: Eukaryota > Metazoa > Chordata > Mammalia > Rodentia > Cricetidae > Myodes > Myodes glareolus. Next base: position 111,720,933 of record NC_142026.1, on the reverse strand, counting down.
GGGAGCTGTTCATAGAAAGTTGTTTTCTGCATAAAGTTGGAAGGAACCATTCCATTCTATTGAATGAATTTTTGTTAAGGGTTTATCTCTTCCCTCATACTGGGAGACAAAAATAAAAACAAAACAAAACAAAACAAAAAAACAGACACTGCCTGAAATGATTTAAAATCATGACTAAGAAAATAAGGGTTTCACAATGAATATATGAGGTGAAAATTAAAGTGGTAGAGTCAAGTGTCAAAATTTGAATTTAGACACTAAGTATTATAAGAGGTCAACTTCTGATATCATTCGGAGTGTTTCAAGGCAAGGATGGAGGGATTCTTAGGAAGTAATGGGTGGAAACTATTTAACTCTTCTAATTAACGTTTGTTCTCAGTAGTATACCTGGATCAATCATTGGAAATAAAATGCTTGATAGTTTAGAGAAAATCTGGCAATGAAACAAACCTTACCCAGGGATTATCTGCCAGACAAAACTCAGTGTTCTTTCTTCAAATATCTAGTAGGATAGATTGCAAAGTTTGTTATTTTTTCCCCAGGGTTTAAATGAACTAAAAGAAATTTTTAGAGATCATGTAGTCTGCTTCTTGTTGAACTTTCTGTATACTTGAGACATTATTGAGTTGGAGCATTAGATAGCAGGTGTAAGTGAAGAGGAGAATTTCTCAAGAGCACAGCGTGCAGATGTCTCACTGTTTCCGTGACTCGATGACTCTTGACAAGCCAGGACTTCAGCAGGGACAAGGGCCACGGGCCACCTGCAGTCTGTGGACCACCACAAAGAAAATGGGAGTCATGGAGAGGAGGTTAATATCAACAAGACCAACAAACAACTACAGAAATGTCCAAACAAATGCCAACCTGTAGTTCAATAGACATTAGACATGCCTTAATATACAACAAGCTCTCCTTTGAATGGATTGGCTCTAACAATACATTCTTTTAATCTTCAACAGTGCTTCGACATACTATTATTTTATAAATAAAGTCTATCTAGCTTGGAAGTATGTGGAAACTGTTCCATAACATTAATATCCGTAAAGTCACAGCCATTGGTGACATGTGAGTGCCGAGACACCACTTACTGCAATTAAATAGGGATATCCATTATTCCTTGAAATAAAACCTAGGTAAAGACAGAAGTGTGGGTTTCACCTCCAAGAATATCTGACCACTTAAGGCTAGTTTTTGATTTTAGAAGTCTCTCTGTATATTTTCATCTTTAATTCTGTTGCTTTCAATTTCAGAAAGACTCTGGTGCTCTCTCTCTCTCTCCCTCTCCCCTCCTCCCCTCTGTGTGTGTGAGTGTGTGTGTGTGTGTGTGTGTCTCATGTGTCTGTGTGTGTACCTCAAGTTTGAGTTTGAGCTTGGATCTTTCTGTACTTTAAAAGGAAAGCGTTCCAAGAAGAATTTACTTGTTCTGTTTCCCTAGAGCTCCAAGAACATGGTTGTGCTTCACCCCTCATAGTGCCTTTAGAAAGGAACTTGTTGATACCCTCCTTAAGAGCCAACTTACTCAAATTCATAAAGCAGAACTCCGCCTTCCCTCTGTGGCTCCCTTTGATTTGCACCTTCGCAGGTGTTGCGACCCTGCACTCTCTTGCACCATCAGCCTATAAATGCTTTCTCTTGGGATTCAATCCAAGGTAGAAATAATTGTTCAAGAAGATTATGGGAAAGGTAAAGACAATGTTTATAGTCTCAAAGGCAGAAAAGTTCTGATGACAAAATAGCGATAAAATTTCAACCATTAGTCACCATACAAGAAATAATTTGGGTAAATTGAAAAAGCACTTTCTAATCATATCAAATTATTCCATAACATGGTTATATTTTTTTCTTTGAGATTTTTTGACGTTCCCTACATTTCCACCACATGGCAGAAGAAGGAGGAAGGGGTGGAGGAGGAAAAAGAGGTAAGGAGAAAGGGATGAGCAGAGGGAAGAAGAGATGTAACAGAGGAAAGGAGAAAGGGAGGTAGGCAAAGGCTGAGAGAGATGAAAGAAAATTAGTTTCTAGAACTTTCTATGATTTAATCCACCTGCCTTAATATCAATACTATGCACTCGTGACTTTCTATCTGACAATTGTTAGACACTCATATAACATTATTTTTTGTTTCAAAATAGTCATCATACAAACACACACATTCACACATGCACACACAATTTTGTATCAGTTATTGTTTACTGACTGAGGATCCAGTCACCAGCCCTTTTTGTCACATGCTGGAATACACCAAAGTCCTACTAATTCCATCCCTGCTAATATCCCTTGGGTACTTCCAGTGCAGCTTGTAGTTTAGATGACAAGGGAAATCACATTAACACATGGAGATCATGCAGTCTGTACAGACTTGAGCAACCATAACCCTGAATCCTACCAACCCACACGTACCTCAGAAGCATGGAAATTTGGACTCGCATTCTTTTTCCTTCTTTTCAAATTGGCATTTACCAAAATAAAGGAGGAAATGAAATGATACAAACCACTTTCATAAACTGTTGTTGGTCTGGCACACATTCTCAGTAATCTGCATGTAGATTCATTTCATGGCTTAACTATTATGATTATACCCTGAATTTTAATCTAAGGTCAATTTACAGGGATAAGAGCCAATGGAGACTGGGAGAAACCCTTGGTATTGTGGATGCACCTTCAGCTCTGGGGATTTGCAGTGTGTCTGTCCACTCACGGAACTGAAAAACTCAGGAACGCCTGGATGGAAGCTCTCCCAGTGTCCGGCTGTCTCACATTTTGTGGTTTCAAGCAAGAACTCTAAAGTTATTTGGACATGGATTTTGTGGTTAATATATGATAAATGGGTCATTACACAGAAGTCCTTGAATGTTTAGGACAGCTGCAGCAGTCATTCAAAAGACACTTCTCTTTTGGCAACACACACTTCCATTTAACATTTTCTGGCAGATCTGAGGTAGGAATGACAGAGTAACTCCATGTCAAGTCATGTTCTTGATAAATTTTACATGTGCTGGTGATGCACAGAAGTTCTGTAAGACGAATATATAAACTTCAGAGACCAAAGACACTTTTCTTCCCAAACTATATTGGATTAAATTAAATAGACAATAACTATGAATATCTTTACACCTTAGTGGAGGAAGTACACATATTAGTACCTAGTCTTTCTTTGTTTTCTTTATTAAATACAAATAATATTCCTATGTATCATTTTTCAATAAGATAATTTTATTTCTGAATTATTCAATTGATTTTAGCAAAAATTCCCTAGACTGCTCATGTATACTCGACACGGTCCTACTGCCCTAGAATGATAAAGGATGCATAGACTTCAAAATTCCATAAGGTTCCATAAATTTCTAGAAGGCTTAGCTCTCATCTGTATTCAGCTAGATGATTGTTTCCACTTCCAGGATGAACATATTCAAAGAGATGATCTGTATGGAGCACCCTTTTTCTTTTTATTAATTTGGTTCTTTATCTCTGCTACCTTGTATTTTCCACAATAAAGATATTGATTACTGTGACCTTGTTTCTTTACTATCTCAACAATAACAAAAGGTCTACCCATGAGACAACTATACTGCAAGTAGGGTCTCTTGACTTGTCTTTGTATCTACATTAAGTACTGATGCTGGTGGAATCTATTACGATATACAGTAGTATTATGCCTGTACTGTACATGGGAAAATGGAAAGAAAAAAATATCCACTTGACCATACATTTTCACGAACTAAGAAAATGTCTGTGGGTTTCAGAAAATGGCTCAGTCATTAAAGGGCTCACTACTCAGGGGCTGAGCTCATTACTATCACCATCGACAAAAGCCAGGAATAGTGGCACACAGCACATCCCAATTCAGACTGACCACATGCCCTTATTGGGCAACACAAACCTGAAGAATGCTAAACTCATCAACTAAACAAGACTATGTCCATCTTTTGAGCTGAAGAGTCAATTGATAATTAGAAATTTCATAGTATCTAAATAAGTTAAATCAAATCTCACTTTAAAATTAATACATAAGATAATCCAACTTTAATCTTTTTTTTATAAACACCTGTTTTATTTTTTTTAAGTAAATTTTATTAAATTATAAAAGTTTCCATTTCCGCCCCCCTTCCCAACACCCTCCCACTCCCTCCACTCCCCCTCCTCCTCCCTCTTCGTCCCCCAGGGCAGTCAGGGTTTCCTGCCCTGTGGGAAGTTCCAGTTCCTTCCCCCTCCCTCCAGGTCCAGGAAGGTGAGTGTCCAAACAGACTGGATCCCCAAAATCCAGTATATGTAGAGGAAACAGGTCCCAGTGTCATAGTCAATGGCTTTTCAGAAAGACTTCGGGCCAGCCACAGTCAGAGAATCCGGCCAAATTCCGAGAATCTGGTTAGATGATCATCTCACTAGATGCTGAAAAAGCATTTGACAAAATTCAACACCCATTTATGATAAAGGTGTTGGAGAGACTGGGGATACAAGGATCATACCTAAATATAATAAAAGCAATATACAGCAAGCCGACAGCTAACATCAAATTGAATGGAGAGAAACTCAAAGCCTTTCCACTAAAATCAGGAACACGACAAGGCTGTCCACTCTCTCCATACCTCTTCAATATAGTGCTTGAAGTTCTAGCAATAGCAATAAGACAACATAAGGAGATCAAGGGGATTCGTATTGGAAAGGATGAAGTTAAACTTTCGTTATTTGCTGACGATATGATAGTTTACATAAGTGACCCCAAAAACTCTACCAAAGAACTCCTACAGCTGATAAACACCTTTAGTAACGTGGCAGGATACAAGATCAACTCCAAAAAATCAGTGGCCCTCCTATACACAAAGGATAAAGAAGCAGAGAGGGAAATCAGAGAAGCATCACCTTTCATGATAGCCACAAATAGCATAATATATCTTGGGGTTACTCTAACCAAGGAAGTGAAAGACCTATTTGACAAAAACTTTAAGTCTTTGAAGAAAGAAATTGAGGAGGATACCAGAAAATGGAAAGACCTCCCCTGCTCTTGGATTGGGAGAATCAACATAGTAAAAATGGCAATTCTACCAAAAGCAATCTATAGATTCAATGCAATCCCCATCAAAATCCCATCAAACTTCTTCACAGACCTTGAGAGAACAATAATCAAGTTTATATGGCAAAACAAAAAACCCAGGATAGCCAAAACAATCTTATACAATAAAAGAACTTCTGGAGGCATTACCATCCCTGACTTCAAACTCTATTATAGAGCTACAGTATTGAAAACAGCTTGGTATTGGCATAAGAACAGAGAAGTCGACCTATGGAATCGAATAGAAGACCCAGATATTAACCCACAAACTTATGAACACCTAATTTTCGACAAGGGAGCTAAAGGTATACAATGGAAGAAGGAAAGCATCTTTAACAAATGGTGCTGGCATAACTGGATGCCAACTTTAATCTTATACTGTGTGATCTGAAATAACTCAACTAAAAAAAAATCGAGTGACTATTGTTCTGTTACACTTCCCTATTACTTTCAAAACTAGTAACAATTCATCGTAAAGGCATTCTCTTTTCGTTACTGTCATTGTCATTTTTGTGACAATATCTCATTCTGTAAACATGGACTAGCCTCCAACTTGAACAATACTCCTGCCTCACCCTCCAATGGACAAGACTACAAGCATGAACCACCAAGTTTAACCATAAAAAGTGTTTTCAAGTATAAATTTTATTTGCTATTGTACTATCCGGCCATTGTCGCCATCCAGTTCTCTAGGCAAAATACAGTCACTTCCATTGGTCCACATAAAGAAAACGAGGACATTCCAGCTCACGTGTGTCACAGTGGTGTAGTCAAATGCTCAGCACAGTTCATTATAGTGGTGGAGCCAAGTGCCCAGTCACAGCACCAGTATGGTTTGTTATAGCGGTGTAGTCAAGTGCCCAGCCGTTGCACCAGCTCCTGATACAGTTTGGCAGGAACAGACACACAGTGAAATTAACCAGAGACTTCTGAAGATCAAACCAACCAGATCTATAATCATGAGCTCAAACATTCTCATTTTGAAAAGATAGTTTATTTGTTTCTGAAACAGCTAATTTGGCATTCACATAAATATGTCCTTGACTTCCCTTCTAACACAAACATGGACTCCTCAAAGACCACAATGGGCCAAGTTTATACTTAACTATAGTCGTAAGGTTTTCCAAAGTGATATTTTTCTATTATTGAACTTTTATTTTTGTTTGTTTAAAAACCTGTATATTTTTAAGGGAACTATAAGATTGTCCCAAAGGCAAGTCTATAGAAGCCGTGTCTTTTCCCTTTCTGTAAGCTGCTGATACAGGCTTTGCCTGGGAAACAAAGTCTCTTCCAAGACAATGCTAACTTTCCCATCACAGCATTCAGGTTTTCGGATATTATATGACTGTGTACGGCATGACTTTCATAGCAAATGCTGAGTAGGTGTTGAAAGGGAGGCAGTGAGTGGCAAGGGACAGCTGTGAAGAGCAAGGGCCAGTTGTGAGGACTGTCCCTAGCTTGCCACATACTATAGAACCCCTACAGCCCTAAAATTTCAAGGCCTCACTTTTCTCATCTGTAAAAATTTGGAATCAAAACAAACGGAGTACAACACTTCTCCTATTTTGTGAATTACTAGTGCAAATATGTTGAAACATTGAAAGATTAATCACATGCTTACATGACCAGGGAAGTTTTACATTTTGAAGAAGCCACACCTTGTGAAAGTAGTGTGTGCCAAGTTCTCACTGTGGGTGTGAATCAGCTGTGTGTGAGCAAAGGCTCACATGTTTGATTCTGGAAGAGCAAAGTTGTTTCTCAAGGTCAGATATGCCCACCCTGCCAGCTAACATGGGTCAGATACACCTACTCTGTCAGTTTAAATGGGTCTGATATGCCCACTCTGCCAGTATACATGGGTCAGATATGCCCACTCTGCCAGCTTAAATGGGTCAGAAAAGATCATGTGGCATATAAGTTTACAGCATGTATTTTACGGAAAAGAGTAAATGTTTAGTATGATATATAAAAGAACAAATATACCTTAAAGTTTGAGTCCTGTGATCTTCAAAACACAAAATTGTTTAAGCATTTATTTTTTGAGGCTATAATGTAATTGCATAAATGTTCCCCTTTCCTTCCTCTATGTCTACATCAATTAATAGAGAAGAATCTGTTTTTTATGGTGCTTATTTATATGCTGAAATGATAAAAGAGGCAAATTTTAAATTTAATATCTTTTATTATTTAGGTCAGTCTTTCCATAACAAAATTGGTCTGCTTCTAATATTTTAAAAAGAAGTAGAAGTAGACATCATCTACTAAAAAGGAGACACAGAGAAGCAGACAATCTACACACACACACACACACACACACAATTTCTTTAATGCCTTGGTAAAATTTTTGGTTTGGGGATGGAGACACACTCTTGTGGAGAACCCAGATTTGGTTCCCAGCACCAAATTTGTTGTTCACAACTGTCTGTAACTCCAGTTTCAGGGAATCTGATGTCCTGTGACCTTCGTGGACATTGGGAAGAGATGTGGTATACAGATATACATGCACACATTCTACTCATACACATAAAACTCAAATTTTTTAAAAGATTTTTTATTTTGATGGCAATTTCATATCCACAAAATTTAAAGAAATAGGCCTGATGTACCATTTCAACTCAGAAATGGCTTATAATGGAGCAAAGGGGATATTCCTTCCCCCCAGCCCCTTGGAAGTTCTACTTTTAACAACCCCATTTGCAAGAAAGACTCATGAAAGAGTTGATCCTTTGTTATTTATGAATACTTAAATATTCATAAATATTTAAATGATCGGGATTTAGTCATAAGATTTTGTACCATATGGTCCCACAAACATTTAGTCCCCAAAAAACACACAGAGGCTTATATTAATTATAAACTGTTAGGGCTGTTAGTTAAGGCTTATTATTGACTATCTCTTACAACTTAAATAAACCCATAATTCTTATCTATGATTAACAACATGGCTTGGCTCCTTTCCTTGGTGTAGCATTTTCATCTTGCTCTCTCTGTGTCTGGGTGGTGACTGTAGACTGAGCCTTTCCTCTTCCTAGACTTCTAGTCTGGTGTCCCCCCTACCACCGATATTTCCTACCTGTCTACTGGCCAATTAGCATTTTGTTAAACCAATCCAAATGACAAATCTTTACAGGATACAAAAACATTATCCCACAGCATTTCCCTTTTTTTTCTTTTTACAACTTTTGGGGCATGAACTTATAAAAAAGGTATTTGCCTGAGGCTTTTCAACCACCAGCATAGGCCAGAGTTGAACTCAAACCTAGCCACCTGGATTTGAGAGAAAAACTAGTGCTCCCAGTTCCCATCTATCCAGGCTTAGCTATCATAAAAAGATGGAAAATACACAGAGGATCTGGATACTGTAGTTATTGTATTGTCTTTGAATCGTTTGACTGCTGAAAAAGGATCAACAGCTGCTAAAAGACATTTCATTATAAATGCTGCTGGATTAACCTATATATTTTGAAAATGCTTTGACTTCAAATTTAAGCTGAAAGATATGTTACTTTGGAGAAGAGGTTTTGCTTTTCTTTTCACAGGAAGTGAAAGACTGTTGATTCATTCTGGGTTAAGAAAAATAAGGTTTGATCAAGGAAGACCCCCTGAAAAAATCTTCAATAGGAACAGATAACCCAGATGATCCAATGCTTCAGAGCACCTCTGTTGCAGTTTCTTCTAAGTTCTACACCCAGAACAGCTTCAGACAATAGACTGCTGTCTGAGATGATCCAGTCTCACAGCATACTCTGGTCAAGACTTGCCCATAATCCTAAATTTTGTCTTGGTCCTCATAAGATTACCAACACTCCCAATCAGCGAGAAGGAGCCTAGAAAACTATGTCCACATTTCCAATAAATTGATTATAAATGTTTGTCTTTGTTTAGTGTGTTGGTTACAAGTTGTTATGAATAATGATGAGTAAAAAGCTAAACAAAGAAATTAGATTCAAAGTTCTTATTTTCAAAAGAAAAACAAGGAGAGATATAGATATGATATGATTTGATTTGATATGATAAAACGGTAAATTATTGAATCAACTCTGAAAAGAAAAAAGGAGGATATTGATATGATAAGATAAAAAGATAGATTATTGAATCTACTTTTAAAAAGCAACTACTAGTCTTAAATATTTTACATTGGATTGGACTTTGGTATATTTCATACAAATTTTGTATATTGATACAAATTTGATACTAATTTTGTTAAAACATAATATATTTACATTTCTACTCGTGTTCAAGTTATTGTGCATATATAACTGATTTAACAATGTAATGCAAATTTCTAGTCCCTGAAAATTATTATTACCAACATTTAGTAATAAGAAAATGTTGGTTAGTAATTAATCATCTATTATAATCAAACTTGTAGTCACCATTAGGTATGTTTTCAAGGTCAAACAAAGATATATTTTAAACAGACACGTTATCTTCAAACACTTCAGAAATCTACAGAATATGGCATTTAAGATGTTTTAATAACCTCTGTTCTTCCCTTTTATGACAATGAAACATGTCTGCTCCTGGCAGCACCAATCTACTTCAGAGAAGATAATGGACATCAAAGAAACTCCACATGGAGTTTACTTTCTTGGTGGCAAATGTAAGTCACTGGGCAAGAAAATGGCCTTGCCTCGACTGCTAAAAGTATGCTGTATTATTGGACAAAAAGGACACAAAAGAAAGTAACTGCCAAATATTGTAGAGACAAGAAGGTACAGCCCTTCAGAATATCCAGCTTCACAGTAAAGTCTGTCGAATATACTAGGGCCTATAGGTTGAACATAGATGCCCCAACATTGCAAAGGAACTTTGGGTGACTGTCCAGGCAGTCAGCTGTTTCTGTTATTACAATTTTTGGAAGTCAGTTGCTTATACTTCCTGCTTAGTTAGTTAATATTATTTCCTTCTTGGGTCTCTGAGGGAGTTGAAAACTAGGTAATAATAGTTTTCGTTTTACTTATTTACCTGATGCAGAAAGCAAGTTATGATAAAAAGGAAATTAGGTACAAGACTTTGGACTCACCAAGATAGGGTAGATATGGAATATTTTCTCTGAATTTGCCATTTGCAAATAGACTAGATATTGTTAATGTATTTATTGCCTTATATATTGTATATAGTTAGTATACTTATTGTATATGATTTTTCTTATATTAGTTATAGTCTTCTGGTTTTTTTTAGACAAAAAGGGGAAAGGTAGAGGCATTTTATTTGTATTTTAATAAATAAAGCTTGCCTGAATATCAGAGAGTAAAACAACCCTACTGGTCAGCCTTACAGACCAGGTAGGGTTAACACACACTTTTAATCCCAGCGGTCACACTAGTTGCCATATTAACCAGGCAATGCATGTCTTTATTCCCCGTGGTGCACACCTTTAATCCTAGCCCAAGAGAGGATTATAAAACGGGAGGAGACAGCTTTCGGACACAGTCTCATTCTGTGATTCCTGGAGGCAGGATCGCCATTTTCAGACTGAGATCGAGGTAAGAGCTAGTGACTGACTGCTTTGCTTTTCTGGTCTTCAGGTTGAACCCCAGTTTCTGTCTCTGAGTTCTTATTAATTGTGCTTCACAGGGATCCATCAATTTTCTTTTCTTGTTTCTTCTCACTTGATAAACTTACTTCATAATTAATTGTACAGTAATGACACTGGTTCTAAAAGGAAAAAGACCAATTTGTATCTTGGCATGCCTCGATATATAGTCATACATTTAAACGTCTGTCATTCATCAGTTTTTTAAAGCATATAAGAATTTTTAATTAAAACTAATGTATTCTACTTGACAAAAAAACACTTTAAAATACATACTCTGCGTTTTATATGCATTTATTATTTATATGTGTGTATTTTAAACCAGTCTTTCCCAATTTTTATGAGTAAGAAAATGTAGTAGGAATATAATTTTAAACAGAATGAACCATTGAGAAACCCCAAAATAATGAAAAGTCAAAATATGCACACTGTGCAAAAACACAGTCACATAGATTTTGTCTTGTATAAACTTCACCCTGCCTATGTGGGTTTTAACGTATTTCCATGGCTTTAAATAGGAAAACAACTTAAAGCTCAACCCATGGGAAACCCAAGCTTGATTAGTTTTCCCTTTTACTATAGCCTGCAGAGTGTAAAACACAGCACATCAGAATTGAATTTGTCATCTCCAGACCTCACAGGAATTTTAGGAACTAAATAGTTAGGAAGCCATCCTGGCCCTTTTCTTTGCTTTAATCAAAGTCGAAGTTTCAATTTAAACATTCAGGAAATCTCCCTTATTTAAAGCAATCAACTCATTGCTGACAGGGTCTGGCCTCACTGTGTTTAATTTTTTGGCATCAAGCAGAACTTGATTGGTCACAGCCAGTGCATGAGAGGTCCTCCCCCATCCCCGCAAAGAGAGAGATTCCAGATCTTTGCTGCCTTAAACACAAGCCTTCGAGGTATTGGTACATTCTCGAATCAGCAATGCATTGGCATATATTTTAATGGGGAAAATGGAGCTAATATTGAAAACTTAGGTGAAATTCCAGCAGCCAACTGTCTAGCAGTGAGTGGATATTCTCGGACAAAAGTGTTCACATGTCTTTATTCCTTTAATATTTCTAGCTATTTTTATATTCTTTGGACCATGTGGCCATACAATAATCTACACTTGATTTTCAAGATCCTTATTTACTATGGATCTTGTAGGAAAATGATTTAACAGAACATAGTTAGGAGAAGGTTGCTACTAGAATCACCCAGAAAAATGTATCATGGAGACAGATTCACAGGATGGACAGGTAGATGCTGATGGACAGGTACAGGCTGAGTTGGAGACATACAGAGGCATTTCATTACTCTTGAGAAATGTGGAGGGGAATATAGCTAATAAATAATCCGATTATATTAAGGTTGAAATAAATGACTAGCAGCCTGAAAAATAAATCATGTAGTCAAGAATTTGGAATGGTTTTCCCCAGTTCTCAGGGCTTGTCTCCTTCTATTGAGTTCTAGAAGATGAAAATCATTATGTCAGACTCTTCGGCTTGGCTTCCCTATGGAGAGATAGCCAAAGAGTTACTAAAAATCTTCCACATGTAGAAGCAATTCTGAGCCTTCTTAGTCCTCCATCATAATATTCTCATACTATGCCTTTCTTAGAAAAAAAAAAAAACAAGAGACGGGTTGTATTGTATAGTAAGTTCACTATCTGTACTAGAAATATTTTGGACATTTAAAAAGACAAATTTTTGAATAAAAATTAGACACTGAAAATATTTCATCTTGTCAAGATGTTTTAAAATACTCAAATTTAAGGATGGCTCTAAAATTTAGTTCTAGACAGGATTCTATTCACTCCCAGAATGGTCCTTTGGCTGCTGTATTAGTATGAGGGCTGCTTTAATGAAACACCACACTGAGAAGCTTAAGAAATATTAGTGTACTTTATCACAATTCTGTCTAGACATCCAAAATCAAGGTCTGGCAGAGCTGGCTTTTTGTGAAGGTTTTCTTCTTGGTCTGAAGGTCACCTCTGTCCTTATGTTCACAGCAGCCTTTTTTTGCTGTTCTTTTGGGGTGGAGGAAGATCTCTTCTTGAATATTAATCTTTTCATCTGAGGAGCCCATTCTCATGACTTCATTTAATCTTAGCTACCTCTGTACAGGCCTTACTCCCAAGTCACTGGGATTTAGGCTTCCTTGTGAGACCAAAAGGGGCAGACAGCTCAGTCCATACTGGCACACTAACAAAATCAAAGGTAACTGAGCTATTTAAACATATTCCTTATAATTCCGTCTCACTACGCAGTCACACTATCGTCTCTCTTGGACAGCCGATGTGCCTATCCTCAGAAATAAACTCCATTCTTGGAAATTAAGTCGTGCCTGCATGAGCTTCAGTGCAGAAACCTGATATGTTTCACTAAAATACTTACCGTTTCATTGCTATCATTGGGGGAGGGGAGAAGAGACCAATTTAGTTAGTAATTCTATTCTTCTTCTAGGCAAAATCAAATGGTAAAAAGCAAATGCTGAGATATTCAGACCCTTCAAAGCAGATTATTTACAAAGGCCTCCAATAATTGAACTGAGTGATCTCACAGTCTGTATAGAAATGCTTCTCCCCACCCCCGCCCACCAAAAACAAATGAAACAGTACAGATATTGCTCACACAAAATATGAGGGAAAGTGTTGCTCATTTTTCCAATATAATCAAGAGTGTGTTATATTTTCATTTGTCTACCATGGCATACCACAGCTCAAAACCCCAGGGCCAAGAAATCACTTAACTGAGACACATCCCATACATCACAAAAATATGCCAGCTTTTCCTGAAAGATGATGTAATATTTAAAGCGAGTGTATTTTGTTACTTGGTTTTCCGTATTTTTCCCTTGTAACGGTCACCATTTGGATGTGATAAGTGAGGACAACTATTTGATATACTGTATTTTATTTCCTCCTCATGCATCATTGGAGCCAGAGCTTCTCCTGAGTGTGGTCCAGGAACCTCTGGAGGCCTCTGGCTAGTCTATAATGCTTCATAAGGAGGAAGAACTTGACTAGGGGTAGTGAGCAGAGAGAGTGATGGCTGCAGAAAGCCAGCGGAGGAGTAGTAATTCTTACTCACAAAAGGAATGACAAAGGGCAGAAACCTGACAAGCCAAAAATGTAGGGATTTATCACCCAGTCATCACAGATGGCAGGGATACAAGACTCCTAAGTCACAGGATCACTTTCCTTCCCTGTCTCCTAATTTTCTCACTTTTGCAAGAGTCTCTGTTTTTCATCTTTTCTCCAGTCACAGGGTCTCTACCTTTCTTCTCCAGCTACTTGATTGTCTGTATTTTATTACCAGCATCCCCATCCTCTACAAAACCTTGCAGCTAAGTCCTCAGGGTCCTCCTAGCAGCCTTCCATATTGTCAGCAAGGACAAGATGTTTTCTCTTTCACCTGCTTTCCAACACCAACTGCGAAGGAAAAGAGAGAATGACAATAAAGTCACAGACAGTTGAAGATAGCTGAAGATTCTTGTGCCTCTCTGAGATGGTACCTACCCAGCATCCTTGACTTGTGCTTCTAGAACAGGAATTCCTAGCCTCCCCTCCCCCTGCAACTGCAGACTGCGTCCTCTGATTTAGCCAAGGAGGAAGTGTTGGAGCATTTCACTGGAGTTCCCATCACAAAACGGGTATTTGCATTTCAATGTGCCGGTGATGGATGAAGCTGTATTAAATGGTCTGTGTCCCTCACCAGGAAGTTCCTCACAAATATTTAACTCACACACTGTTTCGTGATTTTTTTTATGGTGTTCTTTTAAAAAATTCACAGCTAAAAATGACCAGCATTGAAATGGACTCTGAAGAGTGTACTCACTCTTTTTACCTCCTCAGTCCTTACCAGTCTCTTCACCCCTCTCTAGCTCTGCCTCCTTCCCTAGTGGTCCCCTGAGCACATTACTCCTTCCTATATACAAGTTAGTATATCCATTGCATTAAATCTATAACATAGCAGGATTTATTGATGCATATATATATAACTGTGGTTTTATTTTGCATGAAAGTAAACATTAATACACAATTTTAAAAAGATTGAAGGGGGAACAAAGCGGCTTAGAGGGTAAAGGCACTTGCAGTATAAGTGGCGAGGTAAGTTTAATTAATTCTTGGAGCTGACATAAAACTGGAAGAAGAGAACTGACTCCTAAAAAGTGTCCTCCAACCTACACAGGCATCTCATGGCTCATAGTCCTACACACACACACACACACACACACACACACTTATACAGTTGTATACACACTCAACACATACACTTATACACATCATACATATACACATGAAATTTTTTAACAAAAGTAAAAATGATGTGAAAGGAAGGGAGAACAAGAAAGGATAATGTGGGTGACTATGGTCAAACTACATTATACACATACACAAAAATGTCAAAATTAAACCTAAGTTTTTGCATAATTAATGTACACCAATTTACAAAAGAAATAGAATTCTTTCCTCATGTGTATAGCATGCATACACTTTTTGGTTTTCATGACTCAGTGTTCTAAAAGTCTTGGTGCAATCTTAATGTTAAGTGATTAAAAAAATTTGCATTTGTCAAAGTTTTAATCGGTTTAGGCTTATTTATAGTTATTTAGTATTTGCCATTTGTACATTATTTAATCATTGTTCAGTCAACATGTGCCTTTTAATTGGAGGGCTGCAATGTGTGTTGTGCTTGCTTTTTCATAAACAAAGTACATGCTGCCTATTATTCCTGTCTTTAATTTTCAGAAGTACATTGTGTTAGCATCCAGGTATTTTCACTGACCTGCTCTCCAGGACCTAGCAGGACACCTCAGCAGCAGCCAAGATGGCACACTGTGGCTACTGCGGACACCAAGTAGAGCCCTCTTCCTTCCTCTGCACATGTGCGCGATATCACCTTATAAAAGGCAAGCCCTTCTCGCCCGTTCTTTTCTTTCCTTCTGCTGTCCCTAAGATGCCACTTCTGCACCTCCCCACAATAAACCTCCATGCTGCGAGCTGTTGTATGGTGTGACTTTGTGCTGTCCCTTGTGGCTACCAAAGTTTCTTCCCTTCTCTCCTGGCGATTCGCAGGGCCGTGTGACCTCGGACTTCCTGGAGACTCTGCTCTAGCTCTGGCTTGAGGGGATAACCTAGCTAGAACCTGGTTCTCTTTGTTATGGTGATTCCACTTGTATTCAAGGTCTTAGCAGTGGGCTGATAGCCTGCCTCCCCTAGCTGACCCTGCCCGAGGCGCCAGGAAGGCTTTAATCTTCCCTACTGCTCCTGGTTGGGAGGAGGCCTTGCATTTTCCGTCTTTCTAGCCCACTGGTATAAATATCTGACTTGAGTTTAATAAAGTGGCCATTTACTCTTGTAGATGAGCCAAGTTTCTTTTGTGTGTGTGTGTCTGTTTTTCAACCCTCAGGACAATCGTCCCTTCTCGTGGGCCCGAGTTCAGGAAGCGCGCAGCCTGGGTCGGGCGTGGGTATCCATTGGAAAGTGTCGACTCTTACAGTCCCTTGGCTCAAACCTGCCAAGATCACCTTCTGTTGCTAAATTATTACGCATTGTCATCTGAGATATATATGTACATACACATATTTTATATATATATACCATATATGTGCTTAAATTATTTATGGCGTATATATTTATATTCTATAAATTATACATTATACAAATATAAATTACAAATACATTTATATATTACTTATATGTGAATATCATAAATTATTTTACCAGATATCTTCTGATATACATTTATGTTGGCTACAACATTTTAAGGATTAGTCTATAAAAATATTTCTGGTGAAACGATAATTAGAAATGCCTTTAATTACAAGTAAATAAATGGTTGATTGACAGTGGTTACTCTCTTTAAATATGGTTGTTGTGTTTACTTTCCAGTTTTAAAGACATGCTATTCTCTGTCTCCAGGGGAGGCAGGATGACAGCAGGGTTACCAGAAGTGTCATCTATGCTAGCTGGGTGTGACAGCCATAGATAACACATAAGTCGGATAGGTTCCAGATGTTTCCAAGTTTCTTTTTTGTTGAAATAAGAAACCAACTCTTATTCCTCACTAAATTCTGCATCTCCAGAATCCTTGGTAGGTCTTTTCTGAATTAGATCCTCTGTCCTGCCGTGTAGTTCAGCGTTTGAAGGCTTCTCTAATTGTCACTTATCTTGGTCTTTTCTCTCCTGTTAGCTCATAAAATGCATTACGATGGGGGACTGTGGACCTCTTGCTTCTCATAGCAACTACCAAAATCATTTTAATAAATATGTTAGCTAAAAAAAACTGTAGAAAGATACGGGAGGCTATTGAACTCTGAAAAAAAAATTTGAAAGACTCACAATTGTCTCAGCCAGATGTCTAGGTCAGAATTTATTTTTCCTTATATTTTGACACAGAAATGTTAAAATTAATGTAATATGTATGATTCTGTTTCCAGAAAAACAAAAGTGTTATGGGTATTAGCCAACTTTTTTGATATTCATATTGACTCACACTTTTATAGGTTTTAGAGTACAGTCATTTGGTTCCATCAGTTTAAACCTGTGGTAACAGTAAGTACCTCCTGGAGGAAACAGGTGGAAGAAGAGCAAAATTCACTTCATCAGTATCAATATAAATCAAAAAGAGAGAGAAGTCAAGGTCCCACTATCTTCTTAAAGGGCACACCCAAATGCCTCAGCTTTCTTATTCAAAGCTCCACTCTCTAAGCAACAAACCAAGACATTGCTTTGAGAGGCTTTGTCATCCTGGTGAGTGCATGATTTGTCTCTTACTGCCTGACAATAGAGCTGCAGACAGAGGAGGAACAGAATTTTAAAAGAAAGAAAGTCCTTCTACTTCATCGTTTTGCTTGGTGATTCAAGCATAGAGTACATTATTAATTTTCTAATGAAATAAATAAGAGTAAAGTCTCACTTTTAAAAATAACATGAATGCCTATTACACTAAAATATCAAACATCTGCATACCAAACTTCAAATGAATAGTTATTTATAAGGATGAGAAATAAGCAAAGCAAATCAGTCACCTACCTGCATTTGCGTTAGCTCTTTGGAAGTAGCTCCCTCTACAAAGAGAAAGCACAGAACAACTAAACTATGTCAAAAATGTCAAATACCAGCTTCCTGTACTCTCTGGTCTGTGTAATGACTCAATACTTATGTGAAAGTATTGTTGACATTCTGAGTGCAAAGGCAAAGTCAGGGCATAAATGATAAAACACATTCAGCATCACTAGACTGATACAATTACTGCAACATGCAACATGACCTGCTAAGGCAACAGACATGCTAAGCATTAGGCCCTGCACCAATGGCCTAACAAAGTTAGTAAGAGTATCTTCATTTCTCCTGCTTCATTTGTTAGATTTGGTGTATATACAGAAATCAATACACTTGCTACAGGTCTATCTGGGTGTTCTCTGTTGTTCAAAAGGTCTTCAGTCTGTTGTAGTCACAATTCCAACCAAGAATGCACACTACACTCAGTAATTACATTCTAATTTTTAGCCTCTTTTGTCTTCTTTATTTTCTCAACTTAAAGAGTTGATCCTGCAGGATAGAAAAAAAGCATCAGGTTATGCAAATGTGAGAAACACTGGGAGGGCACTGATAATTGCATGGGTTCATAAGGATAGATAAAAATATAATCATATATCTATCTTATGCCAAATTATGTGTTGAATACTGTTTGCTGCTCTAGTTGGCAGCATGAACCTGGGAAAATAAACCCAAGCACAAGGTGAATGGGAAGTCTGTACGATAACAAACTTTATTCACAATATCAGACAATTTTTACACTCTGAGGGTTGAGAACAATCACTCGAGTAAAGTGTACAATCCCAAGAACAAGCTACACCTGACAAAAACATGATTTTCCATACAGGCATATGAGAAACAGCACCGAACATGAACTCACTCCTATCCGCTAGACCTGGGAGGAGCATACAACATGTTCTAAGAACAATTCCAGGCTTTTGAAGAAATTGAGATCAAAAGACTTTTGCCTTGTTAACTTCGTGTTTTCACACAAGCACTCAGAAGTCTTCCACACAATTCCAATCTTGGAGCATGTTCCAACAGAGTACTTCATTTACATTAACAAATTTAATCTTCATAACATTCTGTACTTATAAGAGTCATTGATAATGCACAAGAAAAAATTAATAGTAATGTGTGGGGCTTGAGTGATGGCTCAGCAGATAAGAGTATTGGCTAATCTGCCAAGAGGATTCAATTCCCAGCACCCACACGGTGCCTCACAACCATCTACAGTTTCACTCTCAGTGAATTTGCTATTCTCTTCTGGGCTCTGCAAACACTGCACACACATGGGGCATGGACAAGGATGAATGTTAAATACCCATGTACATAAAATGAAATTGTTGGGGTAGAAAGTCCTTGCACCCACAGATCACTAAGGAAAGCAGGAAAGTTAATCACAGGAGGTGTGTCTCCTCAATGGAGCAAATAAAACACCTATATTCCATCCAGAAAGCCAGAATTGGGTATTGTTAACAGTCTGGTGATCTTTTGCAATCTGAAGAGGCAAACCTCACCCAAATCCTTCAGAAAGTCTATCTTAGACTCTCTCTGTCTTTCTTCTTTAGGGGAAATGTCACATTTTATCCTGAAGACCTCTATGCTGTCTGGATAAGAGAACACCACCAGATCCTAGGCTCTTAAACTATAGAACCTGTCTTCAAGGTCACATGTACTTTTTAAAGGAGCTTCTAATGTAGTCACACCTTGAGTTTTATTGTGTACCCAGAGTCTGAATAATTGTTTCCTGAAAACCATTTTCCAAAATCTATTGTGTTAAATATGCCTACAATAAACCAACTTGCATCAGAACAATCTGAACACTTTCCATTCTCACGTCTTCTCAGATCTCTTCTGCCTTGACACCTGCAGAGACTTCCCTATAAAATAAAAAAATTAAACATAAATCAAGGCTTATTAGTACATTCTTATAATTCCAGTACTCACAAAGCAGAGGCAGGAGGATCTGGAATTCAAGGCAGGTCTTGGTTACATAATTGGTGATAAAGTGGTTAGTACAGCTGCCTTACATAATAATTTTAAGCCAACATGGGACGCATTAGACCTTTCCTCAAAAATAAAGCACCCAAAATATTCAACTGAATGGAATGCATCTTATTTTTTAATGTCCTTCTGGACCCATATTCTGCACTAATAGCTTCTTATGAAAGTCCTTGATAACTCACCAAAAAATCTCAAAATTTGGTGGCCTGGATGAATGACAGACTGACTACAATTTTTATATTATTGAGTCTGTTGTGGTTTGAATAAGAATAGTCCCCAAAGACTCATATATTTGAATACTTGGTCACTAGGGTGTGGCACTATTTGAAGGGATTAGGAGGTGTGGCATAGTTGGAGGAGGATTTCTTTTAAAAACTGCTGAGAAATGTAAACTTCTATCTTCGGTCAATCTTCCACAGTTTCCTCAGCATCTGTTGTTGAGTTTTGAAAGTCTTCCTACAGTGCATATGCAGTTGTGCAATGCTTCTCAATTTTATACACGACTCACCAGAAAATCTTCAAGTACAAAGTTTAATTAAGAGGTCCCGGATGAACCTGAGATTCTGGATCCCTACTAATCTGCTGAGTGATGCTGATGGTACTGCTGCAGGCCTTTGATATGACTTATGTGTGTCTGATATGGAGGACATTGGCAGTAAAGTCTAACTCCAATCATTGCCAAAACTTTCATGTTTATCTTATGCCTATATAATAAACATAATAAATAATATGAGAATACATAGTATCCCTATATCTTAATGAATCTTCAGACATCTCCTTCCTTTCCCACCATGTGAATGACTGTGTGTCTACACATGTTACACCACACTTAGTAGCTGGCTCTTTTAGCACTGTCAATTTCAAATGTCATTTATCTCTAAATGGTTATATTTCCTTTCTTCTTAGTTTTTATTTATCTTTTTGTTTTAAAATCACTTGTGAAGTTAGGGATTATCTATGTTCTCCATTTATTCTTGTGTTTACGGTATTCTGTGTATCATTGCATGGATCCAACCACTAATTTTGTCCCTGCCAGCTATTGTAGGTGACCTAGTACAAGTTACCTCATCTCCATAAAGTTTATCTTTCCCATTTTAAGAAAGGGGATAACAGTCACTTCGTCTACAAAGACACTAGGAGGATGAAGTGGAGACACATCACATCATAATCAGAGTGACTGGGGCCAGAAGTCACAGTAGTATTTGTGTCAGATGTTTCTTGTGTCCCACATCTTGGGGTGAACACGGCCAATAAAACAAGTGAGACTTAATGTACACTTCCCATCTGCCCAAATCAAAGTTGTCATAGGAAAAGAATGGGAATCAGGTCTGGAATGTAGACATTTGAGAAGAAAGATTAGAGGCCTTAGAACCTAAGAGTCTACTGAAGCCACTGACTATCAAAAGTCCTTTCCCCACCCCTAGGGAAGAGCAGCTTCTCCTCTGAACTGCTTCAGCTAAGGTAGGCACCAACAGTGGTCATCTTTCTCAGTATTCACGCCTTTGTTGCTCACTACCTACTCACGGTAAAGTCACCTGTCAGAAGACTAAAATGGGGAAATACAAGTGTTACTTTGAGGGGGAGAATGTCACAACCAAGTTATTGTTAAACCTCACAATAATATAAGGGTAAGCATTGTAAAATGGCAAGAGAGGGATGTTGGCTGGCCAAGAAGCCATGAGGGAGGGCAGTGTGAAAGCCCACAGAAAGTAAAGGAGAGACATGCTATGTAGGCAGAGCTTACATTGTAGTTTTATTGAAAAAAAGGGTGTGGGGGAGAAGGAGAGAAAGAGAGAGAGAGAGAGAGAGAGAGAGAGAGAGAGAGAGAGAGAGACAGAGAGACAAAGAGAGAGAGAGAGAGAGAGAGAGAGAGAGATGAAAAGAGGAAAAGGAAGAAAGGCAAGGACCAGCCTACCTCTTCAGAAGAGCAATGAGAAAAGAGAAGAAATGGATGAAGCTTATCTCTTAAAGGGACTTTTTGCACCTGTGTACAGACTACATAGTGACTTAACAGTCATAGGACCCTGGGCTGGCTAGGGTACTGTCTGGGTGCATCTTGCCAGGTGACAGGGGTGAACATAATGTCTGAACCCTAACATCCCCATCTTTTCTTTAGAGTAAAGAGATGGGATGGCACGTTTGACAGGAATAGGAACGCCAGGTTCTCAAAACTACTTCCTGCTGCTCTAGGGAGTCAACCATCTTTGGGGGACCTGAGAAATTTGAGATGCTAACTACATTCTAGGGTATCCAGTTGTTTCACTTCGCTATCTAGGCTATGCGGAATCAAGGTGCCTCTTGGTCCTGCAAAGATGTTGGCAGAGCAGAGGACAAGATTAAATTTAGGGAAAAAACTTTTCTTTAGGTACTAGTAATTGAGGAAAGAGGTATCAAGACCAGAGAAAGGGGTAGGCTTAGGCTGTTTAGGTCCTGGTAATTGGGGAGGGTGGTCTATCTGACCTGTCTGAGGTAAATCTAAGTTGACTTCCTAGAACTTACAAGAAGTGAGTTTGTGAAAAAATAAGTTTTAGACACATTAACATTCCTACTGTTTATAGTCTGTATTGGAATTTACATTGTAGAAATGGCAGCATATTCATTCCAGAAATGGTCATAATAGATTTTTTTTTTCACAATAAAAAGTATCTTTGAGGTTTATAGTTAGGAAAAAAACAAAGGAAATTTAAAATCTTGAACTTGGGGCTATGATGATACTGGTAGTTCTCGGCCAGAGCTAAGTTATTGGCTTATCAAAATTATATTGATAAATGTTAAGATCATCAGCACTTAAGCCTTTTCCCTCAGACCTTTTTAACTTGGATCTACATACCTTAAGTCACGTTGTTACACCCTGAAACATTCTTAGATCCTCACATCTTAAGCTTCGTATCTTAAAACACCTTTTATTTAAAGAAAGGAATGCTAAAAAGTTATACTGAAATCTGTTGTGTGAGTTTATCTCTTTTGGAGTCAGGTAATAAAGTAAATTGTGCCTAGATTTAGCCTTGGTTCCTGCTGTCAAGCTGGCAAAGTTCTCAGTCATCAAACTGCATCAGAGATCTTGAGAAGGATATGTAACATGAGGGCTGACTTGTTGGGGTTTCCGTCCCGCCCGGTACCCCACAACCGGCAAATCCCAAAGAGAAATCAACCACACAGAGATCTCTATAAGTTATAAAGCTGATTGGCCCATTTCGTCAGGCTTCTTGTTAACTCTTATAACTTATGTTACCCCATTATCTTTTTCTACATTAGCCACATGGCTCAGTACCTTTCTCAGCTGGGCAAGTTACATGTTGCCTCTTCAGTGGTCTGCACAGGAGTGGCTGAGGGACTTCCTCCTTCCTGGAATACTCCTGTTCTCATTGCCCCGCCTCTACTTCCTGTCTGGTTGGCCTGCCTATACTTCCTGCCTGGTCAATCAGCGTTTTATTAAAATACACGATTGACAGAATACAGACAATTCTCCCACACCAAGAATACATTTTACCTGAGTTAGTGATTAAAAATGACAGAGACTTACTTGATTGACTACCTAAACAGCCACCTCAGGGTCCTTCATGGTCACTGAGGGTAGGTCTTAGGGCAACATCTCTCTTCCAGCTGGAGGATGTAGACCATGCCCCCAGAAGATCTCCATAGGTTTTTGTGGAATAAGGACTCACAGAAGGACCAGCCCACCTTTATCTAAGGCAATTTTAGGCAACCAGTTCCCCATTGTACTGTTGTTCATAGTCTGAAGAGGGTTTTTGCAGCAGTTGAGGTGAAAGGTAGTTTTGCTCAGTGGCTAGTGCTTTCACTTGTGAAGCAAGTTCTTGGTGAAGGGTCTTCTGTGTCCATCCATCTTCTTTGGAGGAAATAGGGATTGCTGCCAGAAGCTGACCTGTCTCTCTGTTAAGAAAAACCTTTTCAATTAAACATCTGAAATGCCATATTCCCCAGATTTCTGAACATTTAAGGACTGTCTATTGGGTATATTTGAGCTATGACTTTAATGGCATTAGTATTGGATCTGCCTGGAGAGCTGGATCCAAGTTGAGAGGTTATAGAGGAATGAGTTACCCAGAGTCCTCCAACTTAACTGTAACTGGTTTTAACTTAATTGGTCAGATTTAAACTCATGAAAGACAAAGAAGTTAAGAAAATTTCCCTTTATAAAAAAAGCTTAACAGTAAAAACTGACAAAGTGTGAAGAACAGCTTACAGAAAAGGTTGGGTGGTGTGAACCTCTAAGTTAGCTTTGTCAATCTTAAATATCTTTATAACCTTAAATTTTTATCATTAGATAGAATATATTTTAAAACGGAGTTAAAATCACAAATGTAGTATGATGTAACATATATAGCCATATTTTTATCATCATTTAAAAGTATATACAAATTTAAAATATTTGAGACACATCTTTTGTCTAGAAGGAGATAAAATGAGTGAAATTCATTAGGACTGTTCAAAACATTTTTAAACAATAACTATATGAACATATATACACAGTTGAATTTTAGTTGCATATGCACATACAGTGTTAAAGCTGTTTACATTCACACTTAAAGCTAAATCAAAAGTCACATGAATACTGAGCGCGAGGAAGCTGGCTTCTCCATCTCTGACTCACACCTTGTAACAAGCAGACAGAGCCTTTCAAGAAAGAGAGTAGACAGACATGTGCATTCTTTCTTTTGGAGCAAAGAAAAAAAATTGGAGTATCAAAGCCGTCAATGAATGAGAAAGCAGATTCATTGCAGGTGGAAGAGAACAGGCTCACTGCAGGTGGAGTGGATGAGTCGGGGGTCTCTGCACAAACTGGGTACTCTGGCAGGCCATGACAAGAAAACATGCCACTGCATAAACACGGCACAAGCAACAGAGTCAGTGTAACATGAATTAGAAGCAAAGAACACCCTTAGTAAGGATGGTGACTAATCAGTCAGTCTTACCCTTAGCCAAGATAGTGGTGAAGCATCTCTTTTAACCTTAAATAAAATGTCAGCAGTCACATGGTCATCCTGAGCAAAGATGGCAGTTAGATCATCTGACTTGCCCTTAGCCAAGATGGAGCCTGCCCACACGTTATAAGGCACCTTATATATTTTAAACCACATGCCCTTAGTAAGACACACATAAAGGATGCAGGCATTCAGAATCACACGTGTGTGACCGCACCATTCACACTTACTGTTATACATGTTTCCATATACATGAAGCAGACAGGAAGTATCCCGAGCATGAGCTGCCTAGCAAAATGAACCATTTCCAGGCAGAGGGAGAATCCCGCCCAGAGACTGGCTTAGCCAAAGTGAGAGGTGGGAGGAGACCACTGTGGCAGACAGGAGAGAGAGTTTTAGCATATTAGGAATAAGAGGCAGACAAGCAAGCAAAGAGAGCAGGGGAAAAGAGCAAAGGCCGCACTTTGAACTACCAGATCACTGGCAGAATGAAGAACATCAATAAGCAGCTATGCGGTTTGATTTATTGGGGATGGGGGGGCTCAGTTTCCCGAGTAAGATAAGGAAGATCCTAAGCCCGTAATCTCCAGCATCCCAGAGACTATGAAAGGACTGGATAATAGTACAGGTTGCCTTTTGTGGCCCGTGGAACACAAAGAGAGGATCCAGGGCGCTAAGCCCAAGACAATGGGTACTCAGCACTGGGTTTTGTGAATGAATCCAAAAGGCAAGAAACCAAGGCTGAGATGAATCGTCAATCATGGAAAATATGGACAAAGAGGTGATGGGGAGAGGGTCTACCATTACTGCAGGTTTTGCCAGGGTTGCGTGTAAAATTCCAACGATCCTTAGTTGGAAAAGTGAACAGGTTGAAAGTTGCAGGGTTCTGGAGTTCCTTAAACCTCTGACAGGCAGTAGAAACTGCCAGAAGAGCCTGCCAAGTTTCATGGCACCAAATGTTGGCCCTTAGATGGGCAAGGGCCCACGTGGTGGGTGAGAGCCCATGGCGAGGGAGGGACAGACACACCATTCAGGAAGAACTTAAGTGGAGTTTTATTGAGATAAATAGAGTGGGAGGGAGAGAGGGAGGGAGGGAGGGAGGGAGAGAGAGAGAGGGAGAAAGGGAGATACAGACAAAAAAGGAAGAGGAAGAAGAGGCAAGGACCAGTCTGCCGCTTCAGAAGAACATCAAGAAAAGAGAGCGGAAACGGGCAGAACTTATCTCTTAAAGGGAGGGACCTTTTGCACCTGCATACAGATTACATAGTTATGTAGCAGCCATAGGATCCTGGGCTGGCCAGGGTACTGCCTGGGTGCACCCTGCCAGGTGACAGGGGCCAACATAACACCTGAATCCTAGCAGTGAGACCACAGGCATCTGTGAGTGTGGTTCTAAAGGGGCAGCATCAACGGCGAAGAACACAAAGGAAAGCAGACGATGAGGTTGGTCAAAAATAATAGTTGATGTAGGCACAGTCTCCCAGGACGACAGATTCGTGATTGCATCTGTGTTTTATTGCTACAGTCACATTACCTCAGGGGCACCCCACAATGAACACCCATTTCTCACTCAGCTCAGAACAGGTATGAAGAATATTCTGAGATATACACACAAACCCTTGCCAAGCTGCAGTTAAGAAGATCCTAAATCGTGAGTGGTGGTGGCGCACACCTTTAACCCCAGCATTTAGGAGGCAGAGGCAGGTGAATCTCTGTGAGTTTGAGGCCAGCCTTGTCCACAGAATGAGTTTCAGGACAGCCAGAGCTGTTACACAGGAAAACCTTGTCTCAAAACATAAAAAAAGGAAAACAATCTCCAATCATAAGTATATCATTTTTTTTACTACAAAGCACAAAATTTGATATTAAAATCCAAAGTGAAACTTTTCAATAGTTTGCTAAATTATTTTAACATTTATATGAACTGACAAAGGCAATGAAAATATCAAACAAAACTAATAAGGAGATTAGAAGTCATGTTTCATATAGTGGATTTATTGTAAGTCTAAATCAAGGAAGATTCTGAGGTATTAGGGATTTATCCACTGCACAGAATGAAAATTCAAGGGCCACCAAGATGGCTCATAATCCACACAGTGGTACAAAAGAACTAACTCCCACAAGTTTTACTATGACTTGTACCCCAACCATGCTATGTGTGCCTATACCCCCCATACACACAACACCTATGAACATATCAAATAAATAAATAAATAAATAAAATATTACAAAAAAGAAAGCCAAGATAGTGGAGTCTGGGACAGTTGTCACTCCATCTCAAAAATATGAAATTAAATCTTGGTGATATGCTACTCTTTCCTCACTGAAGAATAAATAATCCCAATGGATTAATAGTGAAGACATACAGCATAAAAATTATATACATTTTAAAGGCAAAAGTAGAATATTATCAAACCAAAAGTATAAGAAAACTTCATGCACAAGTAGGTTCAAAAACTTTAACTCTAAAATATTTGCATATTTAACTACATTTAAATTATCTCCTTTTGTCAAAGGGTGGCCATACCATGAGCACAAATTCCTTCAAGTGAAAGATACTTGAGTAGTAAGTATTCCCTTAGGCTACAGGGTCATAGAAGTCCCAGAGCAGGATTTAAAAGATTAGAAATGGAGGCTGAAACCATACACTTACTGTGCAAGGCTGGACCTAGCTCAAAGGCACCTGGCATTGATTATATGGGTACCTGGGAAAAGCAGGGCTGATAGGACAGTTGTATATAAGCCCCCACATGATCATTGACTTACCAAGGTCAGTCATATTTCATTTCTGCTCATTTAAATATCTTTAGTAATTTTATATTGTTTATTTGATAAATCCAGCATCACTAGTTGATCAACGTTTTGACTCTAATTCATTTCAAGCAGCTAGACTTCTTATGTGCTCTATGATATTTGGTTCTGACCTCTTTGGTTAACTATTCCCAAGGGCGGGGGAAATGGTAAACTAAAGAGACAGCAGTTGCTTCTGGAGAAGAATGATGCTTGATTTTATTGTGTGTGTGTGTGTGTGTGTGCGCGCGCGCGCGTGCGTGCGTGCATGTGTGTGTGTGTGTGTTTGCTTATGTGCCACATATTCACTGAGGTGCAATTGCATATGTTTGAGCATGGATGTGGAGGCCAGAAGTCACCCATATGGTGTAGGCTGGAGCCCCATAATTAGGCTGAACTTGCAAGACAGCATACCCCAGGAACTGACTACTTTTTCTACCTCCTCAACACTAGTATTCCAAGATGTGCTGTTTTTATGTGAATTCTTAAGATTGCACTCAGGTCCTCATGAAGTAAGAAAAGAATTTTACCAACTAAGTCATCTGCCTGGAACTTTATGTTTGTTTATTTCCTAAGCAAAAAGATATTACCTGCCTGTGATATCCTCATCTTCTGGAAAGTTCTTGGGTTAGCCCTAGAGCCCTTAATTTGTCTCATCTTGCCCTTCGCTGAAGACACAGCTTCTCAGTTTTAGCATAAACACAGGCACTTCTCTCTTAAAAGCCAGTTTTGAGATTGTTTATAGTTCCATTTTCAGCACATATTTTTATGGTTTTGATTTGGAGCACAAACTTTTGGGGAGTTTTCTTTAATTCCTGCAAGCCCAGGAATGCGATAAAAGTGCTCTGTGCAGACTTGTTCTTTGTCTAGGAGGCCCCTTCAGGGTTTCTGCTCTGCCATGCTGGCAAGCCAAAACCTTGGCTACATTGGTCTGGAGGAGCCCAGGCAAGCTGTGGTTGCTGCCTTCCAACTGGATCAGGGTTATTTCCCTTATATAATAAAGCAAGGCAACAACCAAACACTGCCTCTTCCCGTCACTCCAGCTACTTTCATCTCTTCAGTGTAGAGTTCTTCAGGAATCTTAGAATGTTCTCGAATAAAAAGATATAAAAGATTACTTCCTGTCCTTTGGTTTCTCCCACCTCCCTTCCACTCCCCGCCCCATATTCTCCTCTGTTTCCATTCATAAAGGGTAGAGCCTCCAGTGGGAGTCAACAAAGCATGGCATATCAAGTTGAGGCAGAACCAAGCTCTTCCCCTTGCATCAAGGCTGGGCAAGGCTTTCCACCATATGGAATAGGTTCCAAAGAGCCAGTTCATGTATCAGGGACAGGTCTTGGTCCCACTGCTAGGGGTCTAACAAAAGACCAAGCTACACAACTGTCACCCAGATGCAGAGGGCCTAGGTCAGTCCCATGCTGGCCCCCTAGCTGTTGGTCCAGAGTCTGTGAGCTCCCACAAGCTCAGGTTAACGGTCTCTGTGGGTTTCCCCATCATGTCACAGTCTTGAACTTCCCACCTCATATAATCCCTCCCCCCTCATTTCAACTGGACTCCCAGAGCGGGGCCCAGTGTTTGACTGTGGATCTCTGCATCTGCTTCCATCAGTTACTGGATGAAGGCTCTATGATGACAATTAGGTAGTTTTTATTTATCTGATTACAGGGGAAGACCAGTTCAAGTACCCTCTCCGCTATGGTTAAGAGTCTTAGCTGGAGTCATCCTTGTGAGTTCCTCAGAATTTTCCTGGCATCAAGTTTCTCCCTAACCCCATAATGGCCCCCTCTATCAAAATGTCTCTTTCATTACTCCCCCCCCAGCTCTCCCACAGCTTGACCATCCTGACTCCTCATGTTCCCATCCTCCCAATCCCTCCCCTTCTTCCCTACCCATGACCCTCCATTTACTCAGGACATCTCATCTATTTCCTCTTCTCAGGGAGATCCATGTGTCCCTCTTAGAGACCTCCTTGTTACCTAGCTTCCCTGGGGCTAAGGATTTTAGTCTGCTTATCCTTTGCTTTATGTCTAATATTCATTTATGACTGAGGACATACTAAGGTTGTCTTTTGGGGTCTGGGTTATCTTACTCAAGGGGAAACTGTAGTGGGTGTGTAAAATAAAGAAAGAAAGAAAAATAAAGAAAAAGGAAAATCTAAAGTCCAATTTTATATGAATTTATAAATAACACAAATTTATATATATATATATACTGGAGTATAGCCAAACTCTCAGTGACCTGCCCCTTAAGTAGAACTGAGTCCTTATGCCCCCTCCCATCGCCCTACCAGAAGCCACCAGTTGTGCAAAGCTACACTTAAACACCCCCATCACACTTTTTAAGAGTTTTCTTCATTTCTACCCATTGTTGGATGAAGTCTCTCTGACGACAGTTGGGCTAGGTACCAATCTATGAGTATAGCAGAATATCGTTAGGCATCATTTATATTGACTTTTCTTTTCCAATTGTGCTTGGTTCTATCCTAGGTTTCTTGGCCATCCAGCCTCTGGGTCTTGGTGTTCCCAGTATCAGAGGTAGTCTCACTCTCATGGCAATGGGTTTCAAGATAGAGCAGTCATTGCCTGGCCACTCCCACAATCTTTGTGTCACCCTGAAACAGATGCAGAGATCAGAGTCAGACATTAGACTGAGCTCAGGAATTCCTGCTGAAGAAAAGGAGGAAGAATTGTAGCAGCCAGAAGAATCAAGGACATCACACACAGAAACACACACACACAAGCCCCACAGAATCAACTAACGTGGACGCTCACAGAGACTGAACCAACAATAACCAGGAAGCCTGAATGAGACTGACCTACCTAGCCCTTCTGCATGTAAGTGACAGTTGTGCGGCTTGGTGTTCTTGTGGGACTCCGAACAGTGAGAGCCGGAGCTGTCTCTAGCTCTTTTACTGGCTTTGGTACCCTATTCTTCATACTGGACTGCCTTGCCCAGCCCTAATGCATGTCTTACTAGTACTAATACTAGTCTTACTGCAACTTGATATACCGTGTTCTGTTGATATCTATGGGAGGTCTGACCCTTTCTGAATAGAAACAGAGGAGGAGTGGATGGGGGTATGATGTGGGAGTCCCCTCTGTGTGTTGCTTGTATTGGTTAATAAAGAAAGAAATTGCCTTGGCTTGATAGGGCAGAATGTAGGTAGGCAGAGACGACAAAAATGAACTCTAGGGGGAAGAAAGCAGAGTCAGAGAGATGCCATGGATCCTCCGCCTGAGACAGACACCAGTAAGCCACTGCCACATGGTGATACAATGATTAATAGAAATGGGTTAAATTAAGTTGCAAGAATTAGCCAATAACAAACTAGAACTAATGGGCCAATCAGTGATTTAATTAATACAGTTTCTGTGTGATTATTTCGGTTCTGGGCAGCCAGAACAAACAAGCAGCCCTCTCCTTGCAACAGGGGTGGGCAGAGCTGAGGTATAGGAGAGTCTGCCAGGAGAGGAGGGAGGAGAAACTACAGTTGGGATGTAAAATAGATAGACAGACAGCAAAATAAATAAACAAATAGCCACTTCCTAGACATTTCCCTTTCCCTGCAACTGCAGTTCTTTTTCTTTAGCTTTCATCCTCAAGACTAAAAGCAAATGAGCCTGGTCTGCATAATTTGCACCTTAATGCAATTAAATTTCATCATTAGATAAGATCAAGGAGCACTAATGAAGATGCTAAAGGGTCGCAGTAGAAATACGGGTTGGTAAAAGTCAAAGCAGTTTACAGTTCTAGTTCCCTTTTACAGTTTTACAGTTCCGGGCCATACATAGCCTGATAGAGAAATGAAAGCAATTGCTACTAGATACAAGTACTGTGTGTGCTTCCTTTAAAACCCTTGTTAGCTGACTCTTCTGGGTGATCGTGGTTTTCTTGCTTAGCCCCCATTCTGGAATATAAAATACACTTTCCCTTACATCTCACAACCCACAGCCTTCAAAGTCTTCGGATTTGTGCTGAGGAAACACAAGCTGCCAGCTGCTGTGGTGCCTTTCCTGTTACCCTTCATAAGTAAACTCAATTGTGCATTGAAAATTCTGGCTCCCTTTAGCACCCTAAAGGCACTTGAACTAGGATCCAGCATTTTTCTTCTCTCCATGGCCAGTTTAAAAAATACATATATTTTCGGAGCTTTGGGTAGCAGTGACCTCTTCTGTAGAGTTTAACTGTTTCCTTAGTGGCTTTAATCAAAGAAAAAAAGAGTGACCTGTGTGACCCCAGTGAGGCCAGAGAACAAGTGAGGTCAAAGGCCTAGTACAAAGCCTTACAAAATTAGCATACAAAAATAACAACGAAAAAAAGCTGGCAAAGAAATCTTCTGAATCACACTCTCCAGGCCATCTAAAACCAGCCAGGCCCACTTGAGCAGACTTAAAGTCACTCTTGATTGTCTGAGAGAAATCCATTGCTCATTAAAATAATAAGATATATACCTCTAAGTAGAAATTTATGATGCAAATGAATCATTAAGTTGTATGCAAAACTACTTGCAATAGAGACAGCGCATGTGGAAAAGCCTATAAGATACAAACAAAGCCAAAATGGTACGGTAACACAAAACTCCCCAACCCTACTACAGTGGACAGTGAGCTCCTAAATTTTCTCTTCTCTTCAGCCTGCCTCCCCATCCTTGGACATGTAAAGTGACAATTTCTCGTGGGAAATCAGGCATCTATTTGGTGAGTTCTAAGTCTCTCTAATGAAGAACATAAAAAATAGACTCAAAGGAAGCTCCAGGACTGTTTTTATGGTTCGAGAGAAAAACTACAGGGCGGACAAGCTGTGAGTCTCAGCAGTCTCCAGGAGAAGGGAGCTGGCAAAAAGAAAGAGAGCTAATCATGCTTTCTTGAGCTAGGTCCAGGAAATCTGGGGTGTTCAGCAATGGAGGTCAGCAAGCAGTTATAGAAGGGGCTGGGGGCCTCCAGAGAAACTGTAAGAAAGCCCAGAGTGTGAGAGAAAACAATACTTTGGCTTTGGGGAAGTGTCTGGGGAAGAAGAGAAGGAAAAGAAAGAAAGGTGTGATCCTTGAGTTAAAACTTGGAAAATCAGGCTGATTTACAGAGCTGAATTACGAAGTTCTGTAAACAACTGAATCAGTATTGGGCTTCTAGAAAGGACAAACTATGTCCTTAAGGGATAATTATTCCTCCCCCTCTCCTTTGTGTCTTCAGGCTAAGGAGCTTTCTTATGGGACATCTCTTGGTCAGGTGATTGACAGGCTCAGCTGAATTAACTGTTACAGGGGGGGACACTAGTTCATAATGTTCCAAGCCTTGGAGCAGATCAGAACATCACATCTCCACTCAGGACCAGGAACAGGTAGCTATCTTTAATGGGCTTCAAGAAAGCCCTGACACCTTCACCTTTTCATCTGGTATTTCGAGATCTTATGAGGAGGCAATTATAGCCAATAAATCATCACCAAGAAAATGGGAGATGGGATTCAAAGCCAACCATGACGGAGAAGGATATCTTCAAATGGCCCTCAAGGCTACTAATTACGAACTATCAACCTAACATTAACTCCTTTTTGTAAATTGCTATATTCATTATGTGTTGAGAGCTGCTGTGTAACTGTGCACAAGTTCAGGTACACAAATGGCGTGCCACATGTGTAAAAGTCAGAGAACAATTTGCAGACATTGGCTCTTTCCTTGCACTATGTGGGTCCAGGAGAGTGAACTCAGTTCATCAGACTTGGCCACTGGTGCTTTTGCCCACTGAACTGTCTCTCTGCCCCTTAACAACAACTCTTAATAAACTGCCTCTACTTCTGCTGCAACCCTATGTCTCTGACTGACTTTATGTTAAGGGAGACAAGAAACTGAGACACCTCAGAAATGCCCTGCACATCTAATGTTGTCGAAACCAAAATCGGAATAGAGAACTTTACATCTCATCGTCTCAAAAAGAAAAAGGAAAAAAAAAACCTTGGCTAGTTATGAAATAGTCATAATTGTGTCTCTGAGCATTAACTTCACTTGAGAAGAGGCAAAGAGTTTATTCCTCCAAAGTTAGATTTGTCTGATCCCACATAGACATTTGATCATTTTGAAGGAACAGCTGGGAGGCTGACCCATGTTTTTGACAAACTGGCAGAACCAGGGACCAGGAATTGTCCGATAATTCAGTAATTCTCCTTGCTTTTGTTTGGCTATTCCCCTGGGAATAATGGCAAAGAAGAAACAAAGAGGCCTTTATAGTAGTCGAAACTTGGCTTCCGATCCCAAAACCTTTGCAAAAGGACTGAACCAATTGAAGATTGACAGTTCTGCCCCAATACCCAGAGAAGCAAAAGTAAATCCTTACACTGAAAATTCTTTCTAGAGGGAATTTCACAAAATGAATTTATGATATACAGTGAAAACCTTCCAGTCACATCAGGAGAAAAATACATTCAAGGAAATCAACACAAACAAAAACAAGAAAAAAAATATTGGCAGTTTGTTCAGGTAGAAGACAGAAAATAAAATGACCACACTTTTATTTAAAGAAATAGCAGTCAAGATTAATAACTGGATCTGGAAGTTACTATTTTAAAAAGCACCAAATGGCAATTTTGGAATTTAAATAAAATTTTCTATAATTTAGAAAGTTAGAGATACAAGAGCAGAAGACAGAATTCGTAGCTCCAAAGAGACCGGCAGATAGATTGCAGGAACGTAGACAGAAGATTTTGAAGAAACAGTAAGAACTGTAGTTTCTAAATATCTGAAACATTAAGCCTGGAAGAAAGGAAAAATAACGCTGAAGAAATGTCTGAAGAGATCATTGCTGAGAATTTCTAAAACGAATCAATGATTTTGATATACAGATTTAAAAATCCCTACCATATCCTAAACAAGATTTTTTTTTTAAAGTCATACCTGGAGACTGGAGAGATTGCTCAGTGATCAAGAGTACTTTCCACTCTTTCAGAGGATCAGAATTCAATTCTTAAAACCATCTGTAATTATAGCTCCAGGAGATCTGATTCCTTCTTCAGGATTCTGCAGGCACGAGACAGAGATGTGGGGTACTTATATACATTCAGCAAAACACTCCTACAAAGAAAATAAAAATAAGTAAATCGTTAAAACTAAACCTAAAAAGAATACTAGATAGCTCATAGGAAAGATGATAGAAGAGAAATGGTAAGGGTAAATGAAAGGGGGGGGGGAAAAAGAGAAAGGGAGGGGAGGGAAGGACAAGGAAAAAGGAGACATTAAAAACAACAAATGAAATAACTCAGATAACCTTCAAGAAGTAACAGTTATTCAGAGAGTCATCTTAACCAAGAAAAATTAAAACAAGACAATGAAACAAGATTTTTATGGATGTAGAAGTGTGTCGACTAAGCCAGAATTGTACGTTTAACTGAAATATATTTCTTGGGCTAGAGGGCAGACTCAGTGGGTAGTATGCTTGCCATGCAAACACGTGGACCTAGCTTGGATGTTGATTATCCATATAAAATCTGGGTGCTGAGCATCTGTAAAACTAATGTTGGGGATGATAAATTGGGAGGTGAGCTGAGACAGTTTGATCTCAGGGTCCTGCTGGTCAGCCATCCTAGCTGAATCAATAAGCTCTAACTCCAGGCTCCGTGAGGAATCCTTTCTCAAAAAATAAGTTGGACGGTAATTGAGGAAAAGATCTAACTGCCACCTCTGGCTTCCACATACATCCACATGCACACGTTCACACACCTGCCTGGAAAAACATACACCACACACACACGTGCGAAAAGGGGGAAAACATGTTTCAAGAATGAAAGGATAAATAAATAAAGGATAAATAAATACTGCTCAGACAACAGAAATTAAAAGATTTCTCCTGAGGACTTATACCAGTGGTTCTCAGCCTATGGATCACAACTACTTTGGGGGTCTAAAGACCCTTTCACAGGAGTCATATATCAGATATCCTGCAGATCAGATATTTATATTACTATGGATATTAGTATCGAAATTAAAGCTATGAAATATCAACTTAATAATTTTATGACTGGGGATCACCACAACATGAGGAACTCTATTCAAGGATCACAGCAGCATTAGGAAGATTGAGAATCACTGACTTACACCAAGGTGATGGAGGAGGGTTAACTGTCTATGTGTTACTTTCATTGGTTAAAAAAGAAACTGCCTTGGCTTTTGATAGGACAGCAGCTTAGATAGGTGGAGTAGACAGAACAGAATGCTGGGAGGAAGAAGGCAATGAGGCAGATGCCATGACTCTCCTCTCTGAGACAGCTGCAGGTTAGAATCCTCCTGGTAAGCCACCACCTTGTGGTGCTACACAGATTATTAGAAATGGGTTAGATCAATATGCAAGAGTTAGCCAATAAGAGGCTACAGATAATGGGCCAAGCAGTGTTTAAAAGAATACAGTTTCCATATAATTATTTCGGGTAAAGCTAGCCGGGCAGTGGGAAGCAGCCCGCCATTCCTTTTACTACACCAAGGGATAGGTAGAAGGAAAACAACAAATTAAATGCTTAATCAGAGAAGGGAATGGACAGTCATGAAACAGACAAATACAAGGCAAATCTTAATAAATATTGTGTATAGTAATCCAAAAGCCTGATGGTGTGGTATGAGGGTTGACTGGATAGGTAGATTTGAATGGGAATCCTATAAACACAGTATACAGATAATTGATTTATGACGCTCTGTAAGTTGGAGAAAAACAAAACGTGCTAAGACATTTGGATGCCAAGGCACAAAATGGTAACCTCTATTTCATGCCATCCGCACAAAAGATAAAATCTTCACTCATCTTGAAAGAAATACTTGGCTTCAAGAATGACTAAAATAAATAAAGAAATCCTTTTGATAAGACACTCTCAAGAGAAAAAAATGAGTGCTGACTGACAGCCTGGAACTAGAGATGTCTGAGCTAGTAAGTCTGCAAAAGATACCCACAAGTCAATATAAAGACAGCCCAATAGAAAAAGGACAAGAGAGTTAGATACGTATGGTATTTCAAAAAGAATGTTCAAAGTGCCATGCAAATGCCTGGAAAAGAACTCCTGGCAAATGAAACAACACCATCACCGCAGTGCACTGAGAGCTGCTAGGAAAACAACGGCCACAGCCACAAGTGATGGTACAGATGCCAAACAAATGAGACTCAGAACACATAGCTGCAATGTATTCTCTGGAAGGCTGTGAGATCACATGCTAAAGATGAATTTACACAGAATCTGTTAACAATAAATTGGCTTCTATTCTAATGGAAAGGGGTGGATGAATACCAGGAGACATGAATGAGAGTGTTATACCTAGTACGTAAGAAGCTGAAACTTAGAACAAACTAACAGAAGCAGAATAAAGACATTCTGCTATATTTATATAATTTGTGTGGAGTTTATGAATATGTAACAAAAACAATGAGCAAATCTCAGAAAATAATACAGAATGATTGTTTTTATAATAAGAGTATCTACTGAGTGATTGTATTAACATACATTTAAAAAACCTGGTATTAAACTATCGTGCACAGTTTCATGTTGTCTCTGTAAAGATAAGGTATGATTGTTGTGAAAATTCTCCAGTGAAAGTTTGGAGGAAGAGGAAGCACCCAGGCAGCTCTGCTGACTCCTGGGAAGTCTCTACTGCTTTGTAAACCATGATTGATTACAAGCGTGTCCATTTGTCACAAGCTGTTCAACTTCTCCTTTTAAAAAGCATCGTTTCTTTCCTGTGCGTGTTCACATTTCACAATCATAAAGTCCAAAAGGAAGCTCTTCCAAAGTTATAAAAATGAATTTCGGCTTGAGAAGCATTCTTCTGCTATTTTTCTCCGAAGGCTCTGAAGGGTGACGAATGGTATGAAAGTGTGGAATGTTCCACCTTGAGGAGCTAGGTTGCACTCTGTGTATACAACAGAACTCCGGGTATTTGTGGGCTGTTTTGTTCTGTTGTGAATGCTTCTTCAGGAGTCTCAGAGTGTAAAACCAGAGTGCTTTTCTGAAGGACATGGTGCTTTTTTTTTTTCTTTCCTTTTCATACTTACAGAACATACAATGGAGAAAAACCAACTACAAAGGATTAATTGCTATACAAAGGCAACGGAAATTCAAGGTGAGAATGCGTTGACGCCTCCCTTTTCCTCTGTGGCGCTGAGTGCACTTGAGTTGGTACCTTCTGTCTTTAGATTTCTCCTTTTTTCAACTTACAAGTACCCGTCCAAAGATTTAATTCAAACGTCTTTAATTATATGTTTAAAAGTATGTTTTCCTGCTTTCTACTCCTTTAAAATTTCCCAACAATGATGACCTCATTGCTATTCCAAAGTTGAAAACCACATGCATAGCTACTAATCCACTGTGGATCAATGCCAGGTAACACTTCTCTCCTCTAAACTCAAGAGCAGTGATGAGATTGTGATAATTAAAATCCCACCAGAGAGAAAACTTTCTCTTATTTTTTTTTCCTCCCCTCCTTCCAATACCCTCCCGCTCCCCCCACTCCCTCTCCTCCTCCCTCCCCATTCCCAAGAGCAGTCAGGGTTTCCTGCTCTGTAGGAAATCCAAGTTCCTCCCCCCTCCCTCCAGGTCTTGTCCAAACCACGTTTACTCAAGCACACAGCTGCTTTTTAGTTATTTTCTGTGTGTAGTTGACTTATCATAGTAACACAGGATTTCTATGTGCATTTTTTCCTGGGATATAGATCACTTGAGTCACTTTATGAATAAAACTCCTGTTCAGATCAAATGTAGTTCTATGGGAAGAAGTCTGCGGAAACTGGTGCCTACTAAATAACAATGCAGTAAATAAATCCACCCATTCCTCCACAATAGCCAGTTCAGAACCAAATCTTATTAATTATCTTTCCTGGCAGAACTCAAGCTACTGCCATAGCTCGCTAACTTACTGTAATAGCTTTCTAATTGCTCTCCTGGCCTTAAATCTGAACCATTTTGAGCAGGGCTACAAAATACAAGCATTCACTCACTCACACAGAAGGTTTGGTTCTTCCTTCCGAAACCTCCCAGTGTCCTCAGAACCAGGAGCAGCTCACTCGCAGTTATACCCCGTGAACCTGTGACCATGGGAAGCTGTTTTGTATCACCTTCAGGAATCACCGCTTCTCTCTTATGATCCCATTTTTATCAGTTTGAATTAATTTTCTGTCTAAGCAAATAATAATCCCTTTGAAGATAGAGGATGTACTTACCACTGTTGGTTGGCACTGTACTGTCCCAGGCTATGTATTCTTCTACTGTTATTATAAATGATAATTAAATGACAGGGCTGACAAGGTTCTGCTAAACACGGGTTTTATAAAACTGTTCAGTATTAGATATTAGTTATCATTATGAGATCCTGGGTGGAGAGGGCAAATAGATAACAAGGTACCCCTGTTTGATGCAGGATAGAATCAACAGCATCCTAAGCCATAAACAGGGCTTTAAAATGTAAAGAGAGAATAAAGAGATGGCTCAACACTTGCCAGCACTTGCTGTTTTGCAGAGGACCTGAGTTCTGTCACCAGAACCCATCTGTGGTACACAAGAACATGTAGCTCCAGTTCAGGGGGATCTGACGGCCTCTGGTGACCTTGACTGATGCCAGGCCTGTATGTGTTAAACATACATTCATTCAGGCAAAACACTCATATGCATAAAATTAAGTCAATCAATGAATGTTTTAAGGGTATTTGGAAGATGTGTTGCAAGGATCTTACTAAAGTTTGAGACAATCAAATCAGTGACAATCAAACCAGTGATTGACACCTAAACCAGTAACAACCAGACAGCACGGATAACTGAACCACTGACAACAAAACTAACAACACCTAAACCAACTAAACCCCAAGGACAACTGAACCAGTGTTGACCAAGCCATCAGGCATCAGCTCCAAACATTGAGTATTAAGCTTCAAGTCAACATATGCCTTCATTATTAACTTATAAATCCATTTAGACACATCTTTTATGATATTTCAAAGTAGATCATATTTAATCTGATGTGATGAACTGTCTATTCCTGAAAAATAAACTACTTAAGGATAGGTCTGTGCCCAAACTCTGAAATGCTTTGTTTCTGAGTATTCAAAGATCTCTGTTGAACACTTTTGGTGAGAAAATGAAAACTGGCGTAAGTTAGGTGGAAATTAAACTCAAATTTCAGAATAATGAGCTATGAAACTAACGACACTGTTGTTGAATTTTCATTCACCTTTTCTGTCATTCATCAACCATGCTTTTACACCCTGCTGCTTCCTCACTCACACTGATGGTTGAAAAGTTTTTTAGGCACACCACTATCTATTTGAAAGAGAAGAGACTTCTTTCCCAGAAGAGCCCAG
The DNA here is from genome assembly GCF_982192425.1 of Myodes glareolus. NCBI lineage: Eukaryota > Metazoa > Chordata > Mammalia > Rodentia > Cricetidae > Myodes > Myodes glareolus. Next base: position 111,681,256 of record NC_142026.1, on the reverse strand, counting down.
GACTCTCTTACCATATAGGTCATGGGCTTAAATCAAGTCACAAGTCACAAGGAAAGTCATTATTGTGGCCTCATGAATTTGGTCCTGGAATTCTGAGCCTGTTTCTGCAGCCACACTCCTGAGATCGCTGTTGACAAGAGAAAGGGGCTCCTGGATGCTCCAGCTCTGTAAAGAGGTACCCACATAAACAAACACCAGAAAATTCCTAGGGAGGGAAAATGGAGTAATGGGGCCCTCAAAGAGGAAACAACTAAAACCTTGGCCTCAATGTAGCAATAACATAATTTTTTCCAGTTGTTTTTTATGTGCACTCTATTCAAAAAGCCTATAAGAAACACACCTTTCCAGTATGGTTAGAGGAGCTCAACCTGAGTGCAAGTGTAGCTCATAAACCTAAAGACCAGCATGTTAGCATATACTCCATAATATTCTGAATACTACAGCCAGAGATTCACTTTCCCCCTCAATGACAGACTGTGGTTAGGAAGGGTGTGTGTTATATGTAAGCACATGTGTGTCCTAGCATGAAGAGGTCAGAGGACAGCTTTCAAGAGTTGTTCTAGTTTGCTTTCTGATGCTGTGATAAGACCCTGATCAAAACCAGCTTGGGGGAGAAAGGGCTAATTTCATCTTACAAAGGGCATCACTGAGGAAAGTGAAGGCAGGAATCACAGTACGGACCGCAGAGGAAAGCTTCTTACTGACTTGTCCCCCATGGCTTTCTCAGTTTGCTTTCTTACACAACTCAGGACCACCTGATCCAGGAGTGGCAAAGCCCACAGTGGTCTGAGTCCTCCCATGTCTATCATCAACCAAGAAAATGCCCCGTAGACTTGCCTATATGTTAATCTGGTGGCGGTGTTTTCTCAACTGAGGTTTCCTCTTCACAGAGGACTCTGTCCTGTGTCAAACGGACCAAAAAAAAAAACCACCCAATCCCCTCCTTCCACCTCGGTTTCTGGGGATGGAACTCAGGCAGTCAGGTTTGCATGGCAAGTATTTTTACCCACTGAGCCACCTTGCTGGTTCTCATTTTTTGATGGACAGTATTACAGTATACAACAGATATCCAATTTTTTCATACATTAAGTTGTGCTAAAAAGAAATGAAATGTTATATTTCTTTTAGATTTTGCACATTAGTTAGTATATGTGAGTATACATCTGCATGAAAGTGATGTAGGAGTCCCCTTTGTGTGCTGTGATTACCATTAATGGATAAAGAAATTGCCTTAGCCTGTGAATAGGGCAGAACTTAGGTAGGTGGAAAGGACTGGACTAAATGCTGGGAGAAAGAAGGGCAGAGTCAGAAATGCCATGATCCGCAGCCAGAGATAGAAGTACTAAAACTTTGCTGGTAGGCCATAACCTCATGGTGATACACAGAATAATAGAAATGGGTTAAATTAAGATGTAAGAGTTAGCCAATAAGAAGCTAGAGCTAAGCCAAGCAGTGATTTAATACATACAGTTTCTGTGTGATTATTTCAGTTCTGGGTGGCAGGAACCAACAAGCTGGCCTTCTTGCAACACAAAAGAACCATAAAAATCCATTATTAGAAGATTTTCAGTAAAGACAGCTATAATGGTACATGCTAACAACCCCAGCACTTGCAAAGCAGAGGCAGGAGGATTACTGTAAGTTTGAGGCCAACCTGTACTACATAGTGAATTCTAGGACAGCTAGGGTGACTGTTCTAGGATCTTCTCTCGCTGCTGTGATAAAAAATAAATTAACTAAAACAACTCAGAGCCAAAGGATTTATGGATCACAATTCTACTCCATCGCTGGAGGAAAATCAAGAGGGCAGGAACTTGAAGCAACCAGTCACACTGCATACACAGTCAACAGCCATAATTAACGAACATGTGTATGCTAATGTTCAACTTTCTTTTTCTAATCTTATACAGTCCAGGGCATTCTTCCTAGGGAATGGATGTCATCTACTGTGAACTTATCTTTCCACATCAATTATCCTCAGTAGGAATGGTCACAGACCAGCCTAACCTAGACTTCATTGAGACTCCCTTCTCGGGTGAGTAGGTTGTCAAGTTGACAATGATGGCTATCACAGTGATGTAAGAGATGCTGCCTCAAAAATTTTCTTAAAAATATACAGAAGAAGGAAAAGAAGAGGAGGAGGAAGAGCAGGAGGAGACAAACTTTGGTAAAAGTAAATTTTGTGTTTTCCTGTTTGTCCATGCATCGGGTTCACCAGCCATCCCACCAAACGAGACAGACATGGCTCAGGAATAGTTTTCATGCGGTGGGAACTTGCAGCTTCTTTCGGTGGCTCTAAACTGCACTTATTGCCAAGGTCACTGTGGTTTCCAGAGCCTCACTTTTCTATGACTGAAAATATTTTGTTACTCAAAAAATGTCACATTATTTACATAAATATAAATAAATTACGCTTATCATATAATTTAGATAAAGAGAGCTTAGGTCAAAATCAAAATAAAAAACAGGTTATTTGCACTGAAGTCCCCACCTCTTAGGAGAGCCCGGAGATATTTATAGCCCAGCATTCTCACGGCCGCCCCGCCGGACTCCATCATTTCTCCTTCAGTCCTCAGCTTTGTTTGTCCTGGTTCCAGCTGCCTCCATCCGTCTGCGCTTCTATAATAGGATGCCACGGGCTGGGTAATTTCTGAAAACAGAAGTTTATTTCTTCACAGATTTGGAGACTGAGAGGCCCACGATCATGGTGCTGTCACCCAGAGGGGGCCTCCACGCTGCCTCCTGGGTGACCGAGGGCAAGAGAGGACAAATGTCACAACCTCATTTCGCATGAGAGCGAAGGCAGACACCAAGCTCATTTCTGTAGTGATTCTAAGCCATTCGTGAGGGTGCGTCTCTCAGAGCTGACACAGCCCCCACCCCTAAGAGGCATTCTCAAGCCTTAACACCCATTTTCCCTCTTCTACCCTCTACCTCTGTAGAGTTCTCCCGTCTAAAACGTGAGGGATGAATAGAAATATTAAGAAGGCAGTCTGCAATATAAAAGGCCCAAATTTAAAACTGACTCTAGTGTTGCTTAACTATCCAAGATCATAGAAAAAGACTAAAAAAAAATCTCAATTTATTTAATAAAAACAGAATAAATTTACTGCCCAAACCTGCAAAGGCAAAATGTGCTCTAAAAAAAAATCATCAAAAATGCCAAACTGAACAAATGAAGGAATTAAGTATTGCCAAATCGTATTCGCGACCCATCATAAATCTGTATATAAACAAACAACCTTGAATTTGACTTTGTCCACACGCATGTGACTGTCTTTCCTTTACCTCCATGTCCTCTCCACCCTTTATGCGTAGATCGCATCAGATCTCTGAGGCCAGTTCTGATCTTGAATGTTTAATTTAGAAAGAAGCCACTTTTCACGGAATAAACCTCAAGTCATTGGCACTTACCTAACCTTTGGCCTGGTTCTGCAGTTTGAGCTGGGGCTTTGTTCTTCCAGTATCTTCAATCTACTGATTGACCATCTACTTAGAACTTGCCAGAATCTAGCCTTTGAAAGCAGTTCTGAAGCCAAGCAGGTTTCCATAACTCACATTTACAGTTGCTAACATAAAGCTAAAGACCTTTAACAATGATTTCCCAGGTATGGGTATGACTCTCCCCGCCTCAACCCACTGCTGCTGCTATTGAGATCATCAGCATCCCTACTGCTTGGATGGGCCAGCTTTTTCAGAACATAAGGGGACCATTTCCCTTCACCGTTTGATCAAAGTACACAAAAGTTTATGTTTAATTATCAGTCCCCTGATTACTTATTTTGATGACCACATAATGACTGATGAGGTCAGGTTTGATTATGCATTGCCTCTGCCTCTCCATGCTTAATCACTAGCCCTTGTATATGAACTCATAACAGCATGTTAAATTAAAAAAATACTAAGGAGACAATGCTTCTGATAAACTAGTTTTCCCAAGAACACATGTAATGTGCATACACACACACACACACACACAAATTCACACACTGCAGATAAACGCATACAGGCTGCTAATATCAAATATCAGCTTGGCAGGCACCAGGGAGGTCAACATTTGGACATGGCTTTGAGGGAGTTTCTATATTGGGTTATTGGGCAACATTGTTCTCTGAGTTCCAGTGATCCTGGGTTGAATAAAAAGAAATGAGTTGAGCAATAGCATTCATCTCTATCTACTTTCTGATGGCGACAAAGTGTGGCCAGTTGTCTCTGACTTCTGCTGTCCTGCCTTCCTTGACATTATGGACTGCAGTCTTTTAAACTGAAAGGCAAAACAAACTCTTACTTCATGAGTGGTTTCTTGTCACAGTATTGTGAAAATATCTGTGTATACGAGACTTCTATGTGACAGATTACTTTATCAGTTGGAGAGGGGCCTGAGAAATTCTACATGCTACCTGGCTAATGCAGAGGAGTGTCTCAAAATAGATTGTTCTCACTCATACTATCATTAAAAACACATTGAAACATAGGCTACTGGTTAAATCATAACTTCTTTGAATCAGCCAACATCTACCATGATCTGATTACATACACGTACATTTTCATCTCTCTTCTTGTCAATAATACTATGTCTTGTTACCAATCACATCTGCCTAATTTCTTTCCACTGGCCTCCTTCTATGATGATTTTTCCTTTTCACATTGTCCTCAGTTGTCACTTTCTGGTTTCTACACTACCCTACTTCTACCATGAACTTTACTTCCCAAGGCTGAGAGAGGGGGACAAAGCAATTAGACTGTTAAACATGTAAGTGAATGCCTTGCTTTCAAATATAAAACCAAAAACACCAAATCTACTAAGAAACAAAATCCCAAGCCAGATTTACATGAATTAAGGAGTTATAGGAGCATGAGAGCTCTTTGAGTTTGCCTCTATTTTAATTTGATTAGAGGTAATCTTGAAATGTGGAGAATAATGATATCTAACCGAATAGATCATCATGTGGACTAAGTATTTTTCTTTGTCAGTGTGACTATAGTCAATCCAAGATGAGTTGTTGACTTGATTTAGCTAGGCTTTCTCATAATAGTCAAACTCTTCACTCAAAATAAAATGGTAAAAGATTTAAAATGTTTATATAATTCTGGCACAACGTTTGTAAATATTTATGTTTCATCAGAATACAGTTTCCATATAAAAGAGTTACTAGTAAATGGCTTCATGCTATATTAAAAAAATTATTATTGGCATAAACATATTACAGTCTGTGTTGGTTTGCTGTAATGTGTTTCAGTAAAGTAACAACTAATGAGTCATATGAACAACAATCAAGGAAATGTTGGAAAAAGTCTTGGATTTCAGCCATAAATTCAACTCAATAGACAGAGTCCACTGTCTTCCTTACTTGAATTTGATACTAGTTTTTAAATAGAATAGTCAAGAAGGATAGCTTCAGAATGAATAGAACCAATAAACATATCTCTGGAAAATAGTTAAATTACAAACACAAGATCAATAATATTTGTAGTTGTTTTGTAGGAGTGGCTCCATTTGAAAACATGCTCACCAAAATATTCCTTCCAAAATTCCAGCTACAAAAAAAAAAGCAATGCAACCAAATCCACAAGGCAAAATTAACACCAAATATAAGGAAGAAGGAAAGAGGAAGAGAAGGAAAAGGAGGAAAGTGAAGAAAACAAAGAGAAGGGAACTTGAAAATAGTTTTTATTATTTCTTAATTTTATCTTGCCTAATAATTAGAGAGGGATTCCACAAAAGTAAAAAAAAACTCACTGAAAATCTGCATTAATTAAAATTCTTATGAGAGAAGAATAGAAAGTTACAGTAATAAAATAATAAAAACAAGCATTAAGCCCATGTTTATAGAAGAGCTCACTGTGTTTGAAACCTAATTTTCCCATTTCAGTGGGGTGATGAATTATATAGCAAATAATGTCAACAGCAACTCTCCCAGAAAAAAAGAAACCGTCCTTTCTCATACTATACACAAAAGATATTGCCCAGATAGATGAAAAATACTCATACAAGCATTAAAAATAATAAACATTAGAAGATAACATAGTAAAATAATTTCTATGATCTGACTAACCAAGACAAAACAAAAAAAATAGTGTAAGAAAATGAAGGAATTTTTAAGATTTTAAACTTTTCACTTAAATAGTCACTTAATAGACTGACTTAGTACACACACACACACACACACACACACACACACACATATATATATATATATATAGTACATCCTGAAGATAAACACAGCATCATTACTTTTATCAGTCCAAAGTGAGAGATAATGTACACATGGTACCTGTATTAGTCAGTGTTCTCTAGGATAACAGAATTTATAGAATGAATACAGATAGATAGATAGATAGATAGATAGATAGATAGATAGATAGATAGATAGATAGATGAGAGAGAAAGAGAGAAAGGAGATTTACTAGAGTGTCTGTGGGCTATAATCCAGCTAGTCAAGCAATGACTGGCTATAAACAGAAGATCCAAGAATCTAGTAGTCATTCAGTCCATGAGGCTAGTTGTCTCAAACTGGTCTTCAGTATATGCCAGAAACCTGAAGAAGTAGGCTCTAATTCCAGTGAAGAAATGGGTGTGCCAGGAAGATAAAAAGCAAACAGGCAAAGAGACCAAGCTTCCTTTCTCCATGTCCTTTATATAGGCTACCAACAGATGGTGTGGCTCAGATTAAAGGTGGATAATCCCACTTCAAAAGATCCATATTAAAAGTGGATCTTTGCAAATGATTTAATTAAGAAAAAAATTCCTCAAAGATGTACCCAGCTACTTGGGTTTAAGTTAATTCCAGATGTAGTCAAGTTGACAGCCAAAAAGAGTTATCATGTGTCCATCCTTTGTCAACCTGACAATTATACCTCCTTAATTTCCAAATGAAAATGATAACTAGGCCACAGTTACACTTATCATGAGATAATCATGATTATCAATTATAATCATTATAATTGATTATCAATGGATAATCATGTCCAACCACAGAGGCATTTTAAACTTAGAATAGGTGGCATTGTACCCTGAGGGATATGCTTTTAGTATCTTGAACTTAAATATGACAACCACTGGTATTATCCTAAGAGATATTCTGTTACATGATAAAGAAATTGAGGAAAGAAAAGACAAATATCTATGCACATTCTTAATAAATCACAACAGAAACATTCATGTCAAAAAAAATCATTTCTTCAGCTGGTCATGTGGCCTTAGCTGATATCTGTAATTACCTTCCTCTACTACTCCTTGTGCATTTCTTCCACCCTCAACAGGCACCTCAGCAAATCTTGGCTATTTTTCTAAATAAGGTGCCCAGATCTTCATTCCTGAAGTGTCTGTCTCCTTTGTCATCCTGTCTGGATTAGGTAGTTGTAGCTTCCCATTGACTTTACTCACAGGAGACAGTGCCACCAAGAGACACCCTGAAAGATCCCGTGCACGTCATTGTGGAGAAACAATCCAATTTCACCTTGGTAATCTAGATCAACCACCCCTCCTAACACTGTTATTCCTTCCTTAGCCAGTTAGCTTAAGGGCATCAGAAGCCCAAAGTGGCCAAGGTGATATCTGAGATTCCAGCTCAATTGATTGTTTGTTGTGGAACTACCCCTTCTTGAGCTAAAACATCTACACCAACAGGATTGAAGTTGGCAAGGACAGAAAGCAAGTATTTCCTAGTGGTTCACTAGGTTGATAGTGACTAAAAACATTCCCTTTCCACCCCTTGATTCTTGGACCTGTAGTTCATAGTTATAGGAGAAACCATATCATATATTAGATGCCGATTCAAAGCCTATGTCACCTTACAGAGAACCCTGCCCCAGCACTCCAGGCTGCTGCTGCTACCTAGCTGGTGCTATAACTGTCTTCAAAAGGACATTCCATCTTTCTGTCAGCTCATCTGATTTAGGGAACATGGTAAGACCAGTGGATTCCATGACTGTGGGCCCACTGTTACATTACTCTGGCTAGGAAGTGACTTCCTTGTTCAAAATCAATACTGTGTGCAATGCCATTATGGTGGATAAAGCATTCTATAAGTCCATGTATGGAGGTTTTGGCAGAAGCATTAAATGCAAAGAAAGGCAAATCCATAGCCAAAATAAATCTATTCCAGTAAGAACAAAGCGTTGCTCTTTCAATGGAGAAAGTGATCCAATGTAGTCAACCTGCCACCAGGTCACTGGTCACCCCGGGGAATGATGTCACATCTGGAACTCAGTATTGTTGTCTGCTCTTGGCAGACAAGGCACTCAGCAGCAGCTGTAGCCAGGTCAGTCTTGATGAGTGAACATCCATGTTGCTGAGCCCATGTATAACTTCCATCTCTGCCACCATGGCCACTTCATTCATTGAACCATTTAACAATAACAGAGATGGCTGGGGAAAGAGGCCAACTGTCCACAGAATGGGCCAGTCATCTTCTTGATTATTAAACTTCTTCTCAGCTAAAGTCACCTTCTGATGACCATCTATACGGGATCTAAGTATTTTGAAATTCTTTGCCCATTTGGAAAGATCTGTCCACATACTTCTTCCCCAGATCTCTTTCTCACCAATTTTCCAATCATGCTCTTCTCAAGTCACTGGCCATTCATCCACTCCTTTTAGCTAAAGTTTGTGAATTGGTGAACAATCACACATCTGTCCATTTCTCCTTCCAAACATGTATGAACATATCTAGTGCCCAAAATTCTGCTTACTGTGAGTATTTCTATTTGCTGGTATCCTTCAGGGTTGTCCCAGAAAGGTATTGTAATGCTGTAGCTGTCTACTTCTGTGTGGCACCTGCATAACACATAGAACCATGGGTAAAGTATGACCTACTCTTCCTCAGTCAACTGATCATAGGGCAGACACCCCATGAGGTTATAGGTCCACACATGGCAACAAGTGCCATAATAACAGGGTATAGAAACCATAGGCATTTAGGCAACTTCATGTAACTTACTAGTGCCTTCAGGACCTGCTGAGGCCTGATCACATACATATACCACTACCACTTGATAACTTATTGCTGCTGAGCACATCCTACTTTATGACTCGATGGGTTAGATAACACCCAGTTTATGGTAAGCATCTCAGATCACATGGTAACTTGATGGCCCGTTATCAAATGTTTAGTTTCCACCAAGGCCCAAGAGCTGTTCCTCAAAAGGAAAACAGTTGTCATCATATGATGGTAGAGACTTGTTCAAAATCTTAATTGTCTCTACTATGATTCACCTATAGGGGCACCTGACAAAGACTCCAAACAAGATCCCTATTTGCCACTAATACCTCAAGTACCCTAAAATCTGCTGGATCATACAGTCAGTGTTAGAGATGCCTGGAAAGCAGCCGGGACCTGACGAAGAACCCTCTTCTGTTCCAGGCTCCACTCAAAGCTAGCAGCTCTCCGAGTCACTTGGTCTATGGGCCACAGTAACATACCCAAGTGAGGAATGTGCTGTCTTCAGAATCCAAAGGCGCCCACTAAACATTGTGCTTCTTTCTTGCTGGTGGGAATCCAGATGTAATAACTTATCCTTCACCTTAGAAGGAGTATCTCTACATGCTTCATAATATTGGACTCCCAAGAACTTACTGAGGTTGAAAGCCTTTGAATTTTGGTTAAATTTACTTCTCATCCTTGATGCACATATATGAAACAAGTAAAACCGAAGTTGTTGCTGCCTCCTGCTTGCTTGGTTTAGCCAGCAAAATGGCGTCAACATAGTGAGCCAATGTGATATATTGTGGAAGAGACAGATAATCAAGATCCCTTCTAACTAAGTTAAACATGGGGCTAAAGAATTAATATATTCTTGTAACAAAGCTGTGAAAGAATACTGGTGGCCTTGCCAATTGAAAACAAATTGTTTCTGGTGGCCCTTATGAACAGGTACCAAGAAAAAGGCATTCGCTAGATTAATAGCTGAACACCATGTGCCAGTGGATATGTTAATCTGCTCAAGTAAGGACACCACGTCTTGTGCAGGAGCTACAATTGAAGTCAATACTTGTCTGGGTTCTGGATAATCAGTTGCCATGCTCCATGGTCCATCTGTCTTCTGCACTGGCCAGATAGTACAGTTAAAGGGAGATGTGGTGGGAACACATCTGTAGCTTTCAAGTCCTTGATGGTGGCACTAATTTCTGAAATTCCACAAGGGTTGAGATGCTGGCTCTGATTCACTGTTTTCCCTGGCAAAGGCAGCTATAAAAGCTTCTATTTAGCCTTTCCAACCATAATAGCCATCACTCCACAGGTCAGGGAACCCATGTGAGAACTCTGCCAATTTGTATGTGTATTTATCCCAATTATATATTCTGGGACTGGAGAAACAGCCACAGGATGGGTTTAGGGACCCCTTGGACCTTCTGGGAGACAGACTCCAGTCAAAACTTCATTAATCACCTCCAAAAGACCCTACTTTAGCTGGAGGGTCACAATATTTTATGGGATCTTCTGAAATCAGCATCAGTTCAGAACCTGTATTCAATAGACCTTGGACAGTCTAATTGTTTCATTTTCTCATGATACAGTCACCCTTATAAAAGGCTGCAGGGTCCTCTGGAGAAGGACAGGAGAAAGGCTAATAGTAAAATTCTTAGGTGTTTTATCAAGGTCCTTCCTGAAGGAAACTGGCCATCCATCCCTTCGTTTGAGGGATTCTGAATCTGCAAACTGGCTCGTGTCTGGAACTTTCATGGGCCAAGATTCCTTTTTGCCATCACCCAGTGGAGCCTTTCATTCATTTGAGACTGTTCCTGGTTCTACAAATCAAACAAAAATTCAGTATGCTTCATATTGAATTAATTCCTGGACACACCATAACTGATTAGCCAGTACCAAAGATCCATATGAACTTGCCTGTGCTGGCCATTGTGGATCAGGCCATTAGGAGCATTTCATTGTCTCTGCAGCCCATTACTATAACTATGATCACTCTGCCTTTGGCAATTCAGGCCTGCCACTCAAGTCTTGCTACTTCAGGGACCAATGAAACTCATTGCATTTAATTCACTCAACTGAGCAGCAACAATCCAGCCCTATGATCTGTCACAAGGAAAAGGGCAACAACAAAACTCTTCAAAAGCGCTGGTGCCTCTCTCACCGTTTTGTTAATGAATGACCTGTCTTCTTGGCCTTTCCATTGTGGAGGGGTAGGTTTTACACAACATTTCCCTGAGCCTTAAAATCTCTTCATCAGCGCTAAGTCAAGGGATATCAGGCATTCTTTTCAGTAGGCCAGCTTTTGACAAATGTTTCAGCCAACCATTCAAACAACCTTGTGCCTTCCTTTTTAACTATGGGAGCTTGCACATTAAACAAGAATCTTCAGTCAGTAGGCCCATAATCAGTAAACTCAGCCTGATCTAGTTAATGTTCCTTTTACCAATATCCTACAACCTTAAAATCCACTCCCACACATATTTCCCAGACTTCTGCTTGAATGACTTAGCAAACTCATTGTGGTGGTTTGAAAGAAAATGGAGCCCAAAGGGAATCACACTATTTGGAGATGTTGCTTTGTTGGAGTGGGTATGGCCTTCCTGGAGAAAGTGTGTCACTGTGGAGGTGACCTTTGAGATTTTGTGCTTAGCTTCACTCAGTGTCATGGTAGTCTTTTTGTGGTATGCATATCAAGGATGTAGCCAGTACCATATCTACCTGCACACTGCCATGTTCCCCACCATGATGATAGTGGACTGAACCTCTGAAACTGTAAGCGACCACCTGAATTACATGTCTTCTTTATAAAAGTTGCTGTGGCATGGTGTCTCTTCACAGCAATCAAAACCCTAAGACCCTTATTAAGCTCTTTAGCAGTGGTGTACCTCCTCATGGTCTACACTTTCAGTCTCCCCTCTAGGAGCTTGGTTAGCTTACAGTTTGGCAATAGGTAGAGAGACAACTCTTGGTGAGCCCTGATGGAAATCGGTATTTGGCCTAGCCTTGCCTTCAGAGGTTACAGCTGATTCAGCAGACAATGAAGAATGAATTTCCTCAGTCAAGGACAGAAAAGGCAGTATTTCAGAGGTCGGAGATGAGAGTGCATCATCTGCTGAGGTCGGAGTGATATATACCCTTGAGAAGCTGAGGGTTTGAAGTTCTCAGCTTCAGTAGCTTCTCCCCCACATCTCCATCCCAAGTCAGAGAATCTCATTTTTTTCAAATTAGTGCCCTTACTTGGGTTGCTGACACCCTCCAAGGCTGGAACTTGAATTGTCAGTGTAATTCAACTAAACTTATGATGAAAGTTTCAGTTTAATTTTTCACAATTTAGTTTTCTGGCTGCTGGGAAAAGATTTTCTTCTAGGACACCCTGAGGAAACTTGAGACTGTTTATGTGCATGCATCTGGAGTTGGATAATCTTGTCTCTGCGTTCACTGTTGCCCTTCACTGTATTCCGAGATGTTAGAAGTTGGTTAATTTTAACACGGAGCTCATTTTTCTCCTTTGTCAGTTTATCCAGAGATGCTAGGAACACTGACCAATATCATCATTGTCCTTCTTTTTTCCACATATTATCAAAAATTTTATATACAGAGTCACCAAATTCGCTGTCTCTCACAATTGGTGAGTGAGGATAATCAAATGCATTTGTGCTTTTGCATTTATAAAATAGTTTACAACATGAATTTTTGGTCCTCTCTGAGCTCCGAGGAGAGGTTTCCATAACTGTTGATGTTGGCAAATTGAAAAGCCTAATTCAGGAAAACCCAATCCAGAAACTTAAAATAGTCATTCTTATATTTCTGTTGTTTCAGAACCACTTCTGGCACCAAAATCTGTATTAGGCAGGGTTCTCTAGAGGAGCAGAACTTATAGAATGAATATGCAAATTATTTGAAGCAGGAAGACCCACTTCTAACCCAGATCTTCTGAGGTAGCTTATATATAAAGGTCGTAGAAAAGGAAAGCTTACTCTCTTTGCCTGCTTGTGCTCATTGGAAAGCCAATTCCTTCATTGGCAGTAGAGCCTGTTTCTTCAGTTGAAACTTTCAGCCTTGTGGACTGAACAACTACTGGATTCTTGGACACTCTATAGGAACACAGTCATTGTTAGACTAGCTGGACTACAGCCTGTAAGCCAAGCCAATCTTGATACACACACACACACACACACCACACACACACACACACACACACACACACACACATATATATATATATACTGTAATTTTCCTTGGATTTTATTTTCATAATAATATCAAATTTGTATAAAATTGGATAAGAATACAGACTTCCCATAACTCCTCTTACATTCATTAGTCTGTGGTAGTTTGAAAGAAAATGGCCCCCATGGGCCCAGAGAGAGTGACAGTATTAAGATGTGTGGCCTTGATGGAGTAGGTATGATCTTGATGGGCTGGTTGTGGCCTTGTTGGAGGAAGTACGTCACTGCAGTGGGCTTTAGACGTCATATGCTAAAACCAGAAGCACTGTCACTCTTTCTGCTGCCTGAAAACCCGGACATAGAAGTCTCAGCTTCCTCTCCAGCACCATGACTGCCCGGAGACTGTAAAGGTTGCCACCGTGATGATAATGGACTAAACCTCTAAACTCAGCCAGTCACAGTGGACTATGTTCCTCTATAAGAGTTGCCATAGCTGTGGTGTCTCTTCACAGCAATAGAAACCCTAACTAAGATGGTATGATAGAGAAGCTATGACTAACAGGCTAGCAGTCATACACTGTTATTAAATAAAGCATATCTTTTATTTAGATTTGGATGGGGATTTGTTTTGGTTTTGTGGAGGGTTTTTTATTTTTGTTTTTATTGAATGCTCTTTTTCTCTCCAGGACCCCGTCAGGAATGCCACACTGAGCTCAGCTCTCCTGCTTCCTCAGTTGCCTTTTAGACCTTCCTAGTTTTAATGGTCTTAACAGTTCTGGGTTCTATTCAGGTACTTGGAAGACACCTTCTCTAGTAGATTGTGCTTGAAGTCTTATCTCATGGTGAGACCAAGGCTTGATGCTAGGGGATAAAAATCCATATCATATGGTAAAGTTACATGATTTGTGAGTGTTGACCTTGAGGTAGCTTCCCCACTTTCAGATGCAGTATGTAAATAGCTTCGAATTCCTGTATAAAGGAGATAGACTTCTTCTTTAGCATGAACTGTTGTATTCAATCATTTGTATAAGTATTTACAAGGATATTTGGTGCATGTTTTGGGCGACAACCAAATAATGGTCAGGGTTCTCTAGAAAAACAGAATCAACAGAACAAATTTACATATTAAGGAATATATTACATATTAGTACATTTGGGCAATCCAAGAATGTCTGTATTCACACTGGCGAGGCTGGGACCCAGTATTTTTTCAGTCCATGAGACTCTGGATCCCTCAGCAGTTCCAACCTAGTGTTGAAGACCTGGGGGTTCCTGGCCTGATCTTCAATCCACAGTGGAAGCCCGAAGAAACTGAGATATGATATCAGCAAATGAATGAAACGCTCTCAGGTAACTAGCCACAACAGGGCAGACAAATTAGAACTCACAAAGAAGGTAAACGGCTCACCAAAGAGACTGGAAAGCAAAGCTGCACAAAGCAAGGCTTTTTCCAGTGGTTCCGTTTTCATCTGAGTACCACCAGAAGACGCTGCCCACATTTAAGGTGGATCTTCCCATTTCAAACAACCTGATCAAGCAAACTCCTTATGGGCGAGTGCAATGACTTGTCTCTTAGCTGCTTCTAGATCCAGCCAAATTGATAATTGAAGTCAGTCACACAGCTTTGAGACTTTCAGCTGGCTCTTACGCTTACTTGATATATCTTCAGCAATGCATCAAGATGCCCGAGGTTCATTCCGTTTGTTTTCTTTCCTAGCCTTAGAATCAGCTATGGATTTGAGACTCCCAGGATCTTCTACTAGAGAATGTTTAAACGCTTCTCTGTTTAGATACCGCAGGCTACATCCAACCCAATATGAGTTTAGAGTGACTGCCTCTGATTCTGAAATTAGCTATTCACCCTCATCCCCTCCTTTTATGTTTTCGCAGATTTTCACACGGAAAGTGAAGCAATCTGACTCCCTTCATCTGTCATTCATTCACATCGTCTTTCAGTTCAAGTCTATACATGTGGTACTAGCACGATGTCTAATTTCCATCCCCCGAAAATCAGCCACACCAGTATTGTGTGTAGTTCCTTCTCCCATTAGCCCTACAGTTTCTATTCGTTCCCAAAGTTCCTTACCCTGAACCCCTCCTCACAGTGTCACTTGCATTTGTCATACAGAAATATCCTCTTTATAACCAACTTCTTTCCTTGTATTTACACGCATTAAAGCTCACTCCTTCCGTTATACCTTCAAAAGGTTCTGCACAGCGGAAAACATGAGGTACCTATCACGACAATCTTCCAGAGTAGTTTTATTGTCCCAGAAACCCTCTCTGTTTCCTGTTCTTTTCTTTCTCTCTCTCCCAAGCACCTGCAAACCCCTGCTCACTGCACTCTTCTCCTTTTCCAGAATGTCACAAAGGCAGATGCGGTGAGCTTCCAGACGGACTTACAATCAACACAAATTATTCCAAAACAAGAAACACGGAGACAGTTGATTTAAAGTTTAGGTAGAGGAATATGAGTTTGGAGGGTGATTAAATTTGAGGGTTTTGTTTATTTATTTAAATTTTTACCAGAATTTTCTATATGTGCATTCTACTTACATCACTCCCATCCCCTCCTCCTCTATTCCAACTCCTTTCATGCTCTTCCTCCCACATTCTATCTCAAATTCATGATCTTTTATTCTCTAATTATTACTGCTACACACACAAACATGCACAGTGCATGCACACACATACACACCCCACAAATCATACTGACTTCTTTTAGATTTGCTCAGATTAAAATATGTAAACAAGATATTTCAAATAGTTTTGTAGCATCTGATGGCACTAGGACTTGATATAAAGAATCAGGTATCTTCCACAGAAAATAAATGTTAATTCTATCCATAACTTTTAAGACAGACCAGAATCTGTTAGTCTTAACTGGTAGATTTTTCTGTACTAACTGGAAGTGGCTGCCTCTGAAGTAAATTTACAGCTAGAATTCAAGACATTTGCAGGCTATAGTATAAAAAGTAACTTTTTTCTACATTTGTTTTTCCAATACAAGACTTTCTGAGAGACCATGTTATGTTTAAAAACCAAATACCCATAGGTATATAGCAAAACTATGTCCCACATGTCTTAATAGTGTGCTTTTTAAAGAACAAAAATTATACCACACAGAAGCTTGAAAATGGAATGTAATAATCAGGCGGTTAAAGAGTAAGCATTCTACTTAAGGACAAGTAATTGTTTAGGCAGTTGGAAGTGAAAGTATATTTAAGACACTAGAAGTTACTCTATTGTTAAATAAAAATCGTTAGGTGGGGAAATGTTATTTCAGCTGCTGCTGCCCCAGAGGCAGATTAAAAATGTCTTGATGTATTCACATAGAAGATGCCAACACTGGATTTTAGAACTGGGTACCACATGATCACTCTCCATCTCTGAGCCACTGGCTCACACTGTTATGGTATTCTTGTTTAAACCAAAGCCAGGAAGTCCTGAATCAAAAATCCTTTAACAATGACATTTCTTATGTAATAGTTAAATCTGATCTTTGGGCAACTAAAACTCAGAATAGTTTGGAATTGGGATTTGGGGGATTCTTATCTAAACTAAATATAAAAACTACTGATTATTTGGGAGTTTTTGAAGAGCAATTTCAGCAGAAAATAATGATTACTACAATGCTTAAAAACTAAATATTTTTAAAAGATTATAGATTTGAGAGAAATAATCTAGATTTGAGGCTTAGGATTTTTTCCCTATTACCTGAACCTAAAAACTAAGGGTTTGTTAGCCAGTTCAGACTAGAAACATCTTTTCCTCCAGTCCTTCGAAACATCTTGGATAAATTTACCACATCAAAAACAACATTCTCATGGGAATCATTTAAATTCAAAAGTCTTAGGGAACTGAAAATTTAGCAGCCTAGAAACCCATCAAGTTCTCAAAGAGTTTGCTGATTTTAAACCTTTAAAAATTAGTTAGCCAGTGGAACAGGAAGATTTTTATAGCATCTTTCCCCATCTATAAACTGGCAAAAAAAATTTCTAGTCATAGTTCAGTAAAAGCAAGCACATGGCATTGTGGTTTGGATAGGAAGCGCTCACCCAGAAGCTCACACACTGAAGGCTTGGTCCTCAACAACCTATACCACTAAGGGGGAGACTGATTGCAAGGGTGCTAATGTAGTTAGATGATCAAGCTGATGATAGTATACAGTTCAGTGAACTACTGAACAGCATTGGGATCTAGTTCGAGGAAGTAGGTCACTAGAAATGTGCCTTTGAATTGTATAACTTGTCCCAGGACCTACCTCCTTCACAACCCTTCTCTGTATCTCTTTATGCTGCCTGGCTATGAGATTTCTATTTATATTTCTCCACTGTACCCTTCCACCTTGCTGTACCTCACTGAAGGCCCATAAATGCAAAGTCAGGTGACCTCTGACTAAAACCTCTCAAATGGTAAGCCAAAATGTCTTTCCTCCTTTAAGTTGGTTTTCTTAGCTACTTTACCACAGTGACGGAAAACTTACTAAAACAATGTTATGGTTAATCTTCATCATCACTTTGTCTAGACTGGGAATTACCTAGGTGACTGAGATGCCCCAGATTAATTGATGGGGAAAGACCTTCATTGAATGTGACCAGCACCATCCTGTGGGTTAGAGGCCCAAGCTAAGTAAAAGCAGAAAACAGAAAAGACCAGCAGTGCACAGGGCTCCTTTCCGCTGCTTGCCTGCTTCCACCTGGCATAAACTAAGCAGTTATACTGCCCCTCCCTCACCAAGATGAATGGAACTCTCTAAAACTGCAAGCCAAAATAAATCTTCTAATCCTTAAACTATGTCAGGCGATCCAGTCACAACAATACCCATAGGGTACAAGGAAATGAACACATATAGCTTAGTAATGAAAAAACTAAGTAGTGCATTTCTTGAACTCAATAATCTCTATGCTGTGAGTAGATCCAAGAACTTAGTTGCAAATGTATTAAAAGGTCATTTAGGAAGACAAATATCAGAAACATTAACACATCAAACAGTGTGTACTGTTTCAGCTTATTAAATACAAACAAGTAACATGTAAGTGACCCTTTCACATTCTCTAACTCCTTCAATAACATTGGGTACTGTTGCTGCCCCCACTGAGGAAATTTATGTGTAAAGAGATTAAGCAAGTCTCTTGGGTTTGTGTCATTTCTATAGCCAGAAATTTTTCATTCATTTCCTGGCCACCCAGAACTGAATAATCACAAAGAAACTATATTAATTAAAGCACTGTTTGGCCAATAGTTCAGGCTTCTTATTAACTAACTCTTACATTTTATATGAACCAATTTTTATTAATCTGTGTATTGCCATGAGGCTGTGACTTACCGAACATTCTGGGTGGTGTCTTTCTCTTTCAGCAGCTACATGGTATCTCTTTGACTCCGTCTACTCTCTCTCTCTATGTCTCCCACCTGGCCTTACTCTGATAAGCCATTGACAAAAACAGCTTTATTTATCAATCAATAAAAGCAACACATACAGAAGGACATCCCACATCAATTTCTCTTCAGATAACAATGTCCCACTGCATCCATTTTCCCACAAATGTCTTTATTTCATTTTACTCTATTACTGGATAAAATTCTAGTCTATATATGTACCATGTTTTTGTAGGTCTTCTGCTGATGGACATCTGAGCTGGTTCTATTCCTTAGCTATCTTGAAAGTGTTGCAAGAAGCATAAATGTGCAATGCGAGGACCTCCCTAATAAGCTGACTTGCGTTCTTTGGGTTTACACTCAGGATACAGTACTGCCACTTTTAGACGCTGAGCAATTCTCCTTCACGGGGGCTGCTCCAGTCTGCAATATGCCCCCACTAGCATATAGCAACCTTCGTCCTTCTCTGGTCCTCAAGCATTGTTCTCATTTATTCACCTGATGCCAGTCGTTTTGACTGAGGTGGGGTAGAATCTCAAAATAACTTTCATTTGCATTTCTCTGATGGATAGGGATACATTTGCAATATTTATTGGCCACATGTTTCTTCTTGGGGGAATTGTCCGTTCACTTCTCTAGCCCATTTACTTAGGGGTGATTTGTGTGTGTGTGTGTGTGTGTGTGTGTGTGTGTGTGTGTGTGTGTACATATATGTGTTTAATTTTTGCAGTTCTTTTTATGCTCCAGATATCAACCCCCTGTCTGATGCATAGTTGGTAAGAACTTCTTCATGCTGCATATGTGGCTGTCCCTACTATGTTGACCCATGCTGTACAGAGCTTTTAAACTCCATATAATAGTATTTGCCAATTCTTGTGATTACTTCCTGTGCTATTGGAGCCCCCCTTGCAGAAATTTCTCATTTATGCTTATATCTAAATATGAGTTCTTTATTTTTGTTCGCTCTAGTTCGGAATTTCATGTCTTACATTAAGGTCTTTAATACTTTGGACAATGTTTCCCAGAAAAGAGTGAGAGTTATGAACAAAGTTTTGTTCTACAATTAGGCATCCAGTGTTTTCAGCATCAGTCCTTGTAGATGTAATATTTTTTCCCACGTATGTTTTTGATGCTTTGGCCAAAAGTTAGGCGGGAGCAGTTATATGCATTTTGTTTTATTTGTTCTTTCTCTATGCTAGTCTAATGGTCTATATGTCTGTTTTGTGGCAAAATTTGGGATTACAGGTATGAGCCATACCTGGCTGGAAGCGGCTATTTGGGGGGGAGGGGCAGGTAGAGTATATGTCTCGCTTCATCAAAGATGGGGATAAAAACTAGTTTTCATTCACAGCAGTGTTTCAATTACAGAAACTGAGCTGATGTGACCTGCCATATTTCTATAGTTTAAATGTATGTATGATCTTTGAAATAAGAAATTTATTATTGATTTCTTCTTTTTTTTGCTTTTTGAAAAAAAAAAAATACCTGAAAGTAGAAATTAAGAACCTCTGTTTGAAGCCCTATAGTATGTTTAAGTGACAGCTGGTGATGTCTACAGAATTGATGTGTGCCATCCCATTTCATAATTGAGCATGATGCTTTATTTGGCCCAGAAATATCTCTTGTGATTATTCATCCATTTTTAGAAATAGCTAGGAAGCTTTTTCTCAAATAATGTCTGCCTCTGGAAGGAGATTATAAAACAGAATAAAATAAATAATAACTCCCCCCCCAAACTTTAATTTAAGTCTTCTTTCAGCTGACCGAACCATCTCAAGTTTAGTTCTTATTAAAAGTGTTGAACTTTTATACTTCTATCAGAGATAAGTGCAGGAGGGCAGTTTTGACACAAAATCATTTTGAGAATCAAGAGGTGAAGTTTTAAACGACCGCAGTGATTAAGCGCATGTGAAGAGGTGGATGAGAGCTGAAGAGGAAGCAAGCTTGTCTGCAGGAATAACTATTCCTGAATAGAGATACAAGTCATGCCTGCAGTTGCCAGGGAGCCCGGACAGGGGTGGGCTGATGGCAAAGATGGAATTAACTATTTAGAATACGGTCTTTTGTTGTATAGGGTGATATCTTAGCTGGTGTTCTATCATTGTGATAAATACACTGACCAAACTAATTTGGAGAAGGAAACATTTTATTTTATTTACAGTTCCACAGTTCTGTCCATCATTGAAGGAGATCAAGTCAGGAACTGAAGCGGAGACCATGAAGGAACTCGTGCTGGTTTGCTTTTCTATTGTTTTCACAATAAATTGCTACAATTTTAGCAACTTAAACCAAATACTTTCCTTTAAGAAAAAAAAAATCAAATAAAGTCAGCAGCAGCAACAACAAAACCATGTGGTAGTTCCATAGATCAGAAGACCAACAGAGAACCTGCCAGGATGGAATCAAGGTACCAAGGGCTGAGGTTCTTTCTGAAGTCTTTAAGGAAAGATATATTTTCTCACTCTGTTGAGCATACTATTCTGTCTCTTGCAGTTGTGACTAAATTTAAGATATAGCTTCATGTCAAGGATCATCTCCAGCATGCTCTTGTAAAATACAATTTAAAGATAAAAATGAGGTTATGGATATAAAATCTTCTGAGATATGACAAGAGCTAAGACTCTGTCTCAGAAAACTACTTGATCACATAGTAATTGTGTAATGGAAGGAGTCATGAGTCCCTAGGCCTTGGTACAAAGCAGTTTGTAACTCAGCAATAGGCAACTAACTTAGTATTATAGCCAAGACTTACTGTTACTGTAAGATAAATTGTAGCAACAGACCTTGCACACACACTTAAGGGGCAGAACTATGTGTAACTTAGCAACCCTGGCTCTAGTTAGTTTCTGATCTCTCATTACAACCTGACTAGACATTTTTGATAAAGTTTTATATTAGTTGCTTTTGCATACTCGTGACAGAATACCCAATCACACAACTTGAAAGGAAAAGAAATTATTTGAGCCCATAATTTCAGAGGGTTCAATTCATGACTGCTTGACCATATGTACTTGAACAAAACATCATGGCAATGGGAACACGTGACAGAGAAAAGCAGAAATAGCAGACAGAAAAAGAGAAACAGGAAGAAAGGATATTATACCCCCAAGGACCCATACCCAGTGACCAACATCTTCAACTTTGCCCTCAAAGCTTCACCAGCAGCTATCCAGAATTTAAAACTTGATCCTACAGAGATATTTTATATTCAAATATTAACAACCCTGATATTTGTCCTGTTTTGCATAGCTTAACTTTTGTTGTAATTTATAGCCATATATCTCTAAACTTTTTGTAACTTGAAGTTCTTATTAAATTAGTTCCAGTGTTTATTGCCATTGACTAACTTTTTCTTGCGAGGAATTATTTCATTGAGTGTGTTTATGGTCTGAGTTACTTTGTCATCCTCAGGAAACACTGAAGACGTGTTTTCATGCAGTTATATTATGTTTATATTAGTATTAAGTTACAACATTATCACAAAATTGGTATACAAAGTAGATAACACTGTTTCAGTGTTTATTTTTACTATTTTACTTTCTATAAAAGAACTCATGTAACTCAGACTGGTTTCAAGCTCACTGTGGATCACCTTGAACCTCTGATCCTTCTGTATTCATCCCCCAAGTACTAGAATTAAAGGTACGCGTCACCAGGCCTGGCTCTTTCGCAGATATTTGCCTTCCAAACCTTATAGGGAGAAAGAATTCAAATATCACAATCAGAAGAGAAGGCTCATTGTTACAATTTACTAATGGTAGTTTTTCCTCACCCTAATCCCAGGTCCAGACAAACTCCTATGTCACCTCCCTGAACTGGCAGGCAATTTGTTTCTAGTCAACCATTGCATAGTATTCCTGGGTGTGGCAATTCTATCTAGAATATTCCTCAAATGTCCGTTTTCTAAAGGCCTGGTCCCCAGCGTAAGGCTATTGGGAAAGAATGGAAACTATGAGGTGTGGGGTTTGATGGGGGACTTCATGTCTTTTGGAGGGTACCCTTGAGTAGACAGTGGGTCATGACCCCTTCCTCTGCCTCTACCACTTCCTGGCCAGGAGGTAGATAAGTTATTGTGTCATTCACTCGCTGCCATGAAGTACTATCACCAAAGGTCCCAGAGCAGTGATGCAAATCCGTAACAGACTGAAATCTCCAATGATGCAGGCCAAAATCAGCCTTTTGTCTTTGCACATTCTCTCCAGTGTTTTTTGTAGTGACAGAAAGCTAACAAATTGACTTTAGACAGAAAACTGAGAAACTATATCTCAAAGCAACCCAACACTTGACACGGTTCAAGGGTATCTAACAGCCAAATTCTTGGCCCTTGAGGTTAAAAGATACACCCAGGATACCAGGCATAAATTTTCTCTTACTCTTTTGGGTTTTGTCTCCTCTTCAATTCTAACTTACTGAGATTTTCTTAAAAGATTCTTTTATTTTTTTATTGGCATATATTCACTGTATAGAGTGCTGGTTTTCCTAACAATATTTTTGTATAAGTATGAACGATACTTTGACTATATCCTGAAGTTTCTTTTATGCATGCATGCATATAGGCTAGCACATGTGTGTGCATTTGGAATTTCAAGTAGACATTAAATATGTTTAGTTGAATTAATACAATATTGCCGGGTGCTTTAGCGGGGCTTTTAGGTCATCTAATGTACAATATCACCAGTAATGGCAATCTGCTGTTCTATTTTCTTTGCCTTCTGTTACTTTACTGTTTCTACGTCAGCTTTTAGCTTATTCAGGCCTTTGATTTTTTTTTCATGGCTTCAGCAACAACTATATTCTTCTTTACACCTTAATATCAAGTCTTGCATATTGTTTCAAATTAGCTTTGCATGGAGGAGGAAGACTATCCTCGCCATTTCACTGTTAGCCACTCACCATTACTGTGTGACCATTTATATACAGGATGAACACAGGTACCAAGCACAAGACAATTTACCTATCTACAATTATCAAAGTATAGCTGGCACTCCATCATTGTGAGCTCTGCGTTTGCTATGGCAGTGATTTCCATAGCATTTGCATTGCTAAATATACCGAATCTAAAGATGATTTAAAGTTTTGGGGAAGGTATGCATGGATTGCATGCCATTTTATATAAGGAACTAACGCACCTATGGATTTTGATATTCAAAAGATGCCTAGAACAAACCCCTAGAGACACTGATGGTGACTCTAATTATTATGACTTATACATAAGCTTCTTCGCAATGGAAAGTACAGGGACAAGGCTTATGCACTAAAGATGTCTCGCTGTCACAGCAGTATAGTTGCTTATTACATGTTAACCCAATCCATGCTGGTCCCTGAAAACTTTGCACTCACCTCTCCAGTGCGAGCCTCCATCTCTCTTCTCTCATTCCTGCTCTGGTTTAGCTAAAATCTCCATCTAAGAATTATCTTGAACTCTAGTAGGTTCCTACAATTAGTCTTCTTTTATTGTAATATGTTCCTCATAGTCAATCCAAGACCATTTTTTATGTAGAATTCAAGCATGATGCCTTTAGGTGGTAGGTAATTTTAAAGCCACCTAATCATCAACACATTTATTTCAACAATTGAAAGAAATTTATAAATGCTTGGTCATTAAAAATAAATAATACACAGTATCAATCAGTGATTTACTTTCATTTCATATCACTTGTATTACGAGTATTTACAACCTGAATAAAATTCTTAAAATAAAATTATAAGCTGGGAGTGACAGTGCATACTTCTAATCTCAACACTTGGAGGGCAGGGGGAAAATGATGCTTTATGTCCAAAGCAGCCAGGTCTACAGAGCAAATACCAGGTCAGACAGGGATACATAGGGAGACTTTCCCTGGTAAAAAAATAAATAAATAAATAAAATAAACAAAATAGAAATTAAGTCACCAAGTAGTGAAATATTTTTGGTAGAAATCTATAGCCATACAATTTATTAGAAACAAATCAGGGGGTAAGGGAGATTCAAATGTATCAGAGGATAAACAGGAGATTTGAGAGGGCAAATAAAGCAAGAATGACCCTAGAGCTGGAAAGCAGGCACCAGGACAGTAGTCTCAGAGGTAGCAAGGGCTGGCAAGAAACAAAATACCAGGAGGGAAATAGCTGGTCATTAGCAGCCTGTTCTGCTTAAGATTAAACCCACAGAGACAGCTAACCTGAGCTCCGGGGAGCACATGGACTCGGGACCAACAGTTAGGGAGTCTGCGTGGGACCTACCAAAGTGACAGTTGTGTAGCCTGGTTTGTTTTTTGGGGGGGGGGGCTCATTTCTAGCAATGAGATCGGAACCTGTCCCTCCAAGCTTGGGTGGCTTTGGAGAACCTGTTTCCCATGCTCTATTACTTTACCCAGCTTTTATGCAGGGGGAGGAGTTTGATCTTACCTCAACTTGATGTGTGTGCCCTGCTATGTTTGAGCCCAAGGGAGGCCTACCCCTTTCTGAATGGGGACTGAAGATGAATGGCTGTTTGAGGAGGTTGATGGGAGTTGAGGGAGGAAACAGGAGGAGAGGAGAGAGCGAAAACTGTGGTCGGTAAGTGAAATAATGGAAATGACTTATCCTCACCCGGAAGGTTTCAGCCTTTCTTCTGATTATAGGCATGAGGGTACTGGCCACTGAAAAGGAAATAGAAATCTGAGAGTCAGGGGCTCAGGATAGAGGCTGTGAGGTATTTTCCCCTAGACTTGACAGGGAAAATGTACCCATGAGCAGTCAACAATATGGAGGTCTGAACAGGATCAGCCAAAAGACACCACCGCTGATACGCAAATGTACACATGGGAAGTCCACAACTAGATGAGGAGCTACAGTTGGCAAATGCTTGCTGAGAGTAGGGAATTAGTTTCTTCCAAGGAAGGGCTCCCTCACAGGTTTCCAGTCCCAAACGTGACGCCCTGGACAACATGTGTACATATTACCAAAGCTAACTGAACTCAGAAGACTCTCTCTCTCTCCCGTCTCTCCTCTCTCTCTCTCTCTCTCTCTCTCTCTCTCTCTCTCTCTCTCTCTTTCTCTCTCTCCTCTCTCTCTGTCTCTCTCTGTCTTTCTGTCTCTGCCTCTCTCTGTCTCTGTCTCTTTGTGTGTGTGTGTGTGTGTGTGTGTGTGTGTGTGTGTAAAATAATACTTAAAGGAAAATTCTGAATTTGGGGACATGGGAGAAGTTGGGTAGTTGGATGGACAGTACTCACGCATGAAATTCTCAAAAAAAAATTTTAAAAAAAACTAAGGCCAGGTATAGTTCACACCTTTTTAATAGCTTTTGTTGTTTTGACACAGTGTGAGCATGGCTATCCAGAACACAGTATAGAGACAACACTGACCTTGAATTAAAAAAAATTAAAATAAATAATCTTAGAGAAAGAGGGAAGTGAATGCAGGTCTGTAACATGCAACAAAACACAGTCACATACGTTACAATTTCAGGAAACAATAATTTTTTTCTTCTTCTTGTTTTTTTATTTTATTTTGTTTTTTGTTTTTCTTTTGGTTTTTTTGTTTTGTTTTTCTTTTGGTGTTGTTGTTGTTTCTCTGTGTAGCTTTGGAGCCTGTCCTAGAACTTGTTTTGTAGACTAGGCTGGCCTCAAACTCACAGAGATCAGCCTGTCTCTGCCTGCCAAGTGCTGGGATTAAAAGTATGCACCACCACTGCCTAGCTGAAACAATGCTTTTGGGGGGGGGTCTACATTTTCTTTTTTTACAAGACAACCAAGTGTATGTACAAAATTCTAACCATAGTTTTTTACAGAACCTTAGAACTGTTTTTAAAAGTGCGGCATGCAGATTGGCTTCAGTTCACACTCAGAATAAGGTAAGTATAAGAATAGTATGCACCTGGCAAATGTCCTCATCTTAACAAATGCAAGTGCACGTCATACAAACAAAAGGAAACCTGGTTCTTACCTCCCAGCTCCACAGACTCCCTGGTGAACGCTAGATCCCAGTTGGATTCAGTTTTCCTATTTCTTCACGATCTGTACTGACTGTGCAGAAGAGTTATGAGGAGCCTTGGTGCTGCCAGGGTGGAGCTGGCATGGGGTGGTCATTCTTGAAGTTCCGCTGGCCACGATGTGAAGCCCAGTCCAGACTCTTCCTTGCCTTCACAACTTTTTGCAACAGGTGCAGCCAATGAACCCCTGCCACCGTCTTCCTTAAATGCACACAAATAAAGCGTTACCAAGTACTGGAGGTGAAGCTGTGCCTACTTCCATGAATCATGCTTTGTGCCCATGACTCTGAAACTGGGCATTAGTCATTTAGACTTAATTAGCTTCTCCAAAGTAAGTAATACTTGTACTGGCGATTTAATAACCGCATGTGAGTACATAGACAACGTCTAGAAAAGTGTTGATTTACACGTCTTTAACTCAAATGATAAGCATATTCTGTTTGCACTCTGCCATCAGAACCCCAAATGAACCCTGAGAGTTGAGTGCTGAAATGGGCTGGTCTCCTGTGCTTGTAGTAGGAAGCCATAGTCAAGGGCAGGTATTCAGAGATACGGAAGACAGCCAAGTGCTCAGAAGACTTCATTCATGAACGATGGAAACAGACACAAAACCTACTCATGCATCTTTGAAAACCTGTATTTATATTTGATAGTGTTACTAAATTTAGAGCAAGCAACAGGCTTGCAAGACACCCTCTTTTACTTAGATAGCCAAATCCCAGCTATGAAGAAAAATTATGCTACCAGAAACATACCTGATTTTGTATATCTGATGCTATGTTTGAGTTTTGATTTTGGTTTCTTGTTTTGTTTTGTTTTGTTTTTAGGACAAATACATGTCATCAAATGTGGGAAGTATTCCCTATCCTCCAGCTTCTGTCTCTACACAGTAAACAAAATTCAAAGGAAAATTAATTAGAGGATTAGATGGATTGGCACATGGCTTAAATCCTTTTCCCACTTAAAGCGAAACAAAATAATAGAGCCCAGCTAAAGCACAGTCTATGGCTGTTGACCCCAATAACATTGTATAACACAGCAGATGGCTCTCCAAGAACTCTTGGTAGGCAGTCTTCCCAAGAACTGGAGGTTCTTTGCATGACCAGCTATGACCTGGTCCAGTGATGAAAGGGAAGAAATGAATGCTTTCTTGGTATTAGGAATCTCTTCCTTTTCAGTACCAGAAGCAAAATACAGATGGTTGGTTAAGTAAATAAGATTTCCATAGCATTTCTGATATCACCCATTTGTCTATCTCCTTGACCACAAGAGCCAGAGTTGGCCAAGGAGTGTTCTGTCAATTATTCTGGGCATTGCTATGTTTTCAGAACTATGTTGGAAATGTAAGGGAGAATGAAACACAGGGCCTTCTTTCAATGGGTTCACATTCTAATAGAAAAATTACCTTATGAATGATTGCAAAAGATAATAAAGAATGCTTAACATTAGAAATAACATTCTATAAGATTTTTAAGTAGAGTAATCAGAGATCACTAACTGAACAACAAAAAAAAACACATATTTCATTAGACAGGAAGTGGTAAGGAGATATTAAGATATTATACATTATTGTTCTTTTGTAGTTGGCTTCATTTCACCAGCATAGTACATTTTCGATTCACAAATGTGTGCTTCTGTAATATGTCAATTTTATTACTGTGAAGTATTTCATTTATAATATAAATTTTATATGAATATATCACTGAGTACTTACCATTTGTAAATTGTATTTACAATATTTACAAATTATAAATACTCAGTCTGGCATAACAAAACACAGACTTAATAGTATACAACACAGAAATTTATTTTCTCTGGTTGTAGAGGCTAACAAATCGAAGATTAAGAGGATAGCGTGGCTCATGACTGATGAGGGCTCTCACCTGGGGAAGCAGGTGACCAGCATTCCATGTGTTCATATACAACCTTGTTGCCTGTCTCTCTTTTTCATTATAAGGACACACTGATCCCACTGTGAAGGGCCCATGCCTTTGGCTTCACCCTACTCCAATACTATCACATTATGGTTTAAACTTCAGCATGAGTTTTGAGAAGACACAGCCTAGTCCATACCATCATTTTCTCAAAATTATAATGTATACTCTAGAATTGGATAGACAATTTTCACATAAAGTATTATATACACATGTAGCTGAGGTTTCATTTCAGAGTACATGGAATCTACAAGTCAGTTTGAGTGGTATTGGAATTTTAACAATACAATGTCATAATTCTTGAAATACTGTGTCATAGTTATTCATTAGGCCTCTCTTTCAGCAGTGTTTTGCAGCTTTTAGTGAATAAGCAAAATACATCTTTTATGAAGTGTATTTTTAACTATTTAATTTTTATGCTAGTTAAATTTATTTCCTTCATTTTTGTATATTTATCTTGTTTCAACAACTTTGTTAACTTTACTTTTTGATTCTCTTAGAGAATCTGAGAGAATCCTCAGATGCCTTGGGATTCTATTGTAGAATCACATGATTTACCCTATCTTTTTTTTCTGACATTTTCATAGTATATTCATTTTTCTTACCACATGGTTCAAGTTATTTTCTTAAAAAGACTTTGACAAAAAAAGTGATCTGGTCACATTAGTAGTTCTAAAGATACTCTGGAAAATGTATAGACTATGTACTGAGGTGTGATGTAAGGGCTATAAAAAAAACTTCAGTAAACATATATGGAAATTCAGAAAAAGACATACACATTCAAAATATTTTAAAGACTGAACAGATAACTTATGACAATTAATTATGACTGAAGTCATATGAAGGATGACTAGACTAGACATGACATGGTATAAGAGATATTTCGAAGGACGGGAAATTAAAAATTTGAGAAAATATTACACTTAATACCACATTTTAAAAACTTTTGTAATAAACTCATCTCATTTTCAAATCTTTAAAACATACACCAGTAGTTCCAACAGTAGGATAGGTTAAATATCTTGCTCACAGAAGGAAGAGAGGATAACACTGGTAACTGTGGCTTGAATTCTTTGTGATGCCCTCTCTTTGTGCAATGTGCATTTTAGTCAATGGGATGCACTGTGGAGGTCTAATTCTTTTAATAACGTCAGCTTCCAACTCCCCTCTCATAATCTCAACTCTTCTTCTAACCTAACCAATTCATATTGCTTGGTCAAATTATTGCCATGAAATGGATATCTCCTCCAATTATGACAGTAAGTCCATCGACTTTCTTACTCTAGAGACTGTAAGTTTAATGGAAATCCCTCTCATGGCATAAGCAACAGTGGAGTATTTGGTCCTAAATAGAACAGTTGTTTCCCATCAAGGCTCAAACAACATCACAGAAGAGGGGTTAGAAAGTATGTAAGAGCCAGAAACTGGGGAGATGTGAAACAAAAGGATGTGAAGCATATGTTATGGATATGACATAGCATCAAACTCATTATCTCACTGAAGTTATGGTCATCTACACGAGATTTGCACAGGATTGGACCTGTCAACACTTCATCATGGATGGGGAAGAGCCCATGAGGCCCTATCCCTCAGTGAGGAATATAATGATGGGGGTGGGGTGTCGCTTTCTTTAGTAGTATAGTCATGAATAATTTGCTTTTGCTTCGGCAAACAACACCCTACCCACTCCTGGGTAAGAAACTTTAATTAAACTCAGAGGGCTATACACAAAAAAAGACAGCAAAGTGGGGAGAGAAGATGTTGAGAAGTCCACCTGTCCAGTAGGAAAGGGAAGAGAATGAGAGGGGGTCATGGGTCATGAAATAACTAAAATTCATTATATAAATGTACAAAACTGTCCAACAACAACAAAATTTTGTGTTGCAGTAACAAGGTTTGGTTTTTAAGATAATATTTTCAGAGGAGAACCCTATTCTCACTGAAGAAACTTACAGAAATTCCCTGTTAGAGGTTCTTTTGGCATGTGAGTCAGCTCACCTGACAAGATCTCTCAGCTCTGCCCTCAATGAGGCATCTGGAAGATTGTGAGAAATAGGAAGGTATTTTGGGTCCAGGAGAATTAGACAGAAGTCAGTTTCTGAATCATATGGCTTGTGACTTTGGTCTTTCTTTCCACATGTTCCAGTCATAGGACACCAACTCTGCCTTTCCCACCCAGCTATTTCTTTCAACTGCAAAGTGAAACAGACATAGGACGCATTCCCTTAGAGCCTAATGCCATGACTTTGTTCCTTGGAGTGTCTCTCGGTCTAGTTCCACTGCACATATACAAAGAAAGGAGAAGCTTCAGTGTTCAGGAGATCCCTGAAATCTTAAAAGGAGAAGACAGAATAAAAATTTCTAGCATATTTTTAAGCAGCCCTTGTAGATTGAGTGGTGGGCCACTTCCTGCCTCCTGCCTCCCAGCTAGCTTTACCCCTGAAATAATTACACGGAAACTGTATTCTTTTAAACACTGCTTGGCCCATTATCTGTAGCCTCTTATTAGCTAACTCTTACGTATTGATCTAACCCATTTCTAATAATCTGTGTAGCACCACGAGGTGGTGGCTTACCAGGAGGATTCTAACCTGCAGAAGTCTCGGAGAGGAGAGTCATGGCGACTGCCTCATTGCCTTCTTCCTCCCAGCATTCTGTTCTGTCTACTCCACCTATCTAAGCTGCTGTCCTATCAAAAGCCAAGGTAGTTTCTTTATTAACCAACAAAAGCAACACATAGACAGTTAGCCCTCCTCCATCAAGCCCTCTTCTTTTTTCCTAACATAATTGACATCTTCAAAACAATGATAGGAGAAAGCAAAAATTCCAATGTAAACTAAAGTTAGAAGAAACTTTGTATACCCAAATGTGCTTACTTTCATTATATCAACCAGTAATTTTGTAAGGAGCAAAATATTTCACAGGAAAAAATTGTTTTGCAATGACTCTATCTCCCAAGAAACACTTAAAAATTCACAGTTACTTAAATGTAAACAAATAGAAATTTTATGAGTATGTTTCTTCCCAACTTACATAAACTAAAATTGAAAAGGATATATATATATATGGTTTGGAGAGTGTAGGACACAAAAACAATGCCATTTTGGGCAACTTAGACTATCAGAGCTCTTTTTAGAGTCCCTTTAGTGATAACACTGCATTTGGTAGTGAAGTAGAGACCAAGGTCTTTACTGGTGGTTGGCATCACAGCAGGGTGGCCATACAAAAGGAAGACTGCTCTGGAGGAACAGTCGGCTCTGTCTCAGGTGTCCTTACCTGTAAAATCAGGATAAATGTTGGAAGATACAGTAAAGTGATTTTTCATACATATAAAATGTAAGATGATGAGAAGTCTGAAGCTTTTCATAGTCAACTTCCTGATCCAGCAGTGAGCCTTCACCTGTGGGTGTGTCAGAGAACCAGGAGACTATTGTACATCACCCAAGGCTCACAGAAATCATTTCCTAAGCTTAGAGCATGTAAACATTTGAATCATGAATTTAACGTGTTTATGTGTGTCTTGAATTTTACTTTGAGATGTCATTTTTTTCCTTAAATTAGTATGTATCAATTTGAAGATTAGATTTATTTGTGGGTTTTTTTACCAAAATCTTGTGTCAGTGTGTGTATATATGTGTATGCACATGTGTGTGTGAAGGGGGTATTATGATAGGCATGCTGTGTATGAATATTCATGTATGTGCATAGGTAGGTGTATGCCGCAAAACACATGTGGAGATCAGAGAACAACCTGGGTTGTGACCCTTGCCTTCCACTTTGTTTGGAGAGATTGTTTTTGTTGTTCCTTATTCTGTATAGCAATCTAGCTGACCCACAAGCTTCTGGAGATTTCCCTGTCTCTTGCCTCTCATCTCAATGTAGGAGCACTGGGGTTTCAAACACACACTCCATTCTCAGTCTTACAGGGATTTGAACTCTGGTCCTCATGCTTGCATGGCAAGAACTTGACCTACTGAGCCATTTTCCCAGTGCCCTGCCCCGATTATGTAAAATGTTCACTTGTGCTAGGTGAGTGCTATGCAAGGGTATAGATCTCTGTGAGGTGGAAATCAACATAGTTTACAGACTTCTAGGCCATGCAGAACTATATAGTGAGATCATGTTTCAAAACAGAAAATGTGTTTTACATCAGTGGTAGCTGGGAATTTGTGATAGAAATTAGGTAGCATGAGTAAACACACATGTAAGTGGGGCCACTTAAGTGGCTGAGGCAGTACTTAAATCAGTGGTTTTCAACCTTCCTAATGTTGCAGACATTTAATACAATTTATGTTGTGGTGACCCCCCAACCATAAAAATATTTTTGTTGCTACTTTATAACTGTAATTTTACTATTGCTATGAATTGTAATGGAAATATCTGTGTTTCTGATGGTCTTAGGTGACCCCTGTGAAAGAGTCATATGACCCACCAAGTGGTTGAGAACTACAGACTGAAGCCATCTGTGAACAGCCTGGATAACTTAGGGATCAGGCATCTCAAAAGAAGGCAAAAATGTTTACTTGTGAACAACTACAGAAGGCAAAAACGTTTACTTGTGAACAACTACAGGCATCTCAGGAACCTTCAGAGACACACATTTCACCTTTTAGACCCTGTCATGAGCAGCTCATCAGTGTAGAGCAGGGTGGGCAACACACCTTTCCTTCCAGGGTCTCTGAAAATTAGTAGTTGACAGTTCCCTTGGAAGTGTTCCTTTCGGCTGCGAAGTAGACTGGAAATGGCCACATAGCACCTTCTGTGCAAACAGTACTACCAATGGCTGTTGACTTCTTCTTGAAGGTCTATCATAAAACACAAATCTGTCCTCTAGCTGGGTTCTTTTCCTCTACTACCCATAGACACTGGGTATCTGCTTCCCCACAGTTGATGTAAACTAATCTCTGTCCACTAATTTCATGTATGATCTATGGATGACCCCAGACATACTCCACACTAACAAACTTGAAGGTTCCCAATCTCAACATGGTCACCATAATCACTGAAAGTCAAAGAAGCTGTTCACCCACGACAGGCTTTTATGACTATTGATGGAGATCTAACTACTGACCA
This sequence comes from Myodes glareolus, assembly GCF_982192425.1. NCBI lineage: Eukaryota > Metazoa > Chordata > Mammalia > Rodentia > Cricetidae > Myodes > Myodes glareolus. The sequence continues at coordinate 111,647,817 of NC_142026.1, read as the reverse complement.
AATGCAGGAATCATCAGACTCCTGAAAAATCCTTGTTGATTCAGGAAAAGGGAACTCCCAGCATGCCAACACCTTTTTCCAGCATCTTCTCCCTTCCCCCAGATTTACATGACCCAGATTTACATGGTAAATCCATCAAGTAAAAAAGACTAAAAGGGAGCACAAATACTATGCTGGATTTTTCTAGATCCTAATTCAAACCTATGAGAAGAAGTAGGTAGAACAGAAGGAGAAAGGGATATTATTCTTGGATATTTAGGAAAACAGTTAAATTTCCAGTTAAATAACACAATTTGTATTGAAGTTTGCATAATTGTTTGGTGCAGAAAAATTGTCTATATTCTGTCAATTATGTTTTAAATAAATGCTGATTGACCAGTAGCCAGGCAGGAAGTATAGGCGGGACAACCAGACATGAAGTAGAGGTGGGTCAATGAGAACAGGCGAATTCTAGGAAGAAGGAAGCTCCTTCTGGAGTCCTGTCCCAACCACAGAAGAAGGAAGACGTGATTGCCTCACTGAAAAGGTACTAAGCCATGTGGCTTATACAGATAAGAATAATAGGTTAATACAAGTTATAAGAGTTAAGAAGAAGCATGAGCTAATGGGTCAATCAGTTTATCATTAATATAGACCTCTGTGTGATTTCTTTGGGACTTAACAACTGCAGGAACCGGGCAGGACAGAAAACCTCAGTCAACAATTGTTCATTGATACATAGTAAGGCATTCATAGGTGATGGGAGATGATGCTTAAATTTTGCTTTAAAATGATATTCTAGCAAAGGTAGAGGGCATAAGGAGAGCAACAAAGGCATCTCTGTGTTCAAGTCCTATAATAGGGATGTGGGACTCATGAAACTATTCTACATTTTTGCCATGCAATATGTCTATGTACTTAGAGCTTTCCAGTGAAAGTCAAAGAACAAAATATTGCCTCATCACCTCACAACTTCCTACGAAGTGCAGTGTTGTCTTGATGATTTTTGCAATGTTCATTTGCTGCTTTTTCCATTAAATGTGCCCACGTGGCCACTCCGTGGGTTGTCGGGTACCTGCCTGCTTCTGCCGTGCATATTTCTTTCCCTTAGAAACTCAGCTTGGATGCTTAAATTACTCTTTCCCAGGCACCTTTAAAGCCGTGGCTAGTCAGACTGACCATGCAGGAGCCCCACAGTATAGAAAGGGCTTTTCTAGATCTTCAGTCTTTATGTCATTTTCTTCTACTCTGGCAGGAAAAATACTGCCAAGTATTTGAAGTGAAGTTTTGTGGGGGGAAGGCAGCCATACCTCTCATCAGTCTCAAGGGGGAGTAATTTTATTTTGAAGACGAACACTTTAAATGACATGTATTGGGGCTTACATGTTTACAGTCCTTTAACATAAAGCTTTAAGGTCAATGATTTATGGAATATCAGTTACACTTTTAGCATACCTTGGAATCAAATGCCATTTAGAGGCTTCCCTACAATGACATTATGTCATTCTAGATCCTTCCTCTAAGAGAAAATAAACAAACAAAAAAATGTTTTTAGAATAGGCTGTAAAATTTATGATTAGTTACAGATATGTTTCTTTATTGTGTTTTGTTTTTTATTTTTATTTTTATTTATTTATTTATTTATTAAAAATTTCCACCTCCTCCCTGCCTCCCTTTTCTCTTCCCCTCCTCACCTCCCCCTTCCTCTCTAGTCCTAAGAGCAGTCCGTGGGAAGTCCAAGGTCCTCCCCCCTCCATCCAGGTCTATAAAGGTGAACATCCAAACAAACCAGGCTCCCACAAAGTCAGTCCATGCAATAGAGGTCACCCAAAAATGATAATGCCAAAAGTCATTAGAAACATAGACATTTAGAGGCTGAAACTCATGGAAAACAGAAAGATCTACATAATATTCCTACTTACTGTTTCACTTCCTTTAGACCCAAAATTTTTCTTTTTATAACATAAAAAGTGAAGGCAAATTAATTGCTCTTGCTACTGCTAGAAATTACATATTACAGATGTATTTCAGATATGTATCACACATGTCCTAAATTATCTAAATTTTCCTGACCTTCTTAGAAAATGGCAAAGAAATCACAAACATAATCGCATACAAACATACACACACAGCACACATATAAACACAGCATACACACACACAACACACATACAAACAAAGCATGAACACACACAGAAAGAGAGAATCAAGAATGACATTGAAGTCATAGCACTGAGTAGAATTCCATAATATTCTATTTTCATTTTTGCATTGCAAAATAATGTGTTTATAAACATACAAAAATAAAGCAAGGAGTTACCCTTGATCTGCAATATAGGGACAATTAAAACTGCCTCTTTTTATATTCTCCCTTTGGAAAGAACAGAGACAGAACCGATCTTGGATATCAAAGTTTTAGACAAAATATTGGGACTATATTAAAACTCATCATCACCTAAAATCAAGGAGCAAACTCATTGGATCAAGTGAAACTTTAACGTGGTGAACAAAAAGAGTGAATCAAATAATCCTGGTAGTAACTAGTGCCTAACCGCATACTAGAAAGCTGTGCAGGGGTTCTTCAGCATGGGTGGTAAAGAGTTCACAGAATAACAGAAAAGACAGAATGAAATGTCGCTTTAAGAGGTGGCGTTTACATGACATTCAGAAGTTCCTTGGATGTAAAAACCTGCAGCCTCTGAAAATAGCATATAGCTAAGCAAACTGTGAACTCACCTTCTCAGTATTTTTATTGCCGAAGAAGAATAACAGATTGCTGGCCTGCCTGAGATCAGGAGGATGGACCTAAAGACTTCAAGGTTTTCCTCCATGGAGGTTACTTCGGGGGGGCGGTGGGGGCAACAGTCTGTTGTTAGCCTCTGACTTACCCTCAGGTGACTGTGAGGCTTAAAAAGAGCTGAATAAAACAGTCGGTCACACGAACTCATTATGATAGGGTCAATACACTTACACCAAAGTCCCCGAGGATGTGCACAATCTGTTTCTACTGATCTTCTCGTAACTACTGTCTGCCATCCTTGGCAAACTAGCACCCACGTAGTCCCAGCACTGAGGCAGGGACTCAGTTTCGAGTTACTGATGAGGTCTTCTGCCTCTTTAAAGGCGGTATTAAGAGTACCTCCGAGTCCTGAGCAATATCATCCCTTTTTAGATCTGTCCATTCATCATGATCCCTTGCCAGATTTGTTAGGTAAACATGATTGACAGACAGCCATCTTTATCCTTTATATGGCTGGAGGTCAGCCGTGGTGGAAAGTAATGCTTTCTTAATTAGCTGTTAGGGGATTGAGTTTCCTTTGTGTGGCTGGCAGAAGGTTCTCCCAGCGCCAGCCACCAAAGTGGATATCTCTCCGGCCTTGCATGTTTGGTATAATTCAGATGACTGAAGAACAACCATAAAAAATTCATATTGAAACTGTTTTCTAAAAAAAAAAAAAAAATACGCACAGCTGGCAAAAAATGTTACAGAGAAACATACTTGAAATAAGAGAGATCTCTGAAAGGAAAATGAGCCACATTTTTAAAGGTTGTTCTGGCGAATGGCAATTACAAAGAGAAAACTGTCGGGTCGTTTTTTCTTCTCTTGCAAAAATAAAGCAAACACGGTTTTTAACTGTAATGTGCAAAATATAATTTCCCTCGTAGGAATTGTTCCTTCCATGGAAAGGTAAAATAAATCCCTGCAACAGTTTTGGTTTGGCAGGGTTTACAAAAAGTGAAAGGAAACAGACACAAGGCAAGCCTTCGTGACTAACTGAAGGGCCCCGGACCTCGGTGCTCCCTGAGCATCTTCCGTGAGGCCGAGTGCTCACTCCCAAAACTGCTTGTGCTTTTGCTGCCTACAACAATTAATTTAGTAAAACGCAAAACCACTGTGAAATGAAACATGGGTGTGTTCAAAGTATTAATACACATTTAAAAACACATGTTTTTGATTTGACTGTAAAAATTATTGGGCTACAAAAGAAACACTTTCCCACTCACA